>NW_027492058.1:0-563653 GCF_021521415.1 Bidens hawaiensis
GCAAGAATCAGGAAGCGGCATTTCAAATGTTGAAACAGAAGTTATGTAGTGCGCCAATCTTATCCCTGCCCGAGGGGACAGATGGCATCGTTGTTTACTGCGACGCTTCACACCAGGGACTCGGATGTGTCCTTATGCAGCGAGACAAAGTTATAGCGTATGCCTCGCGCCAACTTAAGACCAATGAGAAGAACTACACAACGCATGATTTAGAACTTGGAGCTGTTGTCTTCGCGCTAAAGATTTGGCGCCATTACCTCTACGGTACGAAATGTGTAATCTTTACGGATCATAAGAGCCTTCAACATATATTCGATCAGAAGGATTTAAACATGAGGCAACGAAGATGGGTTGAATTGTTAAATGATTATGATTGCGAGATCAAGTATCATCCGGGGAAAGCGAATGTGGTAGCAGACGCGCTAAGTAGGAAGGAACGAATAAAAACGCTACGAGTCAAGGCTCTAAGGTTGACCATTCACGCAGATCTCTCTACCCGCATCCGAGACGCTCAGCAAGAAGCCTTGAAACCAGAGTTTGTTAAAAACGAATGCCTTGGGGGTATGATTAAGAATTTGGAACTTAAAGGGAACAACACTCGATATTTTGCCAACCGCATATGGGTCCCTCTCAAGGGAGGATTGCGCGAGCAGGTATTAAACGAAGCTCACAAGACGCGATATTCCGTACATCCTGGCGCAGACAAGATGTACCAAGATGTTAAAACACTGTATTGGTGGCCCAATCTTAAAGGCGCCATCGCGATGTATGTCAGTAAGTGCCTGACGTGTTCAAAAGTAAAGGCTGAATACCAGAAACCATCGGGGTTGCTTCAGCAGCCAGAAATTCCCATGTGGAAGTGGGAACAAATCTCTATGGATTTCATCACCAAACTACCAAGGACACCTGGGGGTTATGACACGTTATGGGTTATTGTAGATCGGCTAACTAAGTCAGCACACTTCCTGCCGATTAAAGAAACTGATAAAATGGAAAAGCTAGCCCGACTATATATTCGAGAAGTAGTTTCAAAGCATGGAGTCCCAGTGTCCATCATTTCTGATAGAGATAGTCGGTTCACATCAAGGTTTTGGAGATCGTTACAAGGAGCTCTAGGTACTCGCCTTGATATGAGTACAGCTTATCATCCTCAAACGGATGGGCAAAGCGAGCGAACAATCCAGACATTGGAAGATATGCTGCGCGCGTGCGCGATCGATTTTGGAGGTAGTTGGGATACCCACCTCCCGTTGGTTGAATTTTCTTACAATAACAGTTATCACACAAGCATTAAGGCTGCGCCGTTCGAAGCTTTATATGGGCGCAAGTGTAGATCCCCACTGTGTTGGGCTGAAGTGGGCGACAAGCAAATGACTGGTCCAGAAGTGATCCAAGAAACAACAGACAAGATTTTTCAGATAAGGGATCGCCTTAAGGCAGCACGCGACAGACAGAAAAGTTATGCTGATATAAGAAGGAAACCGTTGGAGTTTCAAGAAGGGGATAAAGTACTTTTGAAAGTCTCTCCATGGAAGGGAGTCCCCCGTTTCGGTAAGCGAGGAAAGCTAAATCCGCGCTACATTGGACCTTTTGAGATCCTGGAGAGGATCGGTCCAGTTGCTTATAAACTCCGTCTACCCGCCGAACTCAGTGGAGTTCATGATACGTTTCATGTATCCAACCTCAAGAAATGTTTATCTGACGAAACGTTGATTTTACCGGTGGAAGAAATTCATATTGACAAACAGCTGCACTTCGTAGAAAAGCCTATAGCAGTAACCGATTGGAAAGAACAAAGGTTGCGCAGAAGCAGAATCAAGTTGGTAAAAGTTCAATGGAACTCAAGGCGTGGGCCTGAATTCACTTGGGAAAGAGAAGATCAGATGCGCATAAAATACCCACACCTCTTTCAGAACATGGCTTCTGCCAGCAACGTCTCCTAAATTTCGGGACGAAATTCGTTTAACGAGGGGAGAATGTGACACCCGGTAAATTCCCAACCCCTTAAACTAAGTAATCAACCTAATAATTAGGTGATTGTAAATATTATGCGCGCCATGATAGTCAGCGCGTGCATTTGTTATGTGCGCCCTGCGCGAGCGCGCTATGTTAAGGATCAGCGCGGGCACATTATGTGCGCCCGGCGCGAGCATATGTTAGAATCAGCGCGGGCATTTATGTTTGCCCTGCGCGAGCGCGCCATATTAGTCAGCGCGTGCATGTGTTATGTGCGCCCTGCGCGAGCGCACCATGTTAAGAACCAGCGTGAGCATATGTTATATGCGCCATGCGTGAACGTTTTGGCCTTATGTTTTCATGTAACTTAAACGTTATGTTGTCTATGGGTTGACCATCCCGCATGATGCTAAGGCGGGTGCATCCTACATCGTTTATGCGCGTGCGGAAGGGAACTAACCTACCCGCATGGCGGGAACGTTGAGAGCTAGTTTGTCTGAAGCTCCAGGATGGAATTGACTTCAACATGACTGATCACTATGTTGAAATACCAAAACCACCTGGAGAATCTACAAATGAAACTCAAATGTCCCTAACTGCGAGAAGGTTACGCACCTACCCGCAGCAAAGAAATGTTCTACACGCAGAAAGCTATGCGCACCAAGTTATACGCGCAGAACACTTAGTCAAAATGATCAGATTTAAGGAAATTGTCCCCGCCCAAAAGAGGGCGGTTGCGTGTTTCAGAAAACTTCTACTTTTTACTGTACACTGTCTAAAGCACTGAAAAAGCAAACTGTAAAAGTCAACTGCCAGCCACCCACTCTCACCAGCCACAGCCCTGCATGTCCTATCCATATCAAATCAGAATCTTTAATCTACTTTTCTACTCTTTTTAATAAATAATAATAATTTCCATACTTTATCATCATTTCAAAAGATTACAATTCCCTAAAGCAAGGGATTATGTTCCCTTGAGTTTGCCTATAAATTTGTAGCCTAAATTATCACCCAAAACACACTTCAAAGAACTACAAACTTGCACTAATCCTTTCCCAAGCATCCGTTGTTTCCAGCTCCGATCCTGTTACTAGGTAAGCCGAGATTATAACCTTGAGATCTACTTTCCAACCCCTATATCTTGATCTTAATATATATACTTGTTATTTAATCGTATTCTAGACCTTCGATTCCGAGGCCAACACCAAGAAAACCTGAATCTCGATTAATCCCTTAACAAGAACCACAGGTGAGTCTCACAGCCCCTATTTTCACTGTTTTCACCATTTTAAACTGTTTTCGGGGCGAGGGACACGTATTTAAATAATGTTTTATCATGGTATATTTACAAGCTAAGCAAACGATTACGTGTTTAAGTTATGTTTCATGATGAGCAATGCGAACAGTTATCTATGGTTTTTCGATGATAGTGCACCAGATTCGAGTAAGTGATCACTTTACCATTGGAACTCTAAGGGTAGGGACTGCTGGTTTGATCCGCCCACTCGTAGGGGTCGCACCTCTTACACAGACGAGTGCCTAGTATGGTCATGGGGCAGTACTATGGGTTTGAGCCCGCTCGTAGAGGTCGCTCCTCTTACGCAGACGAGCGCCTTGTTTTCCGGCACAACGTCCGCGCGTAACCCGCGGGACGGTATTACAGCATATATTCGCTCGTAGTGGCAGCGCCACTTACACAGACGAGCACAGTTTTCCAGAAGTGTCCGCGCGTAACCCGCGGGACGGTATTACGTTATTTTAGCTCGTAGTGGCAGCGCCACTTACACAGACGAGCACAGTTCCCAGAAATGTTCGCGCGTAACCCGCGGAACGATTTTTATCAGAATATGTTGATAGAGCTATGTTTTACCAAGCATGTGTTTTAATGATGCTAACAGAATTATGTTTCAGAATGATTATGATGCAATACGATTTATCAAGTTACTAAAACTTGTGAACTCACTCAGTTTATACTGATTCAAATGTTTTTACGTGTCTTTCAGGAGATAACTAGGTAGCGCATGGAGTCACACTTAGAGCACCACACGCTGAACATCTAAAACAAGCTTTTTGGAAGATTTTGGTTTTATCCCCTCGATGCGCACGGTTACCCGCCGCGCAAGGGGATATGGCGAGGAAATCTTCAGTTTTATACTTGGATGTTTTTTTTTGTAATCTTTGAACAATGTAACGTGTTTGTACTAAACTTCTCATGCGCAATAAAAATCTTTGAATGTTTTGCAATGGCCCGTGCTTAATTATCAATCCCCACTCGTGCGCGCCCGGCTGTTTCCGCCGCTCAGGGCCGGGTGTGACACAGAAAGAAGAAACAGAACATTGATTGTAGCTGCAAGGACCATGATTGCTAATTCAAATCTGCCAGTCACTTTTTAGGCAGAAGCAATCAACACTGCATGTTATGTGCAGAACAGGATTCTACTGAACAATGCTCAAAATAAGATTCCATGTGAAGTTATATTCAAAAGAAAGCCTTATGTGAAGTTCTTGAAGCCTTTTGGATGCAGATGCTCATTGTTGAATACAAAGACCTATCTAAACAAATTCCAGTCAAAATCACTAGAATGTTTCTTTGTGGGCTACTCATCTCATTCAAAGGCTTGTAGAGTCTAAGTGAAGGAGCACATGGTGGTCATTGAATCTTCAGATATAATATTCAACGAAGACCATTTTAACAATGTTGAAGGACCCAAGTAGCTGTTTGACTTGGAAAAGATGATCAAATCTTTCATAATCTACATTGAAGATATGGATGATAACATGTACAGAACCAGCTTTGAAGATAAAGGAAAACAAAGACAAGTTGATTTGGATAAGCTATGGTCATCTGTTGCTCCTGAATCTCATGGATTTAAATTTGAAAGAAACAACAATCAAGCTGCTGAAGTTGATATGAATGGACAAGATGATGCAGTGAAAGTCTCTAATGAAGGACCAAGTGAAGTAGAGAGTGAACCCAATCAAGGTCAACAACCTGTTCAGACAGAAGGATTAAATCAATTTGAAGATAGGTTCTAGTCTTTTTTTGACTCTCTACAATTTGGGTCAACTGAAGCATCATCATCAGAGATCAATCAAGTTCAAGCAAATGAAGAATCTCAAGTGAGAATTGAAGATGAATCTGCTGAGTTGAACATAACAAATCTAGAGACAGAAGTGTCTGCACAACAAGTTGTGCAGACCACCTCTGTTGAAAGAAACCACCCTGTAGAAAACATAATTGGAGACTTGCATGAAAGAGTGACAGAAGTTCTTCTTAAAAGGCAAACATCTGCCTGTATACCTGCTTCTTATACCAAGTTTAACCAAAGAACATTAACCAAGCTTTGAAAGACAACAGCTGGGTAGAAGCTATGCAGGAGGAATTAGCCCAATTCAGAGAGTTACATGTATGGGACTTAGTTGACAAGCCCAGAGGCAAGTATGCTATTGGTACAAAATGGGTTTTCAGAAACAAGAAGGATGAAAGAGGAATTGTAATCAAGAACAAAGCAAGATTGGTGGCCCTAGGATGCTTACAGGAAGGAGTGGACTTTGAAGAAGTTTTTGCTCCAGTAGCACGGCTAGAGGCTATCAGAATCTTTCTTGCATATGTGTTGATATATGTTTTGTATGTCTCGATCTTTATCAGGGTTATTAATGTAATAGTCTAATGGGTTATTAATGTAAATATGCCTAAATGTAAGGCACATTCGTTATAGAGTAACGAATGTGTCACATTCGTCTAATGTATGTCCCATTCGTTAACCTAGATTAACGAATGGAACATGACGAATGTTGGCCATTTGCTGTCTTTAATGTAATAACGAATAAGGATGTTTATTCGTTAAGTAAGTGTAACAAATGGCTAATTCGTTAAGTCTATCTTAACGAATGAGGTCATCTCTCTATATATACCCCTGTAATCTATTCTATTTATAACAGTTCTGATATTTTACAAGTTCTCTCTCGTTACTTTGCCGAATTGTTCAGTCAACACACACATAACGTATACAATCATAATAGTATCCTAATCAACATGAGCATCGTTGTTATCAAATGATCTAGCTCCGTATAAGTTCATTCAAGTGGTATCAGAGCTTAGGGATCTGATCTTCGATGCTAATTGTTGGTTTAATAGTACAATTGCATGAATATCGTATAAGTTTCATGGTGAATTGATTGAAATTGAAATTCAATTGATGGATTGAGAAACAGAGCCTGAGTAGAATTGGAATTGAACAAGTCTGATGGGTGTTCGTGAGTTCAGACTAGGTCAGTGAGTTCGGATTTGGCTTAGGCACAGTTTGATAAAGGTTTAGGATGTTTTAGGTGTGATTCGGACGGATTTGAACTTCGAAATTTATATTCTGACCTGATGAAGATTCATTCGTTAAGATGAATACTCATTCGTGATGATGAATGCTGCTTCGTTAAAATTCTAAATCCCATTCGTTCAACTCAAACTGCTTATTCGTTAAAGTTTCAACATCATTCACTAAACCTCATTCGCTAAACCTCATTCGGTGAGCCTTTAACGAATATCACTCATTCGTTAAAGTAACTCTCATTTAATGAATATCACTCATTCGTTAAAGTAATTCTCATTTAACGAATATCCTTTATTCGTTAATTTTCCATTCGTTACTCAGGGTAAGGCATTAACGAATATCTATTCATTCAATTGAAGGATAAAGATTATGTTCAACTCGACCAGGATGATCTTGAATTAATGGACCTTAAATGGAACATGGCTATGATCGTTCGTAAAGTCAAGAGGTTTATGCAACGAACTGGGAAACATCTTCCTACGTTGAATAAAATGGTCGGATTTGACAAACTCAAGGTGAAATGTTACAATTGCGGGGATTTTGGCCATTTTGCCAAAGAATGTGATAAGCCAAGAAAAGAATATTCTGGGCCACGCAATTCTGAACATTCTTCAAGAAAGAATTCATCTGGTGGGGATAAGAGTAAAACGATTGCATCTGGTGACCAAGATAAATCTCTTACTACTCAAGCTCTAGTGGTTAATGAAGTTGTTGATTGGTATCAACGTCTGTTGGGAAATCAAGCAAATGTGGCTATTGTTGAACCAGTAGAGAAATTCGAAGATGCTAGCAGTGATAATGTGTCTGAGGGCAGTGATTCATCTAACTCTGAGATGGATACTGATCAAAGTCTGTCTTATCAAACCGAATCAATCCCTGATAAAGTTGAATCTTATGCCTGAATGGCTAAGATTGATGAGGTATGTGTTCAACCTCAAACTAATGATCTGAATCTTTAACTAAAGTGCTTGATTGTACTTAATGTGCTGTATTTAAAGCCAAACTTGAAACAACCTTAAATCAGAACAATACTCTTACAAAAGATTACTTTATGATCAATGAATGCTATAAACAGAAAACAAAATTGCTAGAGCAATCAACTCTTAAAATTCAAAAACTGTCTGAAAGCAATCATGATCTTAAAGCAAAGGTTTATTGTAAGATCATTGAAGTTGATCAACATTTTAAGGAGATTCTTCGACTCCGAACTTGTATTTCCAATTTCGAAAATGAAGTAATGGAACTTAAAAATAAGCTTGGAAAATTCAGAGATTCTTCGTTTCTTTTAAATGAAATAATCGAAGTTAACCATTCACATAAGAAAAATGGAAAACAAGGTTTGGGATATGTCGAAATTCCACCTCCTTTTAAGCATGATTACAGTAGCATTCCCGATGTGGAAAAATGTTCAGATATGTCTGCTATTAAATTTGAGAATGTTGTTACAACTGAAACTACTCGTGAACCAATTCATGTCAAAAGTAATAATGTTTTCACCAAAAATGAATTGGATGGTTCAATTGAGAAGTTGACTGAACCAAATGAGATTGTCAAAAACAAAGATATACCAGTTGACAATCACATTCTGTGTGAACCCGAAGATTTTGAACAAGCAGTGTATGATTCAAAGTCCTTGGGTGTTTCATCAAACCCTTCAGAAATTCCTAAAGTAATTTCTATGGTAACATCTAATGTATCTCAATCAGACAAGCCTTCGGTGTCTGATGAGGAGTTAATGAGATTCATTAATCCTAAACCGAAATCTTCAAGTGGAAAGATTTTTAAATTAAAGGGTTTATCAACAGTGTTTTAAGACAAGGAAGTTCCTTTGAACCTTCTTAAACCTGAAATGATTGAAAGTATCAAGATGATACTTCAAAAGTCATCGAACTTGAACAAAAATTCTTTCAATCAAAATCTGCCAGTGTTCAAGTGAAATCTCAAAGTAATAATTTTAAACACATTAAATTTGTCAAGTCTTCAAGATTGGAAAATTCCTCGAATTCAACAAATCTAGAATTTTAGAAAAACAAAATGGGTTTAAAACATGAAGTTCCAAAGTCGGTAACGTTTGAGAAACCCAAAGATGATATTCTTCAATCTTGCTATCAAAGACTACCTGTGCTTCACCATCAAAATCTTTGGACTCTCGATTATGTTTCAAGTGTGGTGAACCTGGTCATGTTTCCAAACAGTGTAAAACAAAGATAGATGATATCAAAAGTCCATTAACTCGAAAGACTGATTTGTTTCCAAACATAACAGAAAATCAAGTTGACGAGTGTGTTATAATGTATTCGAATATTAATCCAAGGAAAGTTGTTCGGGTTGATTCAGTTAATTTATCAAACAAATGTGTTGACCGTGCTCAACCTATTTGTTCCAACACTAATTCAGATAGAATATGTGATGGCTACTTAAAGAAGAAAAACAAGAAACGTGTCACTTATTCTTAAGCACCGAATACAAGTGTTAAGTTATCAAATTCTTCGAAAGTCTCAAAGGGAAAGCCCAAGACTGAAGCTTGGGCTGCCTTTTTGAACTAATCATTTTACTTGTTTGTGCAGGGCACATCTAGGTCCGTGTCCAATTACAAATGGATATTGGATAGTGGATGTTCTCGGCATATCACCGGCAAACTAGATCTTCTGAATAACGTCAAAGATATTCAAGGGGGTTATGTTGCGTTTGCTGGTAACCATGGTGGAATGATTACGAAGGAGGAAGAAGTTTCAAACGGAAAAGTGACGTTTGAAAAAGTTAATTATTGTGAAAAGGTGGATCATAATCTGTTGAGCGTGTCACAGATTTGTGATAAGAAATTCACCACTATTTTCATTGACAAGGAATGTGTCATCCTTCAGCCAGGATACACGATTCCTGAAGACATGGTTGTCATGCGATCACCTTGATCAAATGATATTTATATACTTGACATGAGTTATAATGTACCGGTTTCACCCTCAGCTACTTGCTTTGTGTCAAAACACGATTGTTACTCCTCTGGAACGACTTCATATGGATCTCTTCGGTTTGGTGAACCGTGCCAGTATTGCTGGAGATTTTTACTGTTTGGTAGTGATGGATGATTTCTCACATTACTCATGGGTGTTATTTATGGGATCGAAGGATCAGACTCCTGTCTTAATTGAGAATCTTTTCACAAAAATCGAATCACTTTATAAACTGAAAGTGGGACGAATTCGTAGTGACAACGGAACTGAATTCAGGAATAATGTATAGGATTTCTTTTGCATTTAGCAAGGAATTCATCGGGAATTCAGTGCAACTTATGTTCCGCAATAGAATGGTGTATCTGAAAGAAAGAATCGTACGCTGATTGAAGCTGCAAGAACGATGCTCGCTGATTCAAAGCTACCTGTTAAATTCTGGAACGAAGCTGTGAATACCGCGTGCTACACACTGAATCGCGTACTAACTGTAAAGAAACTCAAAAAGACGAGTTACAAGTTTCTGAATAATCGTAAACCGAACTTAAAGTATTTGGATCTATTCGGGTGTCCGTGTACTGTTTTGAAGAAAGATGCAGGAAAATTTGATGAGAAAGCTTTTGTCGGTTATTTCTTGGGATAAAACTCTCCTAAGAAGCGAATATTCAATATTTCTTCAGGTTGTGTGGAAGAATGGTATTACGTTGATTGTCAAAGTTATACTACTTCGCCAACTGGTGCTGGTCCCGATTGGATGTTTGATTACGTTGGTTTATTTAATTCGTTTACGTCAATGGTTGAAGAAGTACATGAAGATCTTATTAGATCTTATCTGGAAGAACAATGTCTTCCGATGTCAAGGTCTTCTTCGGTTGATGTGAATGACTCTCCTAACATATCAGAGACGTCGAACGACGTTTCTGAATCTTCCGATGATGCTGATTTTGTGGACTCATCGTATGTTATGTTAGATGAAGCTCTAGAGACAACTGAGCCAATTCTTATTAGTGATGATTCACCAACTGTCTCTTTAGATTCAGCGGAGGAAATTATTACCAATTTGGGTAATAACGTATTTGTCTCTGCTAATCCTTCCTTAAGGATTCATTCGATTTATCCGCAGGAACAGATAATTGGTGATGTGAACGATGGGGTTCGTACAAGACACCAATTAGCTAATGTAATTGATGATCAAGTTGATTGTAATGTATCTCCTACCAAGGATTCGATCGTTTGTGCTTATGCGGATTTGCATTCTTCGGGTATCCGTAGTATCGCACAATACACCTGCTTCCTATCACAGGTAGAACCTACAAGTGTCGCAATGGCTCGCAAGGAACCATCATGGGTTGAAGCTATGCAGGAGGAGCTGCAACAGTTTATACGACTGGGTGTATGGGACTTGATAGATAAACCCGATCGCGTACAGAAGGCGATTCCAACTAAATGGGTTTTTAAGTGCAAAAAGGACGACCGTGGGGTGATTGTGAGAAACAAGGCACGATTGGTCGTACTTGGATATAATCAACAAGAAGGCATAGATTACATTGAAGTATATGCTCCGGTGGCACGGCTGGAGGCTATACGTATCTTTCTTTCCTATGCAGCCTATAAGAACTTTATGGTTTATCAAATGGATGTGAAATCGGCGTTCTTAAATGGAGCTATTCATGAAGAAGTATACGTGAAGCAGCCTCCTGGTTTCGAGGATCCAGACTTTCCCGAGCGTGTTTATCGGTTAAACAAGGCTCTTTATGGTTTACATCAGGCCCCGAGAGCCTGGTACAGCACGTTGGCTGACTATTTGCTACAGAGTGTATTCACGAGAGGAACTGTGGATTGTACGTGGGTGATGATTTGTTCCTCATCCAAATCTATGTGGACGACATAATATTTGGTTCGACGAACGACAGCTTGTGTAAAGATTTTGAAAAGACGATGCAAACCAAATTCGAGATGAGCTCGATGGGAGAGATGAATTTTTTCGTAGGATTGCAAGTTCACCAGTCTGATTCCGGGATTTTTATCCATCAGACAAAATATGTGAATGATGTCTTGAGCTGATTCAAGATATCTGACGGCAAAATTTCCTTCGACACCTCTTCCTGTGAGTCACAATTTATCACCGGATGAATTGGAGGATATCGTTGATCCTACCATATATCATTCCATGATTGGTTCTCTCATGTATTTGACTGCATCGCGACCTGATATAATGTTTGCTGTTTGTTTGTGTGCTAGGTACCAATCGAGTCCCCTAGTGACTCACTTGGCGGCAGTAAAGCGCATCTTACATTATCTGAGGGCAAATCCAGACATCTGGTTATGGTACCCCAAGGACGATAAGTTCGATCTCACCGCTTTTACTGATTCAGACTACGGAGGATGCAAAATCAACTTCAAGTCTACAACAGCGGGATGTCAATTCTTAGGAAACCGGCTTGTTTCCTGGCAGTGTAAGAAGCAGACAACGGTCTCAACTTCAACAGCCGAAGCGGAGTATGTGGCAGCCTCGAGTTGCTGCTCACAGGTTCTCCGGATCCAGCAACATTTGAGGGATTACGGTTTGAAGTTTCTTACTACTCCCATTTATATTGATAATTCTGCTGCAATCTCAATCACCAAAAATCCGGTTCACCATTCGAAAACCAACCATATTGAAATCCGTTATCACTTCATATGTGATTGTTTTGAAAATAAATTATTATCAATTGACAAAATTCACATGAATTTTCAAATGGCTGACCTTTATACTAAGGCATTTGACAAAACACGTTTTCAATATCTACTAGGTATAAATGGTTTAAAAACTTTAAAAGAAATTCAAAAGCTTGGTTAAATCATTTTATTTCTTGTTTTATTTCGATTTTTGTGGTTTTTAAGGGGAGAAATATAAAATCCAAAAATATTGTGGTTTATGTTTTTATAGAGAAAATTAAAAACTCCAAAAATATTCAAATTTTGAAAAAAAAAACAATGAAAAATGCTCCTCAAATTGAGTTTTTGAAACAAAAAGGGAAAATGATAGTACATTGACGGGATTGATTTAGTACATGAATAAATTAGATTAAACATTACCGTAAGGCCAGCAATATGATATGCGAAGATAGGTTTGACAGACTATAAAGGGACTGATAAGATATAAAGATAATGAATGCCGAACCTAGTGGAATTACATCTTGAAAGATTAATATTATATCTGATTTAAAGAAAAGTCAAAATTCAAAATGATTACTGTGTGTGCATGCTTTCATTTTTGAAGAATATTCTGCTTTGTTTTTATTTTATTTTGCAAAGAAATTCAACTTTATTTTTTTTCTTTATTTTTATTCAAATATTGGATCCTCTACTGCCCGATAAGATTATCCGACCCGAGGGTTAATATTTTGGTATTCTGCTTTATTTTTCTTGGTGTTTTGTATAAAATCTTGGACTTTCTCCGCACGATAATACGGGATTATCCGAATTATGGGTTAAGATTTTATGCAAATTCAATTTTTTTTATCTTTTTCTTTTGTTGAAATGGAACCTTATCTGTATGAAGTAATACCAATCTTAAGGGAAAATTTTAACTTTCTGCTTTATTTTCATTTATTATTTTTGCATGGGTCACAGTTAATCAAAATTTTGTAAAATCAAAAGAAAAACGTACATGTGATATTCACTGTATAAGAGATAGAAATGTTATATCTGATTGATGGGGTCCACATATGGTTTCGTGCCTAATTGAACCAAATTAAAGTCTATCGTAAAGTTTCCGACAAGTCTGTGAAATAATAATCATCGAAATTGAAGTGTTACTTAGTGATATTTTCGTCAATATGATTCCCTACTCAACTCACAAAAATATATACTGCTTTAATAGTTTAGTCGTTTATTGTTTTTCATTAGTTGTTATTTGAAAATTTTCGAAAATCCAAAAAGATTTTTCTTTCTTTTCCTTTCAGCTTTACTTTCGATTTACCAAGCTAGCGAATAAATTCAAAAGAAAAAGAAAAAGATTGATCCCCAAAAAGTTTTAAGTTAACCGTGCTTAACATAACTTATAACTGGTAACAGTTGTGCTTTTAATGTAAAAATCCTCTTAAGTTAAACATTACCGATACTTGGTTGATCGGGTATTTTTAATGTATGCGATTAAACCCTAAAATTGGATTTAATTGAATATTTAATTCATTATTAAAACCCTAATTGATTTTAATGATTATTTAATTCCTTAATGAGAATTTACTTCTCATTCATTAAGGATAACTTGGTGATTCATTAAAATGTTTAACGAATGTAAAGTATTTCGTTTATTTAATCATAATGAATGAGTTTATACAGACATTTGCTTCCGTTGTGCATAACAAATGGAAGACATTCGTCTAAACAGTTAACGAATGGAATGTATAATATATCATTCGTTAATAATTAACAAATAACTTTTTTATTCATTAAAAAGTTAACGAATAAGAGAAGTTAAAGTAAGATTCGTTAAAATTTTTAACGAATGAGAGTCCTATTCGTTTAAAGAAGTAACGAATCATGATTATAACTTAACGAATAAGGTCATTTATTAGTTCAAATTTAAACGAATGACCTCGGATTGTGTGAAATTATCGGGTTTATAATCCCAATGACAGACGAATGACCTTTCATTCGCCATTTCCTATTTCACCATCAACCTAACCAAACTCTTGCAAATTTTTTTCTTGAGATCTAATCTGTGTTCATTAGACCAATTGAATCTCATCAGTGATTTCCACAGGTACTGGTGAGTTCATACATATGATTTGTGTAGATCTTCACTGGAAATTTAATTGTTTATGGATTAGCAAGTTAACCGAACAATTAGCATCGATTATGGTCCATAATTGAATTGATTATCGAGCAAATGATATAAATTAGTGTAGTAAAACGATTTTCGATCTTCTTGGTTAGGAAAGATTGGTTAATTTCATCAGTTATCCACTGATTGGAATGATGATGTTCGCATAGTTGACTCTCCTTAGTCAAAATCAAGTTTATTTTGACCTTTGATAAGTCAATTGGTGATTAGTTACTTATATAACAAATGATTTATCAGATTCGTTAAATTTATTTAACGAATGTTTATTCAAGATTGGTAACGAATGAGGTATAACGAATCAGGTTGATTCGTTAGATAGTTAAAACTCATTCGTATAAAATTTGTTAACGAATATGTTTCATTCATTACAGGTAACGAATGGAAACAATTAATATTAAAGAATATGTTTCATTCGTTAAAGGCAACGAATGAAAAATTATAATGTATAACGAATGTCTCATTCGTCTAAACATTTTAACGAATGAGATATTCCTTTGTTAATCAGATTATTATTTTTGAATATTTTACTAATGTTTGCTTGTATTCAACAGAAATGGCAGACGAAAATATTCAAAGCCCTGTGATGCTTTCGTGGAACAAAAGTCATAATATCTGTGTTTATCTTAAGTCGAATTTTGAAGATTCTCCGATATTCGGGGGTATGATTAGCTTTCTATCACGCTCGAGAATTTACAAAGCCATTTCTACTCGTGCAGTTGTTTATCAAAAGATAATACTAGAATTCTGGAATACTGCTAAGTTCAATGAAGAAGATAATCAAATAGAAGCAGTTATTCAAGAAAAACAGGTAGTGATCGATACTGGCATGATCAGAGACTCACTAGGGTTTAATGACACAATTGATGAAAGATGCGAGTTCGATAGAGCATTGATCAGAGGGTTATTTGGCCGTGTAAAGTATAATGGTGATTTGGGCAGATCTATGTACAACAAAGCGAACTTGTGTGAACAATACAAGTATCTGCTTCACGTATTGATTCATTGTCTCGGTGGACGTAAGGGTGGATTTGACGAGTGCCGAGTGATGCTTCAATCTGCGTTTGTTGCTCTTGTTCTTAATAAACCATTCAATTTCTCCGAATTGGTTTATTATCATTTGAAAGAAAACATCACCAGCAGACATAAGTTCTTAATGTATCCCAGATTTTTGTAAATGATGATTAATGATATGTTGCCTAATTTGGAGAAAGATCAAGCAGATGTGATGAAGCTTGATTATATGAATGAAGAGACGATGCGACGTTTAAGATCGTACAGAGGTCAGAGTTTGGCAGATCGACCAAAGTTTAAACGTTTGATTGGTCATCTAGCGAATATTGATTATGTCGCGCCACCTAATGATCGTTGGGCTCATGACGATTCTGATTCAGAACGTGAAGGTGGTGATGGTGGTCTAGGACCGCAAGCCGAGTTAACTTATGAGCAAAAACGAAAGCGTAAGGGTAAAGAACCGATGGTTGATAAGGGTGAGAAGCCGAAGAAGCAACGTGTTCGATGTGGTTCGGGTATTGAGATACCGAGTCAACCGTTTGTGCCATCTACTGCTGTTTCTACTCCGATTATTCCTTCTAATGCTTCTCCATTTCCACAAATTCCACGATCTCCTACTCCTACTCCTAATACAGAATTTCCTCGTTCTCCAACACCTGTGCAGATGCCTACTTCTCCAATGCCTCCAACTCTGACTTTGGCCATTACTGTGAGGCCTGATCCTCATTTTGGAGATATATTACAAACTGTATTGGCACAGATGCCTACACCACAGCCAACTACTCAGTCGTCCTCAGGGTCCTATGCAACCGGTGCATCCAAATTTCTATCTTATGGCTCCCCAAGCTCAATGGTTTCACATGATAAATCTGTTGCATTTATAGCACACTCAAATGCAAGCAGATAGAGCTACTCATGAGCTAGCCAAAGGAATTTATTGCGGCATATTCAGTTCACTCAACGTGAAAACAGGGAACTTCGAGCCTTTGTTGCTACTCAGGGGGAGAGATTGGATAAACAGGATGAGATCATTCTTCAGTTGACGTGTAAAGAAGATGAATTGAAGAAATTAAAGAATGACAAAGATGATCAAGATGGTGCAGGGGGTGGGGTAGATCAGCAACCGGGCGGAAGTTCCACACCATCGGCGGGTAATAAAACTGATGCGAGTGTTGGTGGTGGGTCTGAAGCTAGTAATCTACAGATTGTTCCATATAAATATTACATGAGAGCCAAGCCAATAGATGTTATTTCGGCTAACATGCTTTTGTTTGTAGGAATGGATGGAGTTGTATATAGTATGGTGAATGCGGATGAGATCGAAGAAGGTGAGTTTGTTGATCATTCTTTAACAAAAGAAAAAAATTCCTTGCTTCCGGATCTAAACGAGGATGAGGTGAATGTGTTGGATAAGGGTTTGGATGAGGATGTGGAAATAGAAGGAAGTGGTGAAACAGGCATTCCTCATGAGAATGTGCCTGATTTTGAAGAGGTAGAAGTTGAGGACTTTACTGCTGAAAAATATCCTGACTTCTACACAGACAACGACAATGACTCGGGTATTCCGTTTTTCACAACTGAACACTTTAATGCAGCAGAACGTCGTTTACAAGAAGAAAAAGATAAGCTTAAAGCTGCTGAATCAAGTCATGTATCTGCTACTGATAAAAAGTGTAAACGTGCTTTTGATGGTATGTTTGAACACAATGTTGCAAAGATGAACAAGATGATCGAGACTTTTCGATATCATGATCGTGAAGAAGTTAAAGTTGAGAAAGCTCGAGCGTCAACATACCAAATGAAAAAGTACAAGCCTGCGAAAGACGTGAAAGGAGACTTGGTGGCATGGCAGTATGATTCAGACCTTAAGGTATATATCGTGAGGTGGGAACATGGTATTTATTATTTCAAACGCCTACACGATATCTTATCTCTGCCCAGATGGGATGTGAGAACCCTAGCCAATCGACCGTTTGTGAATCCTGGGGACGATAAGTGGGCTAGTTGGTTTTATAAATAGTTATTGCATGAAACCCGATTTGGTTTCAAGTTCTTCAAGCCTTAGGTGCCTACTCATAAGTACATCGATGAGATTGATACTCGCACAGTCTAGAGAAAGGTAATTTGACAGGTAAAGCCGCCGAAGACTATGAAGAGGATTCCTATGAAGATATTCCCTCAGAGTCTATTCACCTCGTTTAATTATTGGTACTATGACAATCATACAGGTGAAGCGGTTATTGTATATGGTCACGGTTCTAACACGAAGACAATACGTGTGATTGATCCAATGTGGCTAGCTAACTTATCTGAGTCTGACAACGATGCGCTATTTACAAGTTAAATCAGATTTGCTAACGTAAGAGACTATGAGCTTGCTATGCAGTTTCAGAAGGTTGGTAGAGTCTGTTACGCGTACAAGATTCACAGTTGTGTTGACTGGAAGAAGAGGATGTTTCAGAAATAAGAGATAAAGAGCTCGAGACGAGGGGGAGTTTGTTGATACAAGTTTTGTACGTCTCGATCTTTATCAGGGTTATTAATGTAATAGTCTAATAGTATAGGGGTTATTAATGTAAATATGCATCAATGTAAGTCACATTCGTTACTCTGTAACGAATGTGTCACATTCGTCTAATGTATGTCCCATTAGTTAACCCAGATTAACGAATGGAACACAACGAATGTTGGCCATTTGCTGTCTTTAATGTAATAACGAATAAGGATGTTTATTCGTTAAGTAAGTGTAACGAATTACTCATTCGTTAAGTCTATCTTAACGAATGAGGTCATCTCCCTATATACACCCCTGTAATCTATTCTATTTATAACATTTCTGATATTTTACAAGTTCTCTCTCGTTACTCTGCCGAATTGTTTACTCAACACCCACACTACACACACATAACGTATACAATCATAATAGTATCCTAATCAACATGAGCATCGTTGTTATCAAATGATCTAGATCCGTATAAGTTCATTCAATATGCAGCATCAATGAACATTAAAGTCTATCAACTTGATGTAAAATCTGCATTTTTAAATGGAAAAATTGATGAAGAAGTCTATGTCACTCAACTTCCTGGATTTGAAGATCCAATGCATCCCAACAAAGTTTACGAGCTCAGCAAAGCATTGTATGGACTACATCAAGCACCAAGAGCTTGGTATGATGAGCTTTCAAATCATTTGTTGGAAAATGGTTTCTACAGAGGAGCAATTGACAAGACTCTATTCTACAAAAAGAGAAACAAAGATCTGCTGCTGATGAAAGTGTACGTGGATGACATTATCTTTGGCTCTACAAATGAACGGATTTGCAAAAACTTTGAGCAAGTAATGAAATCCAATATAAGATGAGCTCAATGGGGGAAATGAATTTCTTCCTTGGACTACAAGTACAACAGAAAGCAGAAGGAATCTTCATAAATCAATCAAAGTATGTACAAGAGATTCTTAACAAATTCAAGTGCCAAGACTTCAGGACAGTGTCCACACCAATGGACACACATGAGAAAATGGTACCTAATGAAAAGTGGGAGCCAGTGGACTAGCATGAATATAGGGCCAAGATAGGATCATTGATGTATCTCACAGCATCTAGGCCAGATATTATGTTTGCTGTGTGTGTCTGTGCAAGATTTCAAGCTAACCACACAGTTTCACATATGCTAGCAGTAAAGAGGATCTTCAGATATCTAAAGGGAAAACCAGATTTGGGGATTTGGTATCCAAAGAACCCTTCCTTTGATTTTGATGGCCTACACAGACAGTGACTATGATGGGTTGCAACATAAGTAGAAAATCAACTTCTTGAAGATGCCAGTTTCTAGGGAACAGGCTAGTGTCTTGGCAATGCAAGAAGTAAACTATAGTGTCAATCTCTACTGCTGAAGCTGAGTATATTGTTGCCTCTGCATGCTGTGCACAGGTTCTGTGGATTCAAAATCAACTGCTGGATTATAGTCTGAATTTCTTAGTTACACCTATTTTAATTGATAATACTGCTGCTATGTTTAGTGTTTAGAATCCAGTCCAACATTCTAAGACCAAGCATATTGAAATTAGACATCATTTCATTAGGGACTGTCAGGAAAAAGGTTTAATAGAAATGAAAAGGGTAGATACATCTGATAATTTGGCTGATTAATTCACCAAACCTTTAGATAAAACCATGTTTCATTTTCTGTTAAAGTGCCTAGGAATGATAAATGCTGATGAAGTTTGATTTAGGATGTGTGCTTAAATGAGGTGCTTACTGATTGTCTGTGTTACTCACCTTGAATGTTTGCATGATGAATTACTTTGCTTGAATGATCACTCAAACTGCATGAATCATGTGTGTGACTGTCTTTGTATGGAAACTTTGATAGAACTGCTAATTATAGCTTTTGGTACTTTGATCTGTGTTTGCATGATGTATTTCTGTGATTCTAAGTACTTCGAGCATGAATATGTGCTTGATAGTGTGCATGTTGCTCCTTGAGCACAAGAAAAGGCTCATGAACGACTATTCTAAGTCATTCGAGCATATATGTCATAGCTCAGCTGCTCGAGCTTAGAATTCTGTCTTGAAAAACCTTTTTCAAGTATTTCGAGCATAATTCTGTGCTGCATGGTATGCCTAATGCTCTTCGAGCACAAACAAACCATACTTGAGGTTACTCATGTAACTCGAGCACAAATGATATGTTACTGGTGGTCGAGCATGGACATGTAAAAATTTTTTAAGTAATTCAAGCACAAGTACACTGCTCGAGCACTCAGCTAAGTCTTTCGAGCACAATACTTGAAATGATAAATCTTAAGTTTGCTCGAGTGACTTTCGAGTATGCTCGATGAACTTCTGAGCATTCTTGACAGACTTATGTGATTATCTAAATGATTTCTATTGTCTGAATGAATGTGTTTTGATACTGTGATAATGTTTTGATACAGTAAAAAGGAAATGGTTTTTAAAATGGTAAAATTTTTTGACTAAGCAACACTGTTTTCGGTGAATATTTCATAAGAGATATGATAATATTATCCAAGTTCCCAGCTTTAAAGAAACTAGAAACTATTTTCTGTGGAAATTGAATCCAATCTAAATTAGGAAATGATGGAAAACTGTTTAAGACAACTAACCCATGGATTATAAGTTCAAAGGGCTTTGAGTACAATCATTGGCAAAGTATGGTAGCTTTCCATAGTATGTAGTTGTCATATGTGATATACACTTAACTTTGCTAAGTATGATGTGCTGAAACATTGGAAAATAAGGTATGCTCTCTAGCATATCTCTCCGAATGATAGGCAGAAAGGTTATTATCCAATCATACACGAGCCTGTTGGTGTTTCTGGTCTATCAAAATATTTATTAAGTATTTGAGCAAAAATAACTTATTGCTATATGGCAAACTTCTCAAAGGAAAAGAAAAAGAAAGTGATTGAAAGGTATAAAAAGATCAAAAGTATTATATAAATAAATAAGTTATCTGATTTCATAACTTAAGGGGCACTAAGGAAACTACAGGGGTGGGGCATTCAAATAAGTCCTACACACCCTGAATGTAAGGCATGTAAGTCCGGATGGCATGTAAGTCCAATGTTCAACCTTACAGTCTGTTATCAAAGACAAAATAAATAAGTAACTTCTCTATTATACAAAAATCAATTTTAACCTGGGCATCAGGGGGTCGAAGTCCATTCGGGGTGATTTGGAGAAAGATAAATACGCTTTGAGAAGAGATTAGAGGCAATCTGAAGCTATAGTGATAACCATTCCTAACTTAAGCTCTAATTAAATCTTAAATGTATCACAAAAAGCAATGACCATTATGCTAAGTATACCTGCTGTCAACCTGACTTACGTCATAATAACACTGACCATGAAGTGGTGTGATCGTGTTTTAAATAGTCTGATCCTATGTTGAGATCTTTCCAAATAATCTAAAATGAATTTTATTTTGAACTGGTTTTTGATCTCTTATTTCACCTTAAACTAACTGTTTAGGTCCGCTCATCAAATTGAAATGATTATTTTTAATTCGAGCAGAAGAACTTGCTTACTAAGCATGATAACGTTGTGTCAAGTATCTTATGTGACTTGTATGAATCATCAAGTGTTTCAAGCATGAATCTTACCTTCAAGCATACTAATGAAAATTTGTTGTTAAGTGTTTCGAGCATGAATCTTACTTACGAGCACCTGAAATGAAGTGAATAGTAATGTATGTGCTTCGAGCATGACCTATTTCATTCGAGCATGACCTGAAAATTTGCTATTAAGTGTTCCGAGCATGCATTTTTTTTTCGAGCATCTGATATGACGTGAAAATCATTGTGTTTCGAGCATGTTTGCATGATTGCATGGTAGGAAACATTTAAGTGTCTCGAGCATAGAAGTGTTCAGAAGGTGTTGGCATGAGATTTCGAGCTTAAAGAAATGGATCACTTTGTTAAGTAGTTCAGGCAAATTTGTGGACTAGACACTTAGGTTTTGAGTTTGAGTACATGTATAGGAATGATATAATATGCTAAGGCTTTCGAGCATAAGGGTACATCGAGCACATTGAGCTATTGCACTCTAAGTTAGTCGAGCAAAGGCTCTAACACTTAAGAATGCATCTCGAGCATAGGACATTTTCAGGATATATATTTCTAAGTATTTCGAGCATGATGCATAGTCGAGTAAGGTTCGATTACTGATATGTCTCAGAAATTTGTATTAACTAAATTTTGATAAGTATAGACGAGCACACTACACCTCGAGTATAACTTAATACTCAAAGCAGGTACTATGGTGATCATTAGAAATTTGGCTAAGGTATTGAGCACAAGTCTAGTCGAGCAATCTGTCGTGAGTACACTTGTGATCAAGGACAGAATATTCCAATTACATTGATCAAAGGTGGTACTATGTACTCATGTACAAAGGGAGCCAGTTGTTACCTTGGCTGTATGCTCGAGCAAGGGAGGTACATTAAAATTTGAATTAAATGACAACTGTCGTGCACTAGACGACAAACCAAGGTACTGTACCACCCAAACGTTAGGTATAAAAGGGGGACTTAGAAAATTTTTCACATATTTCTTCCTCTTTTAAACCTAACCACAAAAACCCTCTTGCTCGTGCTATCTTCCTCTTGCTCGATTTCTCTAATACTTGCTTGATTTTACTTCGATTACAGCCATTAACTCTGTTTCGAGTTCGGTATGACATCGTTATTCGATTATCGTTCAACCGATTTCGGAATTAGGGTTTCTAATTGAACTATTGGCTAACTGTTTACTTGTTTTTACAGGTACGCATATTACTACGGAACAGGTTATTGAAGACACTAATATCATCTACTCATTTCTTCGATTGTTAGTTCTGCCATTTTGTATATTGACATATGTTTTATCTTGCAGAACTGATGGCCCTAAAATTTGAAAAGAGGCACAATATATGCGCTCAGTTAGAGCCCGACGATGAAAACATGGAGTTGGAAGTCATGATAAATTTTCTAAGAAACTCCAATTTACGAATGGCGCTGACAGAGAATCCCACGATCTACAGGAACCATCTTACAGACTTTTGGCAGTCAGCAACCTATGTCAGTGATGTGAACGGGAAGAGGATTGAGGCATCTGTTTTAAACAATGACATTGAGATAACAAAAGCCTCAATCAGAGCTGCACAGGACCTTAATGACAATTTTGAGGCTCAGCCGTCCTACTTAGTCCCTAGGTTATTAAGAGTCTTTCAAGAGACTATGGGCTATCAAGGAAGTGTAAAAGAGGGACAATTTCAGAAAGGGAGTTTTCCATTGATCTACAGGTTCCTGATTCATCATGTGATCCAGTCCTTATCTCCTAGGAGAGGGACTTGGATTTGTTGAGTAGAGAGCTTGGGACTCTCACAGTGGCCATACTATACCTGCAACCCTTCAACATTTCCAGACATATTTTTCAAGGGTTGGCATCAAATGCAGAGAAGCAAGTCAATCAAAGATTTCTCATGTATCCACACTTTCTACAAATCTTAATAAACAGAGCACTACCGAAAATTCAAAGGATAGGACAGATTTTGAGGTTGCAAGATTCAAATATCTGCAAACGCATGAAAGATGCTAAGAGTAAATTTGTTGATAATGATGAATGGGATGTGCTCCCATGGTTGCTTGTACCAGCACTAGGGGCTATTAATGTTCCAAGGACCCCAGGAAATAGTGATTCTGAAGAAGGTAATGATGACGAAGATGATGATGATGATGATTAAAACAATGATGGGGACAATGGTCCGGAGGGTGGATATGATATGGTTGTTGATAATAATGATGATGCACAGGAGGTAGTTGAGGAAAATGTGCCTTTGATTGAACAAGTTGCACATATGGTAGATAATGCAGAGGTGGAGGTCCATGAGGAGATAGATGAACCAGTTGTGAGTCCGATCAATCAATCTACAGATCAAGTGGATGATGATACAATTATAGCAGGTGTTGTATCAGATGTTGCTGCAACAATCCAGAAGATAACTCCACCTGACTCCCCACCGCCTGAAATTTACAATGATGACACGGATTCTATTGAGATAGAAGATGAACATGACAACATTCCTTCCTCACCAACCACAGCTGAACCTGCTTTGTCTAAGGCTAAACCAACTGATAACATTCCTGTCCCTACACCACCTACATCTCCACTACAAGATCAATTTCATTTCTCACCAACTCAACCATTCCCATCTTCTGAACCGTATAAGGTCCAATCTCCTGAAACTGCTGACTCTGAACCGTTCTCTGAGCCTGCCCCAAAGTCAAATTAGGAAACTCTACCATCAAGCCCAAATCTATATGATATTGTTCGTGAGAATGCAAGGCTTGAATTGGAGAATATCATGTTGAAAGAACAAAATGCCATATTGACTAAAAGAAACTCGGCATTGGAGGCAGCACTGACTGAAGCTTTTTTGAAGATTCAAACCCTAGAGGGGCAGTCTAAGATTGAGAAGACCTCAGATGCACCAAAACAGGGGGAGAAACCTGAAGGTGCTGAAAGTCTAAAGGTGATTGGAGAGCTATATGAAAGCTCGGATGAGGAAGTTGTGGATGTTGGACCATCAAATGCTTTAAACATGATCAATCAAGCATATGATGATGGAGATTCAGTTGATGAGGGGAGAATAAAGAAAAAGAAGAAATAATGAAAAGAAAAGGGAAAGGGGATTTCATTTACTGATGATGATCTACATCGCCGGCCCCAACACAATGTTCAATCTGATGATATATTGCACAAAAAAATATAATTGATCCAGACATAGCAGAAGTTGAATCTGTGAAGACTGCTATGAGATTGATAAATGAAGAGTTAGAGTCTTTGGATCAAGAGGATGAGGAGGAAATACCTCAGGATGTGCTTGGAACACTTATAAACAAGAAAGAGAAAGAAGAGGCAGATGAGAGGAGGCTGAAAGAGGCAGATGAAGCAATAAAGGCTACACTTGATGCTTTGAGAGAAAGTATGAATGTTATTGAACCTGAAAAGGACAAAACTGAAGAACTTGTGACAAGTGAACATGAAGAGCATATGAAAATTGAAAGTGAACTACCTGAAACAGAACCTGTAAACACTGATATGGAAACTAACAACGATCAAGAAACTGGTCTGGGATTGAGGGATGAGCCTGAGAAGGATGGGGGACCAAAGATGCCATGGAACGTATATGTCAAATTCATTGCACAATTGGTAATGCTTAGAACATACTATGACATCCTACTACATCCTTAAGAGTACAGTCTGGAAACTATGGATGCGGCAAGGAGGGCTCAAGAGGAGAAAAAACAAGAACAGTGGGAGAAAAGCCAATTATTGCTGACAGACACATCTGAACCAATTATCAAAGAAGTTTGTGACAAAGACGACCATGAATCAGATGAGTCTATGACCTTTGAATCAGTTGATGAAGAAATTTTAATGGAAGGTCTAGAAGTTGAAATGCATCAGTCTAGCTCTCCCACTCATGTTCAAACTGAATTGAAAAGAAAAGCTACATCTGAAGTTGAAACACCAAAGTCCAAGAAGCAAAAATCAATGAAGAAGATGATATACAAAATGAGGAAAGACAAATTAGAAGAAAGAAGGAGAGCTCAATCCAAAAAGAATGAAGAACCCGTGATTGAGGCTCTTCACAATCTTGAAGAAGTGTTGATACATGTTTTGTACGTCTCGATCTTTATCAAGGTTATTAATGTAATAGTCTAATAGTATAGGGGTTATTAATGTAAATATGCCTAAATGTAAGGCACATTCGTTACCCTGTAACGAATGTGTCACATTCGTCTAATGTACATCCCATAAAGAATGTGTCACATTCGTCGAATGGAACATAAAGAATGTTGGCCATTTGCTATCTTTAATGTAATAACGAATAAGGATGTTTATTCGTTAAGTAAGTGTAACGAATGACTCATTCGTTATGTTTATCTTAACGAATGAGGTCTTCTCGCTATATATCCCTGTAATCTATTCTATTCATAATAGTTCCGATTAATTACATTTTCCTCTCGTTACTCTGCCGAATTGTTCCCTCACCATACACATTACTCACACATAAAGTATACAAGCCTAATTGTATTCATAATCAACATGTGCATCATCGTTATCTATAGATCTAGATCCTTCTCAGCTCAATCAAGTGGTATCAGAGCCACGAGATCTGATCTTCGATGCTAATTGTTGAGTTCATAGTATAATTGAATGTATAATTAATTAGTTTTATGACTAATTGAGTTCGAATTGAAGATTCAATAAACAGAGATTATGGAATGAGAAATTGAACAAGTTTGGTGTTTGTTTGTGAGTTCGGACTAGTTAAGTGAGGTTTGGATTTGTTTTAGGAACAGTTTGATAAAAGTTTAGGATGATTTAAGCTTGATTTGGACGGATTTGAAGTTTGAAATTGGTTTTAAGACCTGATGAAGACTCATTCGTTATGATGAATATTCATTCGTTATGATGAATACTGATTCGTTAAAGATCTAACTGCCCATTCGTTCAACTCTAACTGCTCATTCGTTAAAGTTTAAACCCCATTCATTAAACTTCATTCGCTAAAACTCATTCGTTAAACCATTCACTTTCATTTCAATCACATTCGTAAAATTCATTCGTTAGTCATTTGTTAAGCCACTCATTCGTTAAAATAATTCTCATTTAACGAATATTAATCTTTCGTGTAATTCTCTCATTCGTTAGTAATTCTCTCATTCGTTACTGTGTCCATTCGTGTGAACAGTAAACAATCAACTTTGAAGATTTGACAAAATTGACCCTTGAAGTTTAAACAGTTGGTTCATCATGGCTTTCGCAAAATGCGTCTTACTATGCATTAGCCTCCCAGAATGTAATATTGTAGCAGATGCTAACTATGGATAATGAAATCGGAAGTCACAACAACTGTTCCAAATTGTTGAAATTGTCAGACTTTGCTCGCTGGGAACCGAGGTTTCATGCTCATTTGGGATCTATGCATCCTAGCAGTGTACGTTTTCTCGACAATGTGTATGCAACACCATTGATTGGAAGTGACAACATGGGGTGGACTCCGAAAGAATTCAAAGATTATGAGACTCAAGAGTTAAAAGATTTTGAGAGTGAAACTAAAGCGTATTCAACTCTCACCATGGCATTACCAGAACAGATTTTTCATCAATATAGTACCATCAAGATCTGTGCTTCTTTGTTCACAACTTTAAAAACAAGAAGTTTGGGAAACACTCTTGAGAGTAAGAAGACTCTTGTAAAATTTCAATTTAGAAATTTTATTTTAATGAAAAACTAGACAGTTGAAGAGATGATTAACCGATTTAGTCATCTGATTGTGGAGATGTCCAGTGTTAATCTTGAGCCAACAGATAAGACTGATACACTGAAGAATGCGTTACCTTCTTCATATTCGACTTTCTTGTTTGTATTGAAGGAAAACGGTTTCTTTCAAAACACTGAGCTTACGGCTGTGCAATTTATCAACAAGAACGAAGAAAGGGAGTTTGATATTAAATGTCAAAACTCATTGAAAGAAAATCAAAATTAGCATTCTTCAACACAAAACACTTTACTTTATGGAGGTGCTTTGCCTGCAAATCATTCTTCAAGTTATGTGCCAATCAATGCGTTCTTTGCTCAATCTCAAGACGATTCTAATGTAAAATGTTCTCCTAATGTATTCTTTATGGCTAATGGAGCAAATGCAAACTCAAATGCTCCATCATCAAGCTTGCCAAAAGTAAATTTGCAAGTGGCTGAACAACAATTTGCATTCTTGTGTGCTTTCATGACTTCTTATGAACAGCTTGTTGGAAGCAAGATTGCTACGAGAGAACTGACGGAAGAAGATTATGATCAAATCGACCCGGATGATCTTGAATTAATATACCTTAAATGGAAGATGGCTATGATCATTCGTAAAGTCAAGAGGTTTATGCAACGAACTAGGAAAGATCTTCCTACGTTGAATAAAAGGGTCGAATTTGACAAACTCAAGGTGAAATGTTACAATTGCGGGGATTTTGGCCATTTTGCCAAAGAATGTGATAAGCCAAGAAAAGAATATTCTGGGCCACGCAATTCTGAACGTTTTTCAGGAAAGAATTCATCTGGTGGGGATAAGAGTAAAACGATTGCATCTGGTGATCAAGATAAATCTCTTGCTATTCAAGCTCTAGTGATTAATGAAGTTGTTGATTGGTCTCAACGTCTGTTGTGAAATCAAGCAAATGTGGCTATTGTTGAACCAGTAGAGAAATTCGAAGATGCTAGCAGTGATAATGTGTCTGAGGGAAGTGATTCATCTGACTCTGAGATAGATACTGATCAAAGTATGTCTTCTCAAACTGAATCAATCCCTGATCAAGTATAATCTTATGCATGCATGGCTAAGATTGATGAGGTATGTGTTCAACCTCAAACTAATGTATCTGAATCTTTAACTAAAGTGATTGATTGTATTGAATGTGCTGTATTTAAAGCCAAACTTGAAACAGCTTTAAATCAGAACAATACTCTCACAAAAGATCACTTTATGATCAATGAATGCTACAAACAAAAAACAAAATTGCTTGAGCAATCAAATCTTAAAATTCAAGAACTGTCTGATAGCAATCATGATCATAAAGCAAAGGTTCAGTGTAAGATCATTGAAGTTGATCTACATTTTAAGGAGATTCTTCGACTCCGAACTTGTATTTCCAATCTCGAAAATGAAGTAATGGAACTTAAAAATAAGCTTGGAAAATTTAGAGATTCTTCATTTCTTTTAAATGAAATAAACGAAGTTAACCATTCACATAAGAAAAATGGAAAACAAGGTTTGGGATATGTCGAAATTCCACCTCCTTTTAAGCATGATTACAGTAGCATTCCCGATGTGGAAAAATGTTCAGATATGTCTACTGTTAAATCTGAGAATGTTGTTACAACTGAAACTACTCGTGAATCAATTCATGTCAAAAGTAAAAATGTTTTCACCAAAAATGAATTGGATGGTTCAATCGAGGAGTTGACTGAACCAAATGAGATTGTCAAAAACAAAGATATACCAGTTGATAATCACATTCTGTGTGAACCTGAATATTTTGAACAAGCAGTGTATGATTCAAAGTCCTTGGGTGTTTCATCAAACCCTTCAGAAATTCCTAAAGTAATTTCTAAGGTAACATCTAATGTATCTCAATCAAACAAGCCTTCAGTGTCTGATGAGGAGTTAATGAGATTCATTAATCCTAAACCGAAATCTTCAAGTGGAAAGATTTTTAAATTAAAGGGTTTATCAAAAGTGTTCTCAGACAAGGAAGTTCCTTTGAACCTTCTTAACCCTAAAATGATTGAAAGTGTATATCAAGATGATACTTCAAAGTTACCGAACTTGAACAAAAATTCTTTCAATCAAAATCTGCTAATGTTCAAGTGAAATCTCAAAGTAATGTTTTCAAACACATTAAATTTGTCAAGTCTTCAGGATTGGAAAATTCTTCGAATTTAACAAATCTTGAATTTTATAAAACCAAAATGGTTTAAAACATGAAGTTCCAAAGTTGGTAAAGTTTGAGAAATCCAAAGATGATATTCTTCAATGTTGCTATCAAAGACTTCCTGTGCTTCACCATCAAAATCTTTGGATTCTCAATTATGTTTCAAGTGTGGTGAACCTGGTCATGTTTCCAAACAGTGTAAACCAAAGATAGATGATATCAAAAGTCCATTAACTCGAAAGACTGATTTGTTTTCAAACTTAACAGAAAATCCAGTTGTTGAGTGTGTTATAATGTATTCGAATATTAATCCGAGGAAAGTTGTTCGGGCTGATTCAGTTAATTTATCAAACAAATGTGTTGACCGTGCTCAACCTATTTGTTCCAACACTAATTCAGATAGAATATGTGATGGCTACTTAAAGAAGAAAAACAAGAAATGTGTCACTTATTCTCAAGCACCGAATACAAGTGTTAAGTTATCATATTCTCCGAAAGTCTCAAAGGGAGACCCCAAGTCTGAGGCTTGGGCTACCTTTTTGAACTAATCATTTTACTTGTTTGTGCAAGGCACATCTAGGTCCGTGTCCAATTACAAATGGATATTGGATAGTGGATGTTCTCGACATATCACCGGCAACCTAGATCTTCTTAATAACGTCAAAGATATTCAAAGGGGTTATGTTGCGTTTGCTGGTAACCATGGTGGAATGATTACGAAGGACGGAGAAGTTTCAAATGGAAAAGTGACGTTTGAAAAAGTTAATTATTGTGAAAAGGTGGACCATAATCTGTTGAGCGTGTCACAGATTTGTGATAAGAAATTCAACACTATTTTCACTGACAAGGAATGTGTCATCCTTCAGCCGGGATACACGATTTCTGAAGACATGGTTGTTATGCGATCACCTCGATCAAATGATATTTATATACTTGACATGAGTTATAATGTACCGGTTTCTCCCTCAGCTACTTTCTTTGTGTCAAAAGCTACGGAGAAGGATTCTATTCTTTGTCATAGACGCATGGGACACATTCACTTACGAAAAATGAAATTTCTTATGTCAAATAATTTCGTGGATGGCGTGTCTTTCAAGAATTTCAAGTTCAATGATCACTGCGTCGTGTGCAAGAAGGGGAAACAAAAGAAGAAATCAAATCCAAGCAAGTTATTAAACACGATTGTTACCCCTCTGGAACGACTTCATATGGATCTCTTCGGTCCGGTGAACCGTGCCAGTATTGCTGGAGATTTTTACTATTTTGTAGTGACGGATGATTTCTCATGTTACTCATGGGTGTTATTTATGGGATTGAAGGATCAGACTCCTGTCTTAATTCAGAATCTTATCACAAATATCGAATCACTTTATAAACTGAAAGTGAGATGAATTCGTAGTGATAACGGAACTGAATTCAGGAATAATGTATTGGATTTCTTTTGCATTCAGAAAGGAATTCATCGGGAATTCAGTGCACCTTATGTTCCTCAACAAAATGGTGTATCTGAAAGAAAGAATCATACACTGATTGAAGGGCTGCAAGAACGATGCTCGCTGATTCAAAGCTACCTGTTCAATTCTGAAACGAAGCTGTGAATACTGCATGTTATACACTGAATTGCTTACTAACTGTAAAGAAGCTTAAGAAGACGAGTTACAAGCTTCTGAATAATCGTAACCGAACTTAAAGTATTTGGAGCCATTAGGGTGTCTGTGTACTGTTTTGAAGAAAGATGTTGGAAAATTTGATGAGGAAGCCTTTGAGGGTTATTTATTGGGATACAACACTCCTAAGAAGCGGATATTCAATATTTCTTCAGGTTGTGTGGAAGAATGGTATCACGTTGATTGTCAAAGTTATACTACTCTGCCAACTGGTGCTGGTCCCGATTGGATGTTTGATTACGATGGTTTATTTAATTCGTTTACGTCAGTGGTTGAAGAAGTACATGAAGATATTATTAGATCTTATATGGAAGAACAATGTCTTCCGATGTCAAGGTCTTCTTCGGTTGATGTGAATGACTCTCCTAACATATCAGAGACGTCGAACGACGTATCTGAATCTTCCGATGATGCTGATTTTGTGGACTCATCGTCTGTTATGTTAGATGAAGCTCAACAGACAACTGAGCCAGTTCTTATTAGTGATGATTCACCAACTGTCTCTTCAGATTCAGCGGAGGAAAATATTACCAATTTGGGTAATAACGTATCTGTATCCTTAAGGATTCATTTGAGTCATCCGCAGGAACAGATAATTGGTGATGTGAATGATGGGGTTCGCACAAAACACCAATTAGCTAATGTAAGTGATGATCAAGTTGATTGTAATGTATCTCCTACCGAGGATTCGATCGTTTGTGCTTATGCGGATTTGCATTCTTCGGGTATCCTTAGTATCGCACAATACACCATCTTCCGATCACAGATAGAACCGACAAGTGTCTCAATGGCACTCAAGGAACCGTCATGGGTTGAAGCTATGTAGGAGGAGCTGCAACAGTTTTTTCGACTGGGTGTATGGGACTTGATAGATAAACCCGATCGCGTAAAGAAGGCGATTCCAAATAAATGGGTTTTTAAGTGCAAAAAGGATGACCGTGGGGTGATCGTGAGAAATAAGGCACGATTAGTCGTACTTGGATATAATCAACAAGAAGGCATAGATTACACTGAAGTACATGCTCCGGTGGCACGACTGGAGGCTATACGTATCTTTCTTGCCTATGCAGCCTATAAGAATTTTAAGGTTTATCAAATGGATGTGAAATCGGCGTTCTTGAATGGAGCTATTCATGAGGAAGTGTAGTGAAGCAGCCTCCTGGTTTCGAGGATCCAGACTTTCCCGAGCGTGTTTATCGGTTAAACAAGGCTCTTTATGGTTTACATCAGGCCCCGAGAGCCTGGTACAGCACGTTGGCTGACCATTTGCTAAAGAGTGGATTCACAACAGGGACTGTAGATTGTACGTTATTCTTTAAGAAAGTGGGTGATGATTTGCTTCTTGTCCAAAGTTATGTGGACGACATCATTTTTGGTTCGACAAACGACACCTTATGTAAAGATTTTGAAAAGACGATGCAAACCAAATTCGAGATGAGCTCGATGGAAGAGATGAACTTTTTCTTAGGATTGCAAGTTCACTAGTCTGATTCCTGTATTTTTATCCATCAAAAAAAATATGTGAATGATGTCTTGAGCCGATTCATGATATCTGACGGCACAATTCCTTCGACACCTCTTCCCGTTGGTCACAATTTATCACCTAATGAATTGGAGGATATTGTTGATCCTACCCTATATCGTGCCATGATTGGTTCTCTCATGTATTTGACTGCATCGCGACCTGACATAATGTTTGCTGTTTGTTTATGTGCTAGGTACCAATCGAGTCCCCGAGTGACTCACCTGGTGGTAGTAAAGCGCATCTTACATTATCTGAGGGGAAATCCAGACATCAGCTTATGGTACCCCATGGACGATAAGTTTGATCTCACCGCTTTTACTGTTTCGGACTACGGAGGATGCAAGATCAACTTCAAGTCTAGAACAACGGGATGTCAATTCTTAGGAAACCGGCTTGTTTCCTGGCAGTGTAAGAAGCAGACTACGGTCTCAACTTCAACAGCCGAAGCGGAGTATGTGGCGGCCTCGAGTTGCTGCTCACAGATTCTCTGGATCTAGCAACACTTGTGGGATTACGGTTTGAAGTTCCTTACTACTCCCATTTATATTGATAATTCTGTTGCAATTTCAATCACCAAAAATCCGGTTCATCATTCGAAAACCAAACATATTGAAATCCGTAATCACTTTATACGTGATTGTTTTGAAAAGAAATTAATATTAATTAATAAAATTCATACGGATTTTCAAAGGCTGACCTTTATACTAAGGCATTTGACAAAACACGTTTTCAATATCTGCTAGGTATAAATGGTTTAAAAACTTTAAAAGAAATTCAAAAGCTTGGTTAAATCATTTTATTTCTTGTTTTGTTTCGATTTTTTTTGTTGTTTTTAGGGGGAGAAATATAAAATCTAAAAATATAGTGGTTTCTGTTTGTATAGAGAAAATTAAAACTTCAAAAACATTCAAATATTGAAAATACAAAAACAATGAAAAATGCTCCTTAAAATGAGTTTTTGAAGCAAAAAGGGAAAATGGTAGTACATTGACGGGATTGATCTAGTACATGAATAAACTAGATTAAAAATTACCGTAAGGCCAGCAATATGATATGCGAAGATAGGCTTGACAGACTATATAGGAACTGATAAGATATAAAGATAATGAATGCCGAACCTAGTGGATTTACATCTTCATAGGTTGATACTATATCTGATTTAAAGAAAAGTCAAAAGTCAAAATGAATACTATGTGTGTATGCTTTCATTTTTGAAGAAAATTGTGCTTTGTTTTTCTTTTATTTTGCAAAGAAATTCAACTTTAATTTTTCTTTGTTTTTATTCAAATATTGGATCCTCTCCTGTGCGATAAGATTATCCGACCTGAGGGTTAATATTTGGGTATTCTGCTTTATTTTCTTGGTCTTTCGTATAAAATATTGGACTTTCTCCACGCGATAATACGGAATTATCTGAATTGAGAGTTAAGATTTTATGCAATTTTAGCTTATATTTATCTTTTTATTTTGTTAAAATGAAACCTTATTTGCGTATAGTCATACCGACTTTAAGGGAAAATTTTAACCTTCTGCTTTCTTTTCCTTTTATTATTTTTGCATGAGTCACAGTTAATCAAAATTTGGAAAATCAAAAGAAAAACGTGCATGTGATATTCACTGTATAAGAGATAGAAATGTTATATCTGATTGATGGGGTGCACATATGGTTTCGTGCCTAATTGAACCAAATTAAAGCATATCGTAAAGTTTCCGACAAGTCTATGAAAAGTTTAAGAGGACAATTATATCTGCAATCATCGTTGGGTTACGCGTATAATAATCATCAAAATTGAAGTGTTACTTAGTGATATTTTCGTCAATATGATTCCCTGCTCAACTCATAAAAATATGTACTGGTTTAATAGTTTAGTCGTTTATTGTTTTTTCGTTATTTGTTATTTGAAAATTTTCGAAAATCCAAAAAGATTTTTCTTTCTTTTCCTTTCTGCTTTACTTTCGATTTACCAAGCTAGCGAATAAATTCAAAAAAAAAAAACAAAGAAAAAAAAAGTTAATCGTGCTTAATGTAACTTACAACTAGTAACAGTTGTGCTTTTAATGTATAAAGCCTCTTAAGTTAAACATTACCGATACTTGGTTGATCAGGTATATTTAATGTATGCGATAAAACCCTAAAATTGGATTTAATTGAATATTTAATTCATTATTAAAACACTAATTGGTTTTAATGATTATTTAATTCGTTGTTTAAAACCCTAATTGGTTTTAAATATTATTTAATTCCTTAAATGAGAATTTTGTCTCATTCGCTAAGGAATATGGTGATTCGTTAAAATGGTTTAATGAATGTAAAGCCATTCGTTATTTAAAACATAATGAATAAGTTTCTTATTCGTTATATCTTCATTCGCTTCCGTTGTGCATAACGAACAGAAGGCATTCGTGTAACCATTAACGAATGAAATGGATTTAATGTATCATTCGTTAAGATTTTAACGAATGGCACTTATATTCGTTAGAAACATTAACGAATAAAGTATATTCGTTAAATTTTTAATGAATGAATCCTTATTCGGTCAAAACTCTTGACGAATCAGGATAATGAGTTAACGAATCAAGCCATTCGTTAGTTCAAAATTTGAACAAATGACCTCGGGTTATGTGAAATTATTGGGTTTATGACCCCAAGGTTAGATGAATGTCGATTCATTCGCCATTTCCGATTTCACCATCAACATAAAAGAAACTCTGTCAAAATTTCTTTAAAATCCTATACCTGTCTTTTACATCATTCGCCTAACAAATTCGTGTTATACAGGTATTTGCAATAACAATGATATGATTCATATGGATTTTCATCGGTTATTCTAGGGTTTACTGGTTTGATTGATTTTTGCATGACAACCGAACAGTTAACTCCTATTAAATCATCTCACTAAATCAATTTTAGAATATATGATATATATTTAGTGAACTAAATCGATTTTCGATAAACATTGTTATGATTGATTGTTGGTTAAGGTAGAAGATCAACCATTTCGGAGAAATTCATCGTCGTTTTTGACTTTATTAAAGTCAAAATTAAATATAGAAAATGACTTTTGAAAGTCAAACTGGTAAAGTAATTCAAATTCGCTATGAATATAAAGAATGATAGTCTGATTCGTTAATATGTTAACGAATGACTATTGGATTAGTGAATTTAGCGAATGAAAGATTACTATTTGATTCATTATTAATAATGAATGACATATACTTATTGTATAACGAATATCTCTTTCGTTTAAACTAGTTAAGGAATGAGATAGACATTCGTTAATCAGAATATAATAATTTAATATTATACTAATGTTTGTTTTGTCTTTAACAGTAATGGCTGACGAAAACGTTCAGAATCCTATTCCCGAGCAGCAACCTGCAGATAATCCAGTACCTAAACAAGCTCCGGTGATGCTGTCGTGGAACAAAAGTCACATCTGTGCTTATCTTGAGCTGAATATTGAAGATTCTCCGATATTCGGGGGTATGATTAGATTTCTGATACACTCAAGAATTTACAAGGCTATTTCGACTCGTACGGTGGTTTATCAGACGATAATAAGAAAATCCTGGAATACTGCGAGATTCAATGAGACAGAAAATCAAATTGAGGCAGTGATTCAGAATAAACGAGTAGTGATTGATGTTAGGGTAATCCGAGATTCGTTGGGATTTCGTGATACGAGCGATGACAGGTGCGAGTTTGATAGGGAGTTGATACGTGGGTTATTTGGCCGTGTAAAGTATAATGGTGATTTGGGCAGATCTATGTACAACAAAGCGAACTTGTGTGAACAATACAGGTATCTGCTTCACGTATTGATTCATTGTCTCGGTGGACGTAAGGGTGGATTTGACGAGTGCCGAGTGATGCTTCAATCTGCGTTTGTTGCTCTAGTTCTTAATAAATCATTCAATTTCTCCGAATTGGTTTATTATCATTTGAAAGAAAACATCACCAGCAGACATAAGTTCTTAATGTATCCCAGATTTTTGCAAACGAGGATTAATGATCTGTTGCCTGATTTGGAGAAAGATCAACCAGATGTGATGAAGCTTGATCATATGAATAAAGAGACGATGCGACGTTTAAGATTGTACAGAGGTCAGAGTTTGGCAGATCTTTAAGGCCCCGAACCCCGGGAACCCCACAGTTGGTATTCATTCGAAACACTTGTAAAATAATTAAACTTAAAAACAATTCTTTTCATTAAAATAAGCATCACAGAGTATAATTCAGCGGAAAACATAAATAATAAAATAAGTTCACAAAACCCGGGAATTTTGCCCAAAATCAACATAGTTATCTTTAAATAAAAACTTTTAAAAATAACTGTTTAATAGTAAAACTTCAATTCCCGTATGCCCTTCACCGTCCAAGTAGCTTCATGCACGTCCAAGCGATAAGGCATCCTCTTCCTAACCTGAAACGCACACTAACATGCACACAAAGTCAGCTTAAGCTGAGTGAGTTCAAGTTTTAAGTAAATAATATTAGTAGTAATAGTTATGATAGTCATACCCAAAGTTTTAAAAAGTAAAAGGGTGTATCCATCAAATCATCATTACCGAAAGCTAAACATCCTCATACATGCATATACAAAATGTATATGTAAACATCCTTTCAATTACATCTCTATATATATCACAGTATATATATATAGCATCCACGTATAACATCAGGGTCGAGCAAACGTACAACCCAAACACATAACATCGGTGCATGCAAACACAAAGTAGGCATACACAACATAAGTAGTCGAAATGACTACAACATCGCCAGATATAGGCCAAACAATAATGTATATACATATATATATATTTAACATCCCAAGGCCTACCATATGCTAGCAAGCCTATATAAATTCGTTTAAAACATTTCATCACGTAAGAAAACACTTAGGTGTGCATGCTAGCCCAAAAGTAAAAAGAGTAAAAAGGGCATCATGAACTCACCTGAAATCAATCGAACACCTGCAACGAGATAGAAAATCCCTAAGTGCACAATCACAAGAAAGGGCCTGTAAATTATACACAACACGTTACTAAACTAGACCGTAAGAACTCACTTGCCTAATGGGCCGTTCAAGCCCAACACTTTGGCCCAAGGCCCAACAACTTGGCCAAGGCCCAACACTTGGCCCAAGGCCCAACAACTTGGCCCAACGCACAACACTTGGCCCAAGGCACAACAACTTGGCCCAAGGCCTAACACTTGGCCCAAGGCCCAACAACTTGGCCCAAGGCCCAACACTTGGCCCAGGGACCAACAACTTGGCCCAAGGCCCAACACTTGGCCCAGGGCCCAACAACTTGGCCCAAGGCCCAAGGGTAATCAAATCGGGTCGAATGCACGTGTAATAAACCATAAAACCATTAGTTAAACGAATCAGCCCCAAATGGACCAAGTTCCATTTTAAATCTTTTCATTCATCAAGATTATGTCACCCGAGTTGATAGGGTTGACGGTTCCTTTTTACAACTCTTACTTTAACATTTAAACGAAATTTCGCGCACCGCCGACTCGATTGACGAAGCACTAACCACAAAAGCCTCGAGTATCAAAAATATAATTTTCCCACAGCCCTTAGACTCCCCTAGGACCATGCAAACTGATTCGGTTGGTCATCCAACCGATTAACGCATCAAACTCAACAATTTACAATTCAACACCCGATAAACCCTAGTTTTCGAACTAAAATCGATTGACCGGCCTAAACACCTCCATTGGGCAAGAAATTTTAGTATGTTGTAAGCGACATACCTAGGAAGTTGATGGAGCACGAACTTCAATTATAAAATATATTCAAATCTCGTCCAAAAATTACGTATTATACCTTTCTGGAAACTAGACTCAAAGTAGAACATCATGGAATCAAGAATCGGTCAAAAACAGTATATTTTCATCGACTTACAGACCCTACAATAAACGTATACGAATCTGTCAGCAAACTGTGATCATCAAAACTCAACCTTAACGACCAATACGCGATGTATAAGGATGGTTTAAGGTGTAAAAGGCTAGAGAGAACATGGGACTAACCTTGAATTGGATTTTTACGGCCCAATCACAGCTGCAAAGAGAAAAATCGGATGGTTTGGGTGATTTGCTGCTGCCGATCACAGGTTCTAGAAGGGCTAGGGTTTTGGTTTTTGATTATAATATAAAATGTTACGTTCTGGCCCTTCCAAGTTGAAACTTGTGACACTTGAATGAAACTTAAGTAATTCAACTTATGGGTATGACAAGGAGGTCCCCGAAGTAAGCCGGTACAAACCCGATAAATATACAAACTCTACAACGTGCATGCCGATAAACGAAAATGTCGGGTGCTACATATAGTATAATACTTTAAGTCGTAAGAGGGGATGTTTTGGGAAAAAAGGATGACAAACGGACTTTTAAAACGTATTACAAGGCTCTAAATTAGAAAGATGAAACCCCGGCTTTTTGACCAACATTTATAAACGATCGAGCCGATTAATGAAATTTACGGGCGTTACAAGATCGACCAAAGTTTAAACGTTTAATTGGTCATCTAGCGAATATTGATTATGTCGCGCCACATAATGATCGTTGGGCTCATGACGATTCTGATTCAGAACGTGAAGGTGGTGATGGTGGTGATGGTGGAGATGATGGTGGTGATGGTGGTCCTGGACCGCAAGCCGAGTTAACTTATGAGCAATAGAGGAAGCATAAGGGTAAAGAACCGATTGTCACACCCTCAAAATCCACTAACGGAGTTTTACCGTCCGAGGGTGTGAACTAAAAGGATCGGAATCATTAGTTATAATCAAACCATAAAAACGTTTAAATGAAAATAAGTGCGGAAGCGTAAAAACCAAAAGACAAAAGTTGCGTCACGCAGGACGACTTAAAACCCAAGTAATAATAGTTAAAAACATGTTTGCATATCAGAATATTCAAAAACCATGCATGATCCTATACCGCGCGCCCGCCTCGGCTACCTGAGAATAACATACTAAAAGTGTCAACACGAGGTTGGTGAGTTCACAAGTTTATATAAAATAAAGCGTTTAGCGTTTGCGTTCAACGTTTTGCGTTTAGCGTTTTGCGTTCAGCTTTTTGCGTTACCAGATAGTGTTAAGTCAATTATATATCTATAGGTAGCTAGCCTATAAAACAAGTATTACTAAGTGTTCGACACCGAAGCTGACTGTTTATCATTTGCCTTGCCACCAGGTCTATCCCGACCATGGTATGTGTTAAGCCAAGATTACACCCACTCGACCTCCAGTCGAGTTTAGCGTTGGGTGTGGTTTTTCAAACCTAGTAGTACTACTCAACAATGACTCGCTATTATCCAATACTAAATGGTTCGATGTGAATGAAGGACTTTAGTTATTGCGTTTGCCACTTAGTCTTTACAAGTGATATATAATTTATATTAACAAAATCTTAAATGCGTTTTCGGAGTATGTTATCTCCCCAAGTATAAAGCGTTTGAAAATAGTTTAGAGGGGTAAGTGAAACTCACTGTTTGCGAAGAATTCCCAAAATAAATCACCAAGTGATGCGCGTCACAGAAAACTCTCTCTAGCGTTCTAAAACAACAAAGAGATTTTCTAAGTGTCGGAACTATTAACGAGTCTCTAGACCCGGCACGTAGTACCTATGCAAATATCACGTTTCGTGTTTCGTTTGTGAATCGTGTGTGACTTAACAAGTACATTTGTGATACGATACATGTGTGAACAATTATTTACGTGTCATGTATTAATAATGTACATCACTAGCAACTATTCCCCACAGGGGCAATTTGGTCAAAACACCACAATTATTTAGCAAGTATTCCCCGCAGGGGCAATTTGGTCAAAACATAACAATTAACTAGCAATTATCATGTTTCATGCATTTTCACGAAATTCAGCAGCTAGTTTCACCGAGACAGAAATTCTACTTGAAAGATTATACTATACCACCGATCATAGCATCTCAATTAATTTATCAAAAATCATCACAAAAGCATACATGTATTAGGTTTCCAGAACATATTTTATTTTATTTTTATTCCACATATGTTTCTCACAATGATCAAAACATTACGGCAAACTCATAACAATCAAATTCATGCGCAACAGAATGTTATTTGAAATTCCCGTTAAACTAAAAATTCAACAAATGCAAGACCACTTGGGTTAGGTTCCTAACTCAATAATTCAACTTCCAGAAGTGGAACCAACCCAATTGGTCTCGTAGTTCATGAGATATAACATTTACAAAAAAACCTAACAGCAGGTCTAACAACTCAGCTTTGCACAACGTTTTTGTAAAATCATAAAGGTTAACTTTTACACGTCCAAAAATTGCAAATTTATATTCTTTAGAAACTAGACTCAGGCTAGTTTACTGTAGTATCAATAATCTCAACCAATTTTCACATTTACCCTCCGTTACAGTCAATTGAACATCAACAACACAATCTGTCCAGAAACTGTTTGAAACAAAACTCAACCTATTAACTATCTATGGACCATAATCCGTTCATATGACCTTATAGACACCATAATCATTATCCATGCACATAAAATACACATTACATCCATGATTAGGGTTTTACTTGAACTCAAATCAAGAAACAAACGATTAACATGCAATAACACCAATACTAGCTATCAATTCAACAATCAATACATCTTTCAATCAAAACAAGACATATGAACATCATGTATATAATTTCCAGATTCTAGGGTTTATAATTATACCTTCCAAAGCACAGAAAAATAAGCCAGGGGAAGGTAGAAGATGACTAGAATCGGGTGTAGGATGCTTCAATTGTGAAACCCAAGATCAAAAACCAAGCAATATGTGTGTGTGTGTGTGTGAGCCGATCGTGAAGAGAGAGGGGGGGGGGGGGTAGCTGCCGTCGGTTTTGGGGAGGGAGAGAAGGAGGTTAGGGTTTAGGTTAATATTAATAATAATAATATAATACACTTTGGTCCCTTAACTTCCAAATGTTACTTTTCTAGCTTAATTAACTAGTTCTAGCACATTAAGTTAATGTTTATAAGAATGTTATCACATAACACATAAGTCTAACACATAATTATCACATAATTATTGTTTTGACGTTTTTCGTTTATTCACCAATTGTTTGCGTCAACTCGTTTGCGTTTCGGTGCAATTCCCGAAAGACTACACATGTAGTAAGTGTAAAGCGTCATTTAAACCCTAGTTTAAATGTAATGAGGTGTGCGTTATAGATTCAATGATCTTAAGTTTGAATTGACGGAGTTGAGTTAACGGAGTTAACCAGAAATTGACGATTGTCACACCGATGGTTGATAAGGGTGAAAAGCCGAAGAAGTAACGTGTGACGTGGTTCGGGTATTGAGATACCGAGTCAACCGTTTGTGCCTTCTACTGCTGTTTCTACTCCGATTATTCCTTCTACTGCTTTTCCATTTCCACAAATTCCACGATCTCCTACTCCTACTCCTATTACAGATTTTCCTTGTTCTCCAACACCTATGTAGATGCCTACTCCTCCAATGCCTCCAACTCTGATTTTGGCCACTACTGTGAGGCTTGATCCTCATTTTAGAGACATATTTCAAACTGTATTGGCACGGATGCCTACACCACAGCCAACTACTCCTGTTACTCCGACAATGTTGCCAAGACCTAGGTATTCCTTTATGTCATTCAGTCGTCCTCAGGGTTCTATGCAACCGGTGCATCCAAATTTCTATCTAATGGCTCCCCAAGCGCAATGGTTTCACATGATGAATCTGTTGCATTTACAGCATACTCAAATGCAAGCAGATAGAGCTGCTCATGAGTTAGCTCAAAGGAATTTATTGCAGCATATCCAGTTCACTCAACGTGAGAACAGGGAACTTCGAGCCCTGATTGCTGCTCAGGGGAGAGATTGGATAAACAGGATGAGATCATTCTTCAGTTGACGTATAAAGAAGATGAATTGAAGAAATTAAAGAATGATGAAGATGATCAAGATGGAGAAGGTGGTGGGGTGGATCAGAAACCGGGCGGAAGTTCCACATCGTCGGCGGGTAATAAGACTGATGCGAGTGTTGGTGGTGGGTCTGAAGCTAGTAATCTACAGATTGTTCCATATAAAGATTACACGAGAGCCAAGCCAATAGATGTTATTTCGGCTAACATGCTTCTGTTTGTAGGAATGGATGGAGTTGTGTATAGTATGATGAATGCAGATGCGATCGAAGAAGGTGAATTTGTTGATCACTCATTAACAAAAGAACAAATTGCCTTGCTTCTGGATCTAAATGAAGAAGAGGTGAATGTGTTGGATAAGAGTTTGGATGTGGAAATGGAAGAGAGTAATAATACAGGCATTCCCCACGGGAATGTGCCTGATTTTGAAGAAGTAGAAGTTGAAGACGTTACTGCTGAGGAGTACCCTGAGTTCTATACTGACAACAATACCAACGACTCAGGTATTCCGTTTTTCATGACTGAACACTTTAATGCAACAGAACGTCGTTTACAATAAGAAAAAGATAAGCTTAAAGCTGCTGAATCAAGTCATGTATCTGCTACTGATAAAAATCATAAACGTGATTTGGATGGTATGTTTGAACACAATGTTGCAAAGATGAACAAGATGATCGAGACTTTCTAATATCATAATCGTGAAGAAGTTAAAGTTGAGAAAGCTCGAGCGTTAGCATACCAAATGAAAAAGTACAAGCCTGCGAAAGACATGAAAGGAGACTTGGTGGCATGGCAGTATGATTCAGACCTTAAGGTATATATCGTGAAGTGGGAACATGGTATTTATTATTTCAAACGCCTACACGATATCTTATCTCTGCCCAGATGGGATGTGAGAACCCTAGCCAATCGACAGTTTGTGAATCCTGGGGACGATAAGTGGGCTAGTTGGTTTTATAAACAGTTATTGCATGAAACCCGATTTGGTTTCAAGTTCTTCAAGCCTCAGGTGCCTACTCATAAGTAAATTGATGAGATTGATACTCGCACAGGCTGGAGAAAGTTAATTTTAAAGGTAAAGCCGCCAAAGACGATGAAGAGGGTTCCAATGAAGACATTTCCTTAGAGTCTGTTCACCTCATTTAATTATTGGTACTACGACAATCATACAAGTGAACCGGTTATTGTATATGGTCACGGTTCTAACAAGAAGACAATACGTGTGATTGATCCAATGTGGCTAGTTAACTTATCAGAGTCTGACAACGATGCGCTATTTACAAGTCAGATCAGATTTGCTAACGTAAGAGACTATGAGCTTGCTATGTAGTTTCAAAAGGTTGTTAGAGTCTGTTATGCATACAAGATTCACAATTGTGTTGACTGAAAGACAAGGATGTTTCAGAAATAAGAGATAAAGAGCTCGAGACGAGGGGGAGTTTGTTGATACATGTTTTGTACGTCTCGATCTTTATCAAGGTTATTAATGTAATAGTCTAATAGTATAGGGGTTACTAATGTAAATATGCCTAAATGTAAGGCACATTCGTTACCATGTAACGAATGTGTCACATTCGTCTAATGTACGTCCCATTCGTTAACCCAGGTTAACGAATGTTGGCCATTCGCTATCGTTAATGTAATAACGAATAAGGATGTTTATTCGTTAAGTAAGTGTAACGAATGACTCATTCATTAAGTTTATCCTAACGAATGAGGTCATCTCCCTATATATACCCCTGTAATCTATTCTATTCATAATAGTTCTGATTAATTACATTTTCCTCTCGTTACTTTGCCGAATTGTTCCCTCACCATACACATTACTCACACATAAAGTATACAAGCCTAATTGTATTCATAATCAACATGTGCATCGTCGTTATCTACAGATCTAGATCCTTCTCAGCTCAATCAGGAAGTAATTGACTTAGAAGAGGAGAATGAAGATAAGGAGGGGTCAAAGGAGTATGAAAAGGAAAATGAACACAGAGATTATCTTATCAGCCTGAACTATGATCTTAAGTATCTTCAAAGACTAACAAAAAAAGACATAGCCAGAGAACCTGAAGGGTGGAGGATGAGGAAGTCTAGAAGGGAAGCTTTGATTAAAGCCGGTCACAAGCCTGAATTCCTAAAATTGCAATCCTTTGATTCAATAGACAGACTTTACAAAAATACTCTTGTAGATGACATCTCAGACTATGTGAAGAAGGTATCAAAAAAGAAGGTAGAGGGTGAAAAGGTTTTAAAAGAGTCTGACAGTATTAAGAAAGAGAATAGAAAAGAAGGCAACTGATGAAGTAGATTATGAAATGTTAAAGGCTACACATAAAGATATCAAATTTCTTCAACTGTACGACTATAGTTATAATTATTTGATAAACGTTTCTCCTGAAGAATTGAAAAGAACAATTCAACAGATAAAGGACTCTCACAAAGATTAGGCAAGTCGAGAAAGATTTGAGAGAGAACATGAGTTAAAGATGAGATTACAAAGGGAAAGAGACGAGGCTAAAAAGAAAGAAGAAGAAGTGAAGAAATGGTTCGAAGACCCCAAAAGGGTACAAACCTTAAAGGAAATTGTGATAGGAAAGGAATGACTGAAGAACAGTTTGAAAACATGCCTCATGACCAACTAATTGACATATACAACAGAGAGCAAAAGTTATATATGGAAACCTAGAGAAAACGACAAGAAGATATGAAGAGAGCAGAAGAGGAAGTAAGAGCTGAAATGATGAGTGCTCTTCACAAGAAAGGGGTCAGAATGTCAAGGTTGCTGATACAGACTGATGAAACTATAAAAAGATGGTATGAAGAAGAGAGGCTCGACAAAGTCAAGAAAACTCAGCAAGGAAGCTCCATCCAAACCCCAAGATCTGAGAGTGTGAGGCCCGTGCCCCCAAGAAATTTAAATCTGCCCACACATCTCTTTTTCGACAAAAGATCCAAGACCTTGAGGGTTCTTACTGAAGATGAAGAAGAACATCTCATCATCTTTAGAGATGACTTGAGAAACTTCAAAAATAAACAATTAACCAAGATGGCTGAATTGACATTGTATGACAATCAAATCAGAAGTCAGCCATCTGGTCAGCAAAGAAATGATCTCTTAAGATTTATAAAAGAACAAGCAGAAAGGGGGTTCCCATTCTTGCAACAAAAGAGAAGAGAAATACGAAGCCAAGCAGTGAGGGAGAAAAGAAACAAGAGGATTAGTGAAGTGAACATCTCAAAACTATCCCTCTTTGATACCAAGAAACGAAAGTCCTAAGCAAGCAGCTCACATGGAAAAAGGAAAACGTTGAAGGAGTGCTTAGCTATGAGGGAAGAGATGAGAGAACCAAACTCATTGGTTCAGATTAATGGACGAATAACATTCATCTCATATAATCAACATAATGATTATATCTCATTGAGGAATGCAACGGGTATACCTATTGCAGTGATTAGACATGATGAGGATTTTCAATTCATGCATCCTCAAGATCTCTAAGACTTAATTGATGCCGAATTTCCAATGGACGCCTCCGATGTCGTGGAACTCGACATGATCAAACAAAGGGCAGCTCTCGTCAAAAGAATGAAGGAAAGATCTTACAAAAGGAGCAGGAGGAGGAGATAGCATAACGGAGCTCAATGATGATTGATTTTAATTTTGTGTATCTTTGTAATTTTGTTTTTTATTTTTGATGTAAAAATTTACTGTGTAATGCCCAAGAGGCATAATTCTTAATTATGTAATGAAATGACATGTTCTTGAATGATATATATTTGATGTCTTATACATGTGTAAATCTAAGCAGGTGTGTTTTGGTGCATATGAGCTTGTTCCAATCTAGGGGAGATTGTTGGGTCGGATTTATGATAAGGAAGATTGGAATCTTCTCAACCTCCTCTTAAAATGGCTAAGTATGGACTTCGAGCAAGCATAGACGATCGAGCATGGTTTCACTACTTCGATCAAGGTCTTCAGAACCTTAAATGGTTGATTCTTCTAAGTGTTAAGGCTTCGAGCAAGAGTATTCTTCTTTCGAGCATGGATTGCCAATCGAGCAAACAACTTGATCATACAAGTTTTAACCAAGTGTTACGAGCACAGGATGATCGAGCACATGGGGACAAGCGTGGATGCAATAAGAAGATGTCACGTGATCAAAGCAAGGACTTCGAGCACAATTAAATTCCCAAGCAAGATTTACATCTGAGCATGACAAAGTTTGCTGAATAAGAAAAGCTGAAGACATCAAGAAGAATGAACTTGCTCGATGGACGAGTTCGAGCAAAGCATGAATTAGCCAAGAGGAATGAAGCTTACTAGAGGAGAATATCTTAACTAAAGATATTCAAAGTAAAGTATGCTCAAGGACACTCATCGAGCATACCTAGCATAGTGAGTTTGCTCGAGCAAGATTATTACCTTGCTCGAGGACACAACACTTGTATTATTTTGTATTTTATTATGTAATAATTAGGAACTTCTAGAAGAAATGTCAGGGTCTATAAATAGGGGTCCTAGGTTTCCATTTAGGACGCGAATTTCCAGACGGATAACGACGCATACAATACGAGAAACGTTCCAAAAGAATATTCTATTTGTTTCCTCGTACAGCCGCCGCCGTCGTACACACGAAACCCTAGACATTTCTTTCAGTGTTCCATTAATGATATATTAAATACAGTGAATCTTTGTCTTTGAATGAGCCTTTATTGATTATCTATTATTGTTTTGTGTTTGCTATTTTCACTTCTTCGTTCCCACTCGTTGGATATCCTGATTCCGCCGGGATATTCAACAGACCTTTGGGTAATAGAGTCGGTGTGTTCTTGTCAACCTTTTATAAGGTTTCACCCAACTCACGGTCCTGACACTCTTGGGGTGCGGGTGCTTGAATTTCTGGGAACGGCTGAGCTTGAGCTTGATTAGCCAACAACGGTGGAGCTTGTGGCTGAATGTCTTGGTAGGCTTGATAAGCTTGAAGTTGGAACTATGGGGCTGGGGTCAGCTAAAACGAGTTCACGTTCATGAGTCATGGACACGCATTGCGGATGTGGCCAGGGTCACCACAGTTATAACAAGCCCGCACTTGGCTAATGGGCTGAGCAAATTGTACGGGGCGGGGGTTTGGTGGAGTAAATTGTGGGGGAGCAAGGATAGTGGTCTCATGATGGATGCTGTTAAGGTATCCAAAATGGTTACAACGGCTGCATTGGCGGCAAGCGGAACTAGCGGGGAGATGGCGTTGACACGTTTTGCAAAACAGATGGGGTCCGTTATAAAGTTTCTTGGGAGGGGGTGCAAGGTTAGGCTGGGGTTGCGGTGCAGTTTGCTGGGTTAGCGCGTAGTTCTTGCGCTTGTTGTTTCGGTGGCTCGAGTTTGGGTTCTTTGGGTTCAGCAAGTTTGGATGATTCAGGTTTGGGTTCAGCAAGTTTGGATGATTCAGGTTTGGGTTCAGCAATCAATCTAGCCGCAACATTCACGAACATAACTGTAGCAAATCGGGTTCGCTTATCATTAGGTCACTCAATTTGGAAGAACATACTCTCCATCTTTTTGTACCACTGAAGTAGGGCAGTGGCACCTTGAGTTCCATCAAAATTGGTGGGTTTGGCATCTGTAAAGTTTTTAAAGGTCACAACAGGAGCTAAAGACGGGGAAGGAAAAGGGTTAACGTTAGCCATGATGTTCTGGTGCATCTGGGTCATGATATTAGGGAGGACCGCTGTTAGGTGCTTAGTGATTTGGAAAGTTATCTTGCGGCTAGAGGTTCCAGATGATCGATGCCTAAGGTTACGGGAAGCCATTCTGCGAACAAAGGTAACGAAAATCATGAGACTCGGAATAGTGCATGATATATATAAAGAAAATAAATCTTTTGTAAAGTTTGTTAAAATATGAAAACCATAAATATAATAAGTGTTGTGAGGAACTTAGAGTTTTCATGAACCACCATGGACTCTTATGTTTCAACAAAAAAATCAAAATTTCGAAAATAAATCGAACCAAAAGCTGGGTATTCGTGTACCACCACGACTTGACAGACTTTCGGTTAAAACACATTGTAAAACATAGAGGGTCGGAGTCACATGTTGCATGAACCACCATGACTTGTGTTACATCCTAAGGGATGCAACCATATCCTTATCACAAAGAGGACATGATCATGGTTGAAAACATAAAGTGGTGACTCGTATGGCGTTTGGTATGGTACGTTTTGGCCTAATAAGTTTCATGCCCTTCCCGAACTCTCCAGGAAAGCAACCGGGTCTGACGTCTGACTGAATATATGCGCATTGCTTATCCTTTGATTTCATGAACCTTGGTGTCAAGAGTTCGGGAAACAAGCACGTCCCTCTTCCAATTACTACATATACCTGCCACGATGAGTCATCTTTATGCAGAAAAATTATCAGAACACCACATTAAAAATTGATTTGAAAATTTTTGAAAATCTTTGCTTTTAGGCATAAGCCTTGGAGTTGTATGTGCTTTGTGTACATGAGGCGTAAATGAAATAAGTAGTACAATAGAAATAAGTGCATTCGAACAGTCAAGTAAAGGCCCACATAATTTTCTATCATGCAACCTAAACATTTAAACAATTAAGCTATAGCTACCTAGAACACTATGTCTAATGTCCTGTCTTATAGCCACGGCTCTGATACCAATCTGTAACACCCCGGCTTAAAGCGGAAACTCCCGAGTGTGACGTACAGATTGTTCAAACACACATCACACTATTGGGTGGCAATAATAACATTAATTTATTTAAGCATCAAATAACACAATGTTTGAAAGTAACAATACAAATCCAAATTACAATCAAAATGATAATTTTGTTTATTAAATAACTTAAATATTCTAAGTGTCTTCTCGTCTTCAACCTCTAACAATGCTACCTGTAGCATATATATAAAATACGGTCAACTAACTTAATAGTTGGTGAGTTCCCACAAGTTTGAATAAATACATTAAAACCTTGCAATTCATGAAACTTGTGATAATTAAACTACTTCGCATGCAATGTCCTTTCCAGTCGGAAACAGCCAACGTACTCGGATCGGGGGTCCCTTTTCAACTCATAAAAAAATGGTCCTGAGTACAAAGGGGGCGTATGATCATACTTATTTAGGCAACCACTTTCTGAGCACATAATCAAGTAAGCACATATAACACACAAGTCCACGATACGAATTGCAGTTTAGCGGAGTATAAAATCGATTGGCGTTTAATAGGATATATATGCTATCCCCAAAAATAAAAGCGTTAAAAAGTTTACTTTATGTTTATTAAACGATTTTTAATAGCGGCTTAAAGATTGAGGCGAAAGGGATATGAGTAACTTGAAAGCGTTGAAAATGACCACGACCGAACACGTCACCTAAGCCGAAGCAAGCGATCCGCACTAACTAAGTTGAGTAAAAATGAGACTTAATCGATAATCGTACGGGGTTGTTTATTGCATACTTTGAAAGGTGTTATTTTGAATTATTTTATATTTTTGATCATTTTATTATTATTTAAGCTTTAACGAAAGATCGGTTATTAATACGATTTAAGTACTTTAATGGTGAGAAAACAAAGTTTATATGTTCGAAAGGCTTGAACTATTGATTATAAGTTATATTTATAATTATTGTGTTGACGAAACAATTTTTAGGAATTTAAAGTTTACTTTACGTTTATTAAATGATTTTTAATAGCGGCTTACGAAAACGAGAAGCTTGGTTTTTAAATGTGAAATGGTGGATATATTTTATAGTTAATTTACATAATTTTTATTTAATTTAAAAAGGGTTTTATAAGTTTATTTTGATTTTTAAATGATTAAAAAGGATTAATTAGTTATTATAATAAACTGAAATTTAAATAAAAAAATAGTGATTGATCGCGGTTTGTAACACCCGTTAATTTTCGGTTCAATGATTTAAAAGCATGTAAAGTATGTCCATCCCTCGGGGTTTATCTGGCCTTTCTCAGGGACAATCTCTTCATCCCGATATGTTAAAATAACTTACTTTTCATCCAAGATTTGGTACATACTTTCAACTCAAGGGGCTAGAGTGTAACTTTTATAATATGTTAACAAAACCCTAGCCCTTCTCTTTGTTCTAGCCGATCGCAACCAGGGCAGCAGCTCAAAGCCTTCGTTTTTCTTTTTGCAGCCAAGATTAGGATGTAAAACTTCAATTCAAGGTTAGTCTAACGTCCATGCAAGTCTTTTTCACCATTAAACCCGTTATCGAACACGTTAGTGTTGAGTTTTGATGATAACAGTTTGCTGATAGATTCGTATACGTTTATTGTAGGGTCTGTAACGCGATGATAATCCATTGTTTTTGATAGATTCTTCTTTCCATGATGTTCTGCTTTGAGTCTAGTTTCTAGAAAGGTATAATATGTAATTTTTGGACAAGATTTGAATGGTTTTTATGATATAAGATCAAGAGTCAAAACTAATGCGGGATAACGGATTCTGGTCTGTCTTCCCGACATCATAACTCTTTTTCAACAAGTCCAAATTAGTTGGTTCCACTTCTGGAACTTAATATTTTGAGTTAAGAATCAAACCCAATTGGAATCGTTTAATTTGGTTCGGTAATGAATTTTATAAAAATAAAACCATTTTGTTACGCACTAAAATAGTTGCACGTACCTTGCTGTGTTGGAGGAATTTTTATAATTTTTGTGTCCACTAGAAAAATATAATAAACCTATTTTTATAAACCTAAGTCATTTATTAAAGTTTGGTAAAAATTTAATAATTTATTTCAAAGGTTATCCTATGTAATTAAATGCATCTTCGCATGCTAAAATCTGGACGTTTTACTTGTTATTGATCGAAAAGTTGTTTTAGGCTTAACCGGTGGATTTTCAATTGTGTTCTTGTTGGGGCTGTTTGAAGTGAGTTTATGCACCACAATCTTCCTAGGTATGTCCCGTATATCATACTTAAAAATCATGTTCATTGGTGTTCGTTAGATTGGTCAACTAGTTGTAGCTTGATTGTTAGTGTCCGGTTAACTAGAATTGAAGTTTGATGCATTTAACTCGAGGGTTGAAGTGATTAACGACCAATTCAGCTTGGGGGAACTTGGTTTGATGTACGGACTGTTGAAAAATCATTTTTATAAGTTATGGGGCTGAATTGGTTGTCGGTTACTCAAACGGGTCGGTACAACGCGCAATTGTGTTTATTGAATAGCTAATGTGTTGTACTTACGAGTTACCAACCCATTTGACTCGTGTAGCGTCGTGTGGAATTTTTGGCTATGATTTTATCATATTGGGTCCACACGGGGCTGAGTTGGATGTTAACGGCCTAAATGACTCTTAAACGCTCGTGTTAGTGTCACCTAGTGCTTCCGGGGGTAAATTGGGAATTCTTTATTCCCAGGAGTATCTAAGGGTCGTGTTGGTGAATGTAAGGCCCCGGGAGCTATTATGATTGAGTTTGATGAGGTCGAGGCTTTAGGTAGCTCGAACCTTGTTAGAACGTCTCGTAGGATAAACGAGTCCTTTCGATGTCGATTGTAATGCTTGTATGTAAACCGACAGGTGTTTGAGTTTTGGGATTTCTTAGGGATTATCTAGCTTGTGGTGAATACGTGTCTTGTGTCAGGTGAGTTCATGATGCCCCCTATTTACTCTTTTCAGATTTTGGGCTAGCATGCACACCTAAGCGATTTTGCTTGATGAGTTGTTTAAAATTATTTTGGATAGGCTTACTAGTATAGGGTAGGCCTTGAAATGATATTATCGTATGTACGTATGTATTATTGTATGGCCAATATTTGGGGATGTTAGTAGTCGTTATCGACTACGGATGTTACGTATGCCTACTTTGTGTTTGCATACGTTGGATGAGATGTTACGTGTTTGGGTTGTACGTGTGCTCGACCCTGATGTTAATTAGCCGTTATCGACTAAGGATGTTTGCGTATGACTACCTTGTGTTGCATACGTTGGATGAGATGTTACGTGGTGTGTACGTGTGCTCGACCCTGATGTTATTACTTGGATGTTTATATATATATATATAGGGATGTGAATATAAAGATGTTGATATATATATATATAGGGATGTGATTATAAAGATGTTTATATATATATATAGGGATGTGAATCTATATATATTATATATATATATATGAGGATGATTATTCATTTATGATTATGGCCTAGCTGATGTATCCCATTTATTTTTAAAATCCTTGGAATGACTATTTTGATTATTAATTATTGATGTTATTTATTAAAACTTGAACTCACTCAGCTCAAGCTGACTTTGTGTGCATGTTAGTGTGAGTTTCAGGTTAGGAGGAGGATGTCTTACCGCTTGGACGTGCATGAAGCTACTTGGACGGTGAAGAGTATACTTGGATGGAAGATTTAAATATTAAACATTTCTTTTTAAATGTTTTATCAAATACATTTCAACTTGGTTTCGGGTATAATTCCCAGGTTTTGGGTATTTTTTTATTAATTATGATTTTTCACTGAATTATAATCTGAATTTGTTATTTTAATGGAATGAATTGTTTTCAAGTTTAAGTTTTTTTCTAAGCATTTTGTATGAATACCAACTGTAGGATTCCCGGGATTCGGGGTCTTACAAGTTGGTATCAGAGCCATGGTTCGAGGGATCCGAGCATCCCCGAATGCTTGGACTCGAACTGTAAAGGAAAAGATTAGTACGCCCACCGCGAGTAGCTGCACGCCAAGAGGTAACTTTAATTGTTAGTCATTCCCTTGAATTTTAAAGTTCCAGTATGTGATTAATTGTTTAAGTGTTAGATAGAATGCTAATGTGGTTAGGGGGAGGGGGTGCTTAGGACGGGCCGGTGAAGTAAACGACTAATAACACTAGATCAACATTATTGACAGTTTACCCTTGCCTTCCATGTTCTGAATACTACTTGTGTCTGACTATGTTAGGGTTCTGTCTTTGTAGGTATAGGATATGGCTAACTCTCATGCCGTTAGCGTTAAAGTTCATCTCATTCCTTAAATTCTCTTGTTCATTTCCCATCCTCTCGAACCTTTTGCGCGTAATTATTTAGCTAAGGCTTAGCATGCTGTCACTCTGGGTTCCATGGTACTTGACCGCTTAAATTCCTCGCTCCTTCAATGATGTATGTGCAACTATTTAGCTAAGTAGGAGCGTAATGTTATCCCAGATACCTTTTTACTTGATGAATTACAAGCTTCGATCTTATTGGGTTCGGGTGGCAGTAGAAGTCTTGTGTCTACCGCTTTCTGTTCTACGTTGAATGAATTACTTGAGCGTGTAGTCGATGTGTTTGAAGCTGAGGTCGCCGTAGGAAAGTCCGTTTCCGTGTCTAGGTCTATTCATGGTTGTTCCATCGAGTTGTCTGGGTATAGATTTCCGGTGCGGTTGTACTTGATTCCGCTTGGCTGTTTCGATGTGGTGCTTGGGATGGATTGGCTCGCAAGTGTTGATGCTCAGATCGTTTGTGGCAAGAAACTTGTACGTCTGAGGGCCCCTGATGGGACCCAAATTACGGTCTTCGGTGATCGGAATGGTGCGATGCCACATTTCATATCTATGCTTAAGGCGAGGAAACTGATGCAGCGGGGGTGCGGGCCATATCTAGCGTATGTTATAAATGTGAAAACCGTGATGGCTACCATCGGTGATGTTCCTATTTTTCGGGATTTCCCGGATGTATTTCCTGATGATTTGTCAGATGTGCTGCCGGATCGCGAGGTCGAGTTCCAGATAGACCTTGTACCGGGCGCCAAACCCGTTGCTGGAGCCCATTACCGTCTAGCACCAAATGAAATGAAAGAACTTATGGCTCAATTGGAAGACTTGCTCGACAAGGGCTTCCTTCAGCCGAGCATCTCACTTTGGGGTTCCCCGATCCTATTCGTTAAGAAGAAGGACGGTAGCATGCGGATGTGCATTGACTATCGTGAATTGAATAAACTCACTGTTAAAAATCGGTACCCTCTCCCAACAGTCGACGACTTATTTGATCAGCTCCAAGGAGCTAATTGGTTCCCGAAGATCGACCTTAGGTTCGGGTATCATCAGTTGAAAATTCGTGAGGAAGATATCCCTAAGACTGCCTTCCACACTCGATATGGGCATTATGAATTCCTTGTGATGTCTTTCGGTTTGACCAAAGCACCGGCTGCAAAGGTGGAAGCCATAAGTTTTCGAAGCTTTGCGAAAGAACAAGTTGTATGTGAAATTTTCTAAGTGTTCTTTTTGGTTACATGAGGTTCAGTTCTTGGGTCATGTTATTAACCCGAGTGGTATTTTGGTTGATCCTGCAAAGGTGGAAGCCGTAAACGAATGGGAATCTCTTAAGTCTCCGTCCGAAATCCGTAGCTTTCTGGGCTTGGCGGGGTATTACCGCCGCTTCATTCCCGACTTTTCAAAAATTGCTTCGTCATTGACCAAGTTGACCAAGAAGTGTGTTAATTTTGTTTGGGGTACCGAGCAGGAGGAGGGTTTTCTCGAATTAAAGAGCAGGTTGACGCATGCCCCGATTTTAGAGTTACCCGATGGCGTTGACGATCTGGTTGTTTATTCTGATGCCTCTTACTAGGGTCTTGGGTGTTTTCTGATGCAGTGAGGCCGAGTCATCGCTTATGCCTCAAGGCAGTTAAAGCCTCATGAGGCGAATTATCCTACTCCGGGTTTGGAACTGGCAGCAGTTGTGTTTGCGCTTAAGTTGTGGAGGCATTATTTGTACTGTGTTCCTTGTGTTATCTATACCGATCATAAGAGCTTAAAGTATTTCTTCGAACAAAAGGAATTAAATATGCGGCAGCGTCAATGGTTGGAATTGATTAAGGATTATGATCTGGAGATTATGTACCACCCCTGTAAGGCTAACGTGGTAGCCGATGCGTTAAGCTGGAAGGAGAGATCGAAACACATTCGTGTAAAATCTTATCAGCTTATTCTTAAACCCGATGTTTTATTCGTGAAATTGTTTCTAGGCACGAGGTGCCTGTGTCTATTGTTTCAGATAGGGATACGCGTTTTACCTACAGGTTTTGGAAGAAGTTTCATGAGGAGATGGGTACCAAACTCCTCATTAGTACTGGTTATCACCCGCAGAAGGATGGTCAGTTCGAGAGGACCATTCAGACTCTCGAGGATATGTTGCGGGCTTGTGTTATCGATTGTGGTGGTAGTTAGGATCGTCATTTACCGTTAGTCGAGTTCTCTTATAATAACAGTTATCACGACCCGATTAGGGTGCCATCGTTTGAGATGTTGTATGGTAGGAGGTGTAGGACTCGGGTCAGTTGGGGTTCCATTGGTCAGAAATAGTTGGGTAGTTTAGAGGTGGTTGAGGCTACGACTGAGAAACTCGGTAAAATTAAGGCTTTTAAGAAGTCCACTCAGGATCGTCAAAAGTCCTATGCGGACAAAAGGCGGAGGCCTATTGTGTTTGAGGCTGGTGATCGGGTTATGTTGAAAGTTTCTCCTAGGAAGGGTATTATTCGTTTTCGTAAGAGGGGGAAGCTTAGTCCGAGGTTCATTGGTTCGTTCCGTATATTGTCCCGTGTTGGTGAGGTAGCGTATAGATTGGAATTACCTGAGGAGCTCGCGGGGATTCATCCTACTTTTTACGTGTCCCATTTGAGGAGATGTTTAGCAGATGAGGAGGCCCGTGTGCCTCTTAATGACATTGATCTTGATACTAAATTGAACTACGTTGAAGAACCGGTTGCTATACTTGACCATCAGGAAAGGCGTTTGAGAAATAAAGTGGTTAGTCAGGTGAAGGTGCAGTGGAGACACCGCAGGGGTTTCGAGGCTACTTAGGAGTCCGAAGATGAGATGATGAAACTCTATCCGCAATTGTTCCTGTTGCATTGGGATTCGGGGACGAATCCAATTGTAAGGGGGGTGGACTTGTAACATCCTTTAATTTTCGGTTCAATGATATAAAAGCGTGTAAAGTATGTACATCCCTCGGGGTTTATCTAGCCTTTCTCGGGGACACTCTTGTCATCCCGGTATGTTAAAATAACTTACTTTTCATCCAAGATTTGCTGCATCCTTTCAACTCAATGGGCTAGAGTGTAACTTTTATAATATGTTAACAAAACCCTAGCCCTCCTCTTTGTTCCAGCCGATCGCAACCAGGGCAGCAGCTCAAAGCCTTCGTTTGTCTTTTTGAAGCTAATATTGGGATGTAAAACTTCAATTCAAGATTATTCTAACGTCCATGCAAGTCTTTTTCACCATTAAACCCGTTATCGAACATGTTAGGGTTGAGTTTTGATGATAACAGTTTGCTGACATATTCGTATACGTTTATTGTAGGATCTGTAACGCAATGATAATCCATTGTTTTTGATCGATTCTTATTTCCATGATGTTCTACTTTGAGTCTATTTTCCAGAAAGGTATAATATGTAATTTTTGGACAAGATTTGAATGATTTTTATGAATTTATAAGATCTAGTGTCAAAGCTGATGCGGGATGACAGATTCGGGTCTGTCTTCCCTACGTCATAACTCTTTTTCAATAAGTCCAAATTAGTTGGTTCCACTTCTAGAACTTAATATTTTGAGTTAAGAATCAAACCCAATTGGAATCATTTAATTTGGTTCGTTAATGAATTTTATAAAAAAAAAACCATTTTGTTGCGCACTGAAATAGTTGCACGTACCTTGCTGTGTTGAAATTTAATAATTTATTTCAAAGGTTATCCTATGTAATTAAATGCATCTTTGCATGCTAAAATCTGCACCTTTTACTTGTTATTGATCGATAAGTTCGTTTTAGGCTTAACCGGTGGATGTTCAATTGTGTTCTTGTCGGCGCTTTTTGAAGTGAGTTTTTGCACCACAATCTTCCTAGGTATGTCCCGTAGATCATACTTAAAAATCATGTTCATTGGTGTTCGTTAGATTGGTCAACTAGTTGTAGCTCGATTGTTAGTGTTCGGTTGACTAGAATTGTAGTTTGACGCGTTTAACGCGAGGGTTGATGTGATTAACGACCAATTCAGCTCTGGGGAACTTGGTTTGATGTACGGACTGTTGAAAAATCATTTTTATAAGTTACGGGGCTAAATTGGCTAACGGGTTGGTACAACTCGCAATTGCGTTTATTGAATAGCTGATGCGTTGTACTTGCGAGTTACCAACCCATTTGACTCGTGTAGCGTCGTGTGGACTTGTTGGCTATGATTTTATCATATTGGGTCCACACGGGGCTGAGTTGGATGTTAACGGCCTAAACGACTCTTAAACGCGCGTGTTAGTGTCACCTAGTGCTTCCGGGGGTAAATTGGGAATTCTTTATTCCCGGGAGTATCTAAGGGTCGTGTTGGTGAATGTAAGGCCCCGGGGGCTGTTATGATTTAGTTTGATGAGGTCGAGGCTTTAGGTAACTCGAACCTTGTTAGAACGTCTCGTAGGATAAACGAGTCCTTTCGATGTCGATTGTAATGCTTGTACGTAAACCGACAGGTGTTTGAGTTTTGGGATTTCTTAGGGATTATCTAGCTGGTGGTGAATACGTGTCTTGTGTCAGGTGAGTTCATGATGCCCCCTTTTTACTCTTTTAAGATTTTGGGTTAGCATGCACACCTAAGTGATTTTGCTTGACGAATTGTTTAAAATTATTTTGGTTGAGCTTACTTGTATAGGGTAGGCCTTGAGATGATATTATCGTATGTACGTATGTATTATTGTATGGCCAATATTTGGCGATATTAGTAATCGTTATCGACTACGTATGTTACGTATGCCTACTTTGTGTTTGCATACGTTGGATGAGATGTTACGTGTTTGAGTTGTATGCGTGCTCGACCATGATGTTAATTAGTCGTTATCGACTAAGGATGTTTGCGTATGACTACCTTGTGTTGCATACGTTGGATGAGATGTTACGTGGTTGGGTTGTACGTGTGTTAGACCCTGATGTTATTACTTGGATGTTTATATATATATATAGGGATGTGAATATAAAGATGTTGATATATATATATATAGGGATGTGATTATAAAGATGTTTATATATATGTATATATACATGAGGATGATTATTCATTGATGATTATAGCCTAGCTGATGTATCCCATTTATTTTTAAAATCCTTGGAATAACTATTATGATTATTAATTATTGATGTTATTTATTAAAACTTGAACTCACTCAGCTCAAGCTGACTTTGTGTGCATGTTAGTGTGAGTTTCAGGTTAGGAGGAGGATGCCTTACCGCTTGGACGTACATGAAGCTACTTGGACGGTGAAGGGCATACTTGGATGGAAGATTTGAATATTAAACATTTCTTTTTAAAAGTTTTATCAAATACATTTCAACTTGGTTTCGGGCATAATTACCGGGTTTTGGGTACTTGTTTTATTACTTATGATTTTCCACTGAATTATACTCTGAATTGGTTATTTTAATGGAATGAATTATTTTCGAGTTTAAATATTTTTCTAAGCATTTTGTATGAATGCCAACTGTAGGATTCCCGGGATTCGGGGTCTTACATGGTTTCGAACCCAGGTCTTGGGAGTGTAAGCAAAGCATGTTAACCAAGTGTTCCGGGGAAAGTCATCCGTTAGAATTTGGTTTTCAATTATATTTATATACTAACTAGTTTAAATTAATAATATTAATAATGAAATTAATATATAACAGTTTAAAAAGAAACGGGTGTACGTGATCCGGGTTTCGAACCCGGGTCTTTCTCGTGTAAACCAAGGCTCTAACCAGTTTCTCTGCTTGTTACATTCGTTTTACATCTGGAAAATATTATATATATATATATATATATATATATATATATATATATATATATATAATAACCAAAGATCATCTTCTTCCTCTTCAAGAACATAAACCCTAATTTTATCAATTGGGGTTTTTGTTCTATGTTTGTTCAAATTAGTTTAGGGTTATTGTTTATTGGTTCATCGACATTATAAAGAACATAACAATTTCCTCTAAATGTTTTGATTTGGTCGAGATTAAGGTTGTCGGAAATGCAATAAGAAAACTCCTAATTACAGAATAATCAGTGTATTAGAGGGGGATTAAGAGGAATGAGTGAGTTGTAATGAATCCTAAGCCTCTATTTTTACACTCAATTGGAGCGTGTACGCGTTCAATGCATTAATTTGATTTCCGGATTTTCCAGCGTCCATTACGGGGTGATTTACAGATGATATAAGGTAATTAACTAGGTTGTTAGGATATAATATAGATCATATAACGCGTTAATCAGTTTTTACAGGTCAAAGGTTAAGGTTTAAGGGGTGTTTAGGATTTGCCGGCACCGCCACCGGCGACGGCGGCCAGAAAAACGGGGAAAGGATGGGGGCGGGTAGGGTTGGATATCTTAAATAATTTTATTTAAATAATATTTACACTTTGGCCCCTAAAGTTTCATAAGCATTTTAAATGTAACTTAATATAAGTTAATGGTATTTAAAATTCACACATTTAACCCTAAACTTTATAATTAAAATTATATAGTTTTCGGTTTTGGATTATTTACGCGTTAAACCCGCACAGCTTGAATAACGTGTAAGGCTCGGAAAATTTATAAACAATAACAATGTACATTGAACATAAATGTCGGAAACACTTTAATAATAATTAATACATCGAAATGACCCAACGGGTCGGGTTTACAAATAAAAATCCTAATCGAAAATTGACGAATGTCTCAATGTCATCCCGCGTTGCTAGAGGAATTGTGGAAGCTCTGCCAACCCTTATTACCCAACATCAAACCATGAATGCCACCCTTGCTCCCACAACTACCAACCTAGTTGCTTGTTCCTTCAAGCAATTCACCAACGCAAACCCGTCTAAGTATGTTGGAGCTGAGGGTGCTACTACTCTTCTCCAATGGTTTGAAAGCGTGGAGAGTGTCTTCCTCCATTGCGTGTGTCCCACGGGTAAAAAGACCACCTACGCGTCAAGTGTTTTCGAACTAGGAGCCCTCACTTGGTGGAATATTGGAAAACGCTCTCTAGGGGTAGAATTCGCCATAGCCTTGCCATAGGACGAACTTAAGAAACTGATGCTCAAGAAGCTTTGCCTGAAATATGAGCTCCAGAAGTTAGAAGAAGAATTTGGAATTTGAAACAAGAAGGTGGTGACAACATGACTTATAATGACCGTTTTCATGAACTTAGCCTGCTCATCCCACATATGGTCACCCTCTTGAGCATGCCATCAATAAGTACATCTCGGGTTTATTATGCAAAGTCAAGACTTCGTCTTGAGTCGTGACCCAAAGATCCTCCACGATGCTATAACCCTTGCCAGTACCCTCACCAAAAATCATGTTAAGGGTAGGACTTAATGAGTAAAAGTACCAAAAATCCTACCAAAAAACCACCACCGAACCTTCCAATGAGGACAAGGTTGAAACTTACGAAAACTCACCAACACCACCACCACCCCCACCAACAATAACAACAACAATAAATGCAAACAACGAAACTACGGCCTAACCAACTCGAACCCATCACCAACCCAAGATATCCATAGTTAACCCAATAAGGAGCCCTACATCGGAACATATCCTTTGTGTGACACGTGCAAATTTTACTACCCTACTACCGGACAATGTCGACAATGCATCAATTGTGGTCTCTTCGGCCACTTCATCAACTCATGCTGAGAACCCATGCAAAATCAACACAACACACAACCCGTTATTCAACCATTTAACCAACCATATGCTCCTGCACTCCCAACTATGCGAGCCTACTGTCATTGTGGTAATCTAAGCCATCTTCGCAATACATGTCCAAAACTCGTTTATCAAATTCAAACCTACCCAAACAAAACCAACCAACTTCAAATATATATCAAGCCCGAACCTTCCAACTGCAAACCCAAGCTGATCAAGCCTAACCTATGCAAGCCCTATCTATCCAAGGTATTCAAGCCCAACCAAACCAAACCGATCAAACTAAAGTAAATCAAGCCAATCAGGGTATGCAAGGATGCGTGTACAACAACGCCAATGAATTTCAACTTAAAAATCATGGCACCACCTCACACTAGTCCTTATGCCCAAGACCTACCAACCCCGAGAAGACAAGCGCTGCAGACAACAATTTCTTGTTTTTAATATTGTTTTCTTTGATCTATCTGTTTGAATAATGTCTTAATGTACTATCGTATTTTCAATATTATCAATGAACCAATGTTTGTACTTGATTATTCTATCTTCATTTACTCTCCTTATGAAGCATGACACACATTGCTTATATTATCTATAGAACTATGTTTGTTTACTTGTGCAAAATCTAACGGCCTATGACTGCTGACCGCAAACGTTATAGTTTGTGGAAACTGGGATCATGTGCATGGCTATGTACATGGTTATCTAATAGGAACCGTAATCTAGGTTGCCTATGACCGGTTACTTTCAACTGGGGTTGTATGCTTGGTTAAGGCGTAGCTATCTAATAGGAGCCCTAAGTATTTATTTTATTTTTTTTATTTTATATTTCATTTATGCCTATCCAACATCTCAATGCGAACGTCTCAAACTTATGCCCTCCCCGTAGCGGTTAAACTTCCCCGAGAATAACATTGTTAACGTCTTTGAGTCATTATTTCACTTCTCCCAATTTATTTATTATTATTATTATTATTATTGTTATTATTACTATTATTATTTGTAGTATTATTATTATTATTATTATTATTATTATTATTATTATTATTATTATTATTATTATTATTATTATTGTTAGTTTGTCAAGTTTCTTGTGGTTATCATGTGTTTTCACAAACTTTAGTCTTTCATGACCCTAATGTTTCATGTATTTAACTTAGCTATTACGATGATTACTATTAAGGGTTTACTTTTGGCTTTAATATTCCGTTAATTTGTTTCCTCTTCCAACGTTCTGCCTTGATATTCCAAAATTAAAAAAAAAATTCGTTATTTGAATTTATTCAATTATCTTGTTGGTTATTGTTAACGTTGGCACTACACTATTCAAGAGTTTTCCTTATTTTGGTTTCAATGGCCGTTAATGCTGTTTCGTTATTATTCAAAGTTTTAACCTAATTTTCAAAAGATTTTTCACATGTTATGTAAGATTTTAACCCACCACATGATTACCGAAACCCTCGAATAGAGATCATAGTGAGAACGTTGGTGTGTAAACAACTCCAAGTCGAATAACTATAGAAAAATAGTGTTGATACATGATTCGAGCGTCTCAGTAACAAGAAGAGATCAGACTAGCTAAGACTCGAGCATTTGCATACTAGATGAGGAAGTACAAGAGCCCGATATCAGTAAAAGGTAACATTGTTTCGTGGCTTTATGATTCAGAGCTTAAGGTATATGTGGTTAAGTGGGAACATGGGATATATTATTTTTAGCGTATTCGTGATGTATTAACCATGCCGCGCTGGGATGTGAGAACTTTGGCCAACCGATCATTTGTTAATCGGGTAAAGACAAATGGGCCACATGGTTCTACGAGCATCTACAACATGAAGCTCGTTGTGCTTTCAAATTTTTCAAGCCGCAGGTGCCGACACACAAATACATCGATGAGATTGATCCTCGCACAGGCTAGAGGAAGATAATACTACAGGTTAAACCGTCTAAGACGATGAAGAGGGTTCCGATGAAAACATTCCCGCAAAGTCTGTTCAATCGTTGGTATTACGATAATCAAACTAGTGAAGCGGTAATCGTAATAGGATCGGGAATGAATACTGAGTTCATTCGTGTAATCAATCCTATGTGGTTGGTTAACTTATCGACTCTGATAACGATGCATTATTCCATAATCAGATCCGATTTGCAAACGTGAAGGACTATGATCTTGCAATGCAATTTCAACGAGTTGTACGTGTATGCTACGCATTCAAGATTCATAACTGCAATGATTGGACTGCAAAGATGTTCAAGAAGTAAAGTATTTTGAATAATATAAAGAGCTCGAGACGAGGGGGAGTTTGTTGATACATGATTCGAGCATCTCGGTCTTTATATTGATTATTATATTAGTTTAATGTATCAAGAGTATTTTGGTCATTTATGTATTGCCCATTCGCCTAATTGTAAGGCTCATTCAATACCCTATAACGAATGAGTGCATTCGAATAACGTAAGTGTCATTCGTTATCCCAGCGTAACGAATGAGATAGCGAATATAGGCTGTTCGTTTAATGTATGTGTAACAAATGATTCAGGGTCATTCGTCTATGTTAATGTAACGAATGAGTCATTCGTTAAGGTTTGTCTTAACGAATGAGCTCATCCCTATATATACCATGTACGTTATCGTTAAAGTAATGAGATTTTCCTAATTGTAATACCATACAGTTATTCTAACAATTTATCTCTAGCAACAAACATTACACATACATACTAATTGTAATCAATCCATACTAATCGTAACACACCTAATCTTAGTGAATCCGAATCACACGTTGTTATCGAAGAATTAGATCCTTCAGGCTCACTTGAGTTCTATTAAATGTTACACAAATAACTTATAATATGATAACATTGCCAGGACCAAGAATCTGGTGCAAACCTTAATAAGGTTGACAAGAACACACCGACTCAATAACCCAAAGGCCTATTGAATATCTCGGCGGAATCAGGACATCCAACGGATGGGAGTGAAGGCGTGACACAATAACAAACGAAACAATAAATGATAATCAGTAAAGAGAATCAAAGACAAGGATTCACTGTATTAAATGCGTCTTTCAATGAAATAGTAAATGGAATGTCTAGGGTTTCGTGACGGTGGCGGCGGTACGGGGAAACAAAAGGAAATATTCTTTTGGAATATTTTCTCGTGAGCCATGTTTTGCATCATTATCCGTCCCCTAAATGGAAACCTATGATCCTATTTATAGACCCTGACATTCTTTCTAGAATCCCTACTTATTACATAATAAAAGACAAAAAGAAATACAAGTGTAAGAGTCTTCAAGCATGATAAGTATCTTGCTCGAGCAGACTCACTATGCTAGGTATGCTCGATGAGTGTCTTCGAGCATACTTTACTTAGAATATCTTCAGTGAAGATATTATCCTCCAGCAAGCTTCATTCCTCTTGACCAATCCTTGCTTTGCTCGATTAGTCCATCAAGCAAACCATTCTTCTTGATGCCTTTAGTCTTGTTAATAGACTTATTGAACAATCTTTAGCATGCCCGGATATAAATCTTGCTTGGGGGACTGAACCATGCTCGAAGTCCTTGCTTTGAACATATGACATCTTCTTATTGCATCCATGCTGGTCACCATGTGCTCGAACATCCTGTGCTCGGAATCACTTAGTTATAACTTGAATGATCAAGTTGTTTGCTCGATTGGCAATCCATACTCGATAAACGAACACTCTTGCTCGGTGAAGTGTAGCTTGCTCGAAGCTTTAACACTTAGAAAAATCCACCACAAATGGTTCTGAAGACCTTGCTCGAAGTAGTAAAACCATGCTCGATAGTCTAAGCTTGCTCGAAGTCCATACTTAGCCGTTTCCTGAGGAGGTTGAGAAGATTCCAATCTTCCTTATCAAAAATCCGACCCAACAATCTGCCCCTAGTTTGGAACAAGCTCAGATGCACCAAAACACACCTGCATAGAGTTACACATTTATCAATATCTAAGATAAATCATTTTAAGAACATGTCATTTCATTACATAAAAGGAATTCTGCCACGTGGGCATTACACATCAAATTTAAACATTACAGATCAGAAAGCAAAATACAAAGATAGAGCAAAATAAATAATAGTCATTATGCTCCATTTTCTTCTATCTCCTCCTCTGGCTCCTTTCCATTGCTTTTTCTTTCTTTAGTTTAACTAAGGCAGCCTTTTGCTTTATCATGTCCAGCTCCACTGCATCAAAGGAATCAAAAATAAATTTTGCATTTATTATGTCTTTTAAGGCTTGGATATGAAAGAAGTTTAGATCTTCATCATGTTCAATCACAACAATGGTTCCTCCTGATGCATTTCTCAATGATATTGAATTGTTATGCCTGTTATAAGAGATGTATGCAATTTTTCCCTTCTGTTGTACAACAGAATTGGTTTCTGTCATCTCCCTCCTCATAGCTAAGCACTCCTTTAATGTCTTCCATTTTCCACTTAAGCTGCTTGCTTGAGTTTTTCTTTTCTTGGTATCAAACAGAGAGAGCTCTAAAGTGTGTACTTCATTTATCCTCTTTCTTCTTCTTTCTCTCTCTGCTTGGCTGTGTATCTCCCTCTTCTTTTGTTTGAGAAAAGGGAAACCTTTCTCAGATTGTTCTTTTAGCAATTTGGAGAGGTCATTCTTTGTTGCCCAGCAGGTTGACTTCTGTCTTGATTATCATATAAGTCAAGTTCTGCCATCTTTTTCAGTTGTTCTTCTGAAAAATTTCTCAAATCATCCCTAAAGATAATAAGAGTCTCTTCGTTGTCTTCAGTGATCACCCTTAAGGTCTTGGATCTTTTTGTCAAAGTAGACATTTTTAGGTAAATTCAAATCTCTTGGATGTTTAGGCCTCACAATCTCTGACCTTATGGGTGTTCAGCTTGTACTGACTTGTTTCTTCTTCTGTGCCTCTTTAAGTTCAGATTCTTCAAACCATTTTTTGATCGTCTCATCGGATTGTACTATCGGTCTTCTCATATGAGCACCCCTTTTATGTAGGGCACTAAACATCTCAGCCCTAACCAACTCTTCTGTTCTCCTTTTGTCTTCCTCCAGTTTTCTCTGAGTCTCCAGGTACATTCTCTGCTCTCTTTTGTATATGTCCAATTACTCCTCAGTTATGGCGTTGTCCATCACTATATCTTTTAAAGTTTGGACTCTTTGTGGGTCTTTAAACCACTCTCTAGCTTCAGCCTCTTTCTTTTCAGACTCCTCCTTCTCTTTCTCCATCTGCAACTTCTACTTCTTTTCTCTTTCAAGATCAGCAGTACTCTTGTGACTTTTGTGAGAGTCTTTAACACTTTGTAATTTTCTTTTCAATTATCCAAAGAAAGCTTGATTAAGGAATTGTATTCAAAACCATGCAATTGCCAGAACTGGATATCTTTATATTTGGCTTTGACAGACTCATACTCGGCATCATCACTTACCCTCTTCTTCTTGTTTACCTTTTCAACAAAGCTTGCAATGTCATCTACAAGAGCATTCTTGTAGATTTTGTCAATTGAGTTAAACGACTGGAGATTCAAGAAGGCAGGCTTGTGTCCAGCCTTTATAAGAAATTTTCTCTTGGATTCCCTCTTTCTCCATCCTTCACCTTCTTTTGCAATTGCTTCTTTTGACAACCTTTGATGTTACTTCACGTGATAGTCAAGGCTTATGAGGTATGCTTTGTCTTCATTTTCTTTATCATCATTTTTCTTTGATCCTTCTTCCTCTTCATCACTTTCCATATTTTCATCCAAGTTGTGAAGAGCTCCTATCATTGGTTCTTCATTCTCAGGTTCAGGAGTCTTAAATACAAACTTGAATTTTAGTCCTCTTTTCTAAACAGAATTTTGTCTTTTTGACTTGGGAGGTTCTACTTCAGATGTCTCCTTTCTTTTTACTCCCCTCTTAGTTTCAGATTCTGTTGGATGAGTAATGATAGGTTCTTCCTGCACATCCCTTTGTTCTTTATCAACAGTTTCTGTAATTATTGGCTGAGTGGTTTGTGTTATTGGCTCTTCATCAAACATTTCTTCAACAAATGGTTCTTTGATATGAGTATCTTCATCCTCTTCAGTAACTTCATGAATGACAGGTTCAATTGTTTCAACCACTTCTTCTACTCTTGGTTCAGATTGCACACCACTGCTTAGGTTGATAAAATCTTTTTGAGCCTTTTTGGCAGCTAATACTATTTCAAGATCATGCCCTTCTGGTTTGTTCAAGATATCTATAAGATCTTTCATTATGACTAACTTCACCATCGAGCTAGCGGATAACTCTATTGTTTCATCCTCATAAGCTACTGGACTTAAACCAAGCTCTTGTTCTTTTGGTGTTTCAGGTTCAGGTTCTTCAGATATAGGCTCAGACATTTCTAGCTCAGATTGTAAAGGCTCAGGTTCATCATTACTTTGTGCAATTGGAGTTTGTTCATTAGTTTGTGTTGCTTTTAATGCCTCCAATGATGCCCTTATAGCCTCATCTGCCTCCTACCTCATTCTTTCTTCTTCTTCTTGCTTTTTTTTCATCACAATTAGTGCTTCAAGCACTTCTTAAGGAACTTCCTCCTCATCTTCTTGATCCTTTTTTATTGAATCCAAGTCTTCATTCATTAGCCTTATGGCTGTTTTGACATATTCTACTTCGGGCATATCTGGATCAATCACATAGTCTTTCAGAAGTATGTCATCACCAGATTGCACATTGTGTAGAGACTTGGGATGTAAATCATCATCATCTGTGTACGCAATCCCTTTCCCTTTATTTTTTCTTTTTAACTTATCTTCTTCAGTTTCATCTTCCTTATCAGACTCCCCCTCATCATCAGCATCTCCCTCATACTCTTGATTTATTATGTTTAGAGCATTTGAGGTTCCAGCTTCTTCATTTTCTTCACCAGAACTAGCATAAATGTCTTCAATTGCTTTCAAACCTCCTCATCTTTAATATTGTCCCCCTGTTTTGGTGCATCTGAGGTCTTCTCAACCTCAGAGTGCTCCAGGGTTTGAATCTTTAATAGTGCTTGTTGCAGGGCTGTTTCAAGGGCTTTTTTCCGGATTTCTAGAAATTCATTCATTTCTTTCAACATGATGTTCTCAAATTCCAAGGCAGCATTGTTAGAAATCAAGTCATAGACATTTAGGCTGGAGGGTGGTGTTTCTTGAGTGGGTTTAGAAGTTGGTTCTGATAAGGGTTCTGGTGAGGAGGTTTAAGGTGAAGCTATTCGGTAAGTTTCAGGCTCATTTGAGATGGATTGGGACATTTGAATGGGATCAGTTGGTATGGTTTCATTAAGAGGTGAGGTTGGGGGTGTAGTAATATGTGTATCTTGAATAGGGCATATGAGCGGAGTTGGAATATGTATTTCATGAAATGGTTCAGGCTCTGAGTTTATAGGTTCAGTGGTGGCAGGAGATGAAAGGATGTCATCATTTGCAGGCTCAGAATTAATTGAATCAGTATCCATATTGTCTACTGCAGGGTTTGGTGAATCTGGAGGAGTTATTTTGTTGATAGTGTTAGTCACATTGGAAACTACACCTTTAATAAAGTCATCTTCATCAATATGCTCAATTGCTATGTGACTTGGACCCACAACTGGTTCATCAACCGGGTCAGTAACCTCATTGTTTGAACTTCTATCCCCTTCCTGATCCTCCATGTGCACATCAGATCCAGCACCAGTAAAGCTGACCATCTCATTGCCAACTGGATCAATAACCAGCTCATTTACTTCAGCATTATTACTCTAATCTTCAACATTCTCAGCTTCATAAGTAATTTGTTCATTGATAGGCTCATCACTAGCACCATCATCTCCATCACCTTGATCATTATCACCATCATTGTCATCATCATTTCCTGTCACACCCCAACCTAAGGCGGAATATGTCGGGGCGCGACATAATTGTATTATAGTTCAAAAGGCACTAAAGTATAATACACGTGTCAATATCTAAACTATTCATTTAATATATCAAGTACGCAAAGCACAACATTGTCTCAAAAGAAATAAACATTACAATGAAAAATAATTAATTTAATCTTAAATTCTTTATCCGTCATGCAACCTAATGTCCAACTATTCTTTAACTCGTTTTCTTCATCCAATATAGCTACCTACGCCATGCGTGAAAATACATAGTTTGTCAACAAATAGTTGAGCAAGTAATCACAGTTTTTGAATACATATAATATTGAACATGACAATTCCTTGCGATAAATATGAACTACTACAACTAGCATAACAATAAATATAAAAAAGTTGTCTTTTCACTCGAATCACATAGATAGCGAGCTACTCCGACGGCGTATGATCATACTAATGAGGATGAGGATGAGATACCAACAACCAAAACATAAAATAAACACATAGTCACGTTTGCACATATAACTACTTGAGCAATATCATATAACGCAAATAATGGAATTGTAGTGAAATAAAATGATTGAGTTGTGAACCCATAACGCCCCCAAAAATGTAAAAAGGTAAAAAGGAGGATGTGAATTACTTACCTTATCGGTTGGAATGAGTGTTGACACAATAATAAAAAGTTAATGTGACAACAGTTGCACTTCTCGAGATATGTCAACAAGGATGCCCTAATTGTTTAACGATAGAATTAGTTAATAAACGAACAATTAACGAGGTTTATAACAGATTTGATTTGATGGAGTTTTGAGATTAAAGATCTATTAGTTTAGTTGTTAAAATAAATTTGGAGATTTATATATATATATATATATATATATAGATATATATATATATATATATATTAATTATTTGTATTATTATTATTATCATTAATATTAATATAGCATTTTGCCTTAATCTTTACTTATAAGCATGTATTTATAAATAAATAAATAATCAATATTAACAACCATAAACTTATATATAATTTATATAATATGTTTGATTAAAAAAAATGTTACACACATGCATATTTATTTATTAACGGAATAAATATTTGAAACTACAATCTAGCTCGGTTTATTATTATTATTATTATTATTATTATTATTATTATTATTATTATTATTATTATTATTATTATTATTATTATTATGTATGTGCTTATAAATAATTAATCAGGCAATATTAATTGTATAGCATCTACATGAATTTATATATAGATTAATTTAGAAAAGGAGGGTTCATGACAAGGAAAACGTAAATCCGGGGTTCGGTTTAGAAGAACTATCAATATCATATTATATATACAATTATACATAAATATTTATATATTTATATATATATAAATATATGCATAAGTTTACATATTAAAAGAATGTAAGTTATGAATCACGGGCCAAAAATGAGGCAAACAATAATCCCGGGGTTTTTTTTCGTTAAAATAATGATAATTAATCCATATATTACGATAACTAAGTTAAAAAAATCAAAACAAATTAAAAAAATAATAAAACCGGGCCTAGGGACTCGAACCCGCACCCCAAGCCGGTTCTCCGAGTTATGAAATATGTACTGGCCATCAGGCCAGGGCCTCATATTAGTTATAACCTGAAGATAGTTAGTTAAATACACACATTTATGTTCTTCCCTATTCAATATTAAACCCTAGGTGTTTAATCGGATTATTTAGGCCATGAATGTTAAAATTGATTTGGGGGTTTTGATAGATGGTGAAAAATGAACTTAGTGCATAGATCAATTACCTGAGGTGTTTAAAGATTGATGATGTTTGGCGAGTTAGGGTTTTCAGCCAAGGTGCGATATCAATTGATTACTGACGGCTTCGTATGGTAGAATTAGGTTAGGGCTTTGATTTGAGAGGTTAAGATGAATGTGTGTGCAGATCTAATTGAGTTTTCGTTGAGTATATATAGTGTTTTAGAGATGAGTTAGCCGCGGTTTTGTTCTCGTTCCAATTAGCTGTCATACAATGTTAATACCTAAAGTAACTCGTCGGTGGGAGGCGATTTTGGTTAGTAGATGATTTGGCAAGATCAATTTTGATTATTGAAGCCGAGAATTGAGGTACAAGCAAGGTGGGGGGGGGGGGGTTTAATTGACAAGAATGAAGAGGAAGAAGGAAATAATATTTTATTAATATAATTTTGAATAATAATTGCAAATTAGCCCCCGGTCTTTAGAGTTGGGTACACAAAGTGTTAAGATAATAGTTAGAGGTTGATTTTGGCAATTCTTTGATACTTCGAATAATATACGAAACTAAGTCGGTGTCAACAAATAAATGATCCATAAATTTATTAATTTGATTTAACGAAAAAGAATAAAATTTTAAACGGGTCGGGTTTTAGAATCCGAAATTTAACGAATGTCACATTTCCTCCTTCATGAACATCATCTTCACTCTCATCATCATTTTCATCATCACTGTTGCCTGGAGTGCGAGGTACATCAATGGCACCTAAGGCAGGAACAAGTAGCCATGGGAGAGCGTCCCAATCAGCATTGTGAATGAATTTACTCTTGGCATCCTTCATTCGTTCACATATGTTTGGATCTTGTAGTTCCAGTACTTCTCCTGTCTGCTGCAGGTTCTGCAAAGACCTACTTATAAGAATCTGGAGAAATCTTGGGTACATTAGGAATCTTTGGTTCACAGCCTTCTCAGCATTAGAAACAAAACTGTTGAAGATCAGTCTTGAAACATTAAAGGCTGCTGATACAAGATAGCTACTGTTAAGGTGGCAAGTTCTCTACTTAGTAAAGTCCAAGTCCCTCTCCTTGGAGATAAGGACTGGATGACATGATGAATAAGGAATCTATAAATCAAAGGAAAACTTCCTTTTTGAAATTGTCCTTCTTTCAACCCAATGTTTCTTGAAATACTCTTAGCAGTCTTAGAACAGAGTATGATGGTTGATCTTCATGATTGTCATTTAATTTCAGTGTTGCTCGGATTGAAGCTTCAGTAACTTCAATATCATGATTTAACACATAGGCCTCAATCCTCTTCCCATTGATATTGTCTACATATGTAGCCGAGTTCTAATAGTCTGTAATGTGATTCCTGTAGATTGTTGGGCTCTCAGTCAAAGCTACCCTTGGGTTGGAATTATGTAGGAAATTTAGCATGAGATCTAGTTCCCTGTTGTCATTATCTACCTCCAACCGGGCACATATATTGTGCCTCTTTTCGAATTTCATCGCCATCAGTTCTGCAAAATAAAAGAATAGTCAGTACAAGTAGATGTAGAAACAATAATCGATGATGGTTAGAGAAAAGTAGCATCTTCACTAACCTGTTCCGTAGTAATATGCGTACCTGCATAAACAAGTAAACGATTAGTAAGATAATCAATTAGAAACCCTAGTTCCGAAGTCGGTGAAACGATAATCGAGTATCGATATCTTACCAATGTCGAAACAGAGCTAATGGCTATTTTCGAAGTATAATCGAGCAGTAATCGAGTATTCGAGTAAGCAGGGGATGCGCGAGCAAGAGGTTTTTGCAATTAAGTTTTGAGAGGGAAGTGAAATGTGTGAAAAAGTTTCTAAGTATCCCTTTTATATCTAACGTTTGGTTGGTACAGTACGATTTTGTTGTCTAGTGCACGACAGTTGTCATTTAATTCAAATTTAACGTACCTCCCTTGTTCGAGCATACAGCCAAAAGACCACCTATCTCCCACTGTACTCGAAACCATAGTACTATCCATGCTCGACATACTTGTATGTTCATGATGCTCAAGAACCAGTATACTCGAGATAGTCTGCTCGAATACACTTGTGCTCGATGCCTTAGCAAATGTTATACATCATATACTTAGAAATCTATCATTACAAAAACATATGCCCAAGATGCAACTTCTCTTGGCAGTGTGTAACCTATGCTCGAATGACTTAGATTACTATTACTCAATGTGCTCGTAGTACATTCATCCTCGAAATCCTTAGCAGATTCTATCCTTCCTATGTCTGTACTTGAACACACTAAGAGTCTAGCACACACGTTTACTTGAACCCCTTAACAATTTTATCCATCAAGATCCAAGCTCGAACTAACAAACCTAAGCATCTAGCACTCAACTTTGCTCGAAACACTTAAGATTTCTTATCATGTGAACATATGTGCTTCAAAGACTACATATGAGATATCTATGCTCGAGATACTTAAGTATACAGAGCATATCATTGTGCTCGTAGAGCAATGAATAACACCTACAAGTCAAAAGTGAGCTCGAAGTACACTCTAATACCTAGACCATACTCGAAAACACTTAGAACAAAAACAGATTGCATTTGTGAACACATCATCATTTTCCTAGAAGACTAGACAAATATCACACCCAAACATTGCTTAAAACAAATAGATATTTCACTTCAACCCCTGTTTTTATTTAAGCATAAGTTTAAGGTGAATAAGAGATCAAATTCCAGTTAAAAATTCATTTCAATTCATTTTAGAAAGATCTCAACAAGGGATCAGATTAGTTAAAAACTTTCACCCTATATCATTTTTGGCCTTATTACAACTTAGGTCAGGTTGACTTTGTGTAGTAGCACATAGCATGATTATAATAAGATCTGTGATATACTTAGAGTTCAATTAGTTTCTTAAGATAGAATGGTTACACCTTAGACTTCTGGTTGTTCCTAATCTCTTTTCAAAGCTTATTTAGCTTTCTCCAATCACCCCAAGTTGACTTCAACCCCTGATGCCTTGGTCAAAATTTGTTTTTATGAGCAGTTTATTTGAATATATATATATATATATGTAAATATACACACATCAGACTATAAGGTTGAACGTTGGACTTACATGCCATCCGGACTTACATGCCTTACATTCAGAGTGTTTAGGACTTATTTGAATGCCCTACTCTTGTAGTTCCCGAAGTGCCCCTTAATGAAAGAGGTTGTCATGCTGATGTATACAACAATAAGGATCTCTAGATGTTACAGCTTGTATCTCAAAGTGCGGAATCCATTGAGATTGAACAAAACAAGTAAACATTAAGCATATTCTTCATTGATAACTTCAAAGATTACAAGATATGACTTTGTAGCAACTTTCTTTCTCTACTCTCTCTCTATGACAATCTGCCAAAAGTCTACATATTAACGCATAAGTCCCCTATTTATAGGAAACATGAATAAGCACATCAAGTCCGTATATGATATACGGCGTATATCATATACGCCACATATGATATGCATTGACTTGAAGACTTATGCGTTGACTAGAAAACACAAACTATTACAATTGATATTTTAGCTACACTCAATCATATATAACACATCTAGGACCCTAGCAATATACATTATGCTCTAACAGACTCCCCCTTGGATGTTGCTAAGTCTTCGATCTTCTATTTTTAGTCTTTCTTAAAACACTTTGCACCAAAATATCATACACTATAAATGGACACCCGGTGTTGTCTTGACCGCTCCTCTTTTTCATGAACTCCTAAGCAGTAGTCTTGGAAGCACTCGAGTTACATGATGTCATATAAGAAGGATATGATCAGATTATTACTTGTATCTGATCCATGAAAGTTTCATTCAATATATTCTCTTGAAAAACATGATATTTGAAAGTAACGACTTATGAAAGTTTGATATTTGAAAGTAATGACTTTGACTTCTAATCATTTTCAACAGACTCTCATCTTCTTCCTTCTAATCTTCTTCATTCAATATCATGTTGTAACCTGCAAACACCAAAGTAAATTGTTCTATATAAGTAAAATTTGGATATAAAAGATACTACGGATAAGTTCATCCAAATACAGAACCAATTCTTCAACATATTCAATATTCAAATCAGGTTACCTGATGAGTATCAACAAGTGGATATGACAACTTCAAACAAATTTTTAGGTTATGTTTAATGGATTTCCGAATGTACAGATTTATAGCCAAAAATAGCAATAATATCATTCCACTGTGTACCTCGTGACCAGCCTGCCACTCTTGTCACAATATCTATGACATATTTGTCATTTTGCCAAACGGATACGAACTAGATCAAACACGATGGATATAAGATCATATACGGTGTATATCCCAGATATATATCCTAATTATGCAGCGTATAAGTCTCATACTTATACGTTGCATAAGTATGACCATTCAAACATTTGAATTCATGTCCTGTTCACACCAATGCAATGTCACAAGTATAACTTAATGTCCTTGTACATTAGAGGAATAGCTTAAATAAGGTTTAACTTTTGAAAAATTTCTATTTTAAACAAGTCCAAATCAATAACCTTGTTGAAAACAGATACACAGTTTAATCTTTATGATTTTGAATTGAAGAAACTTTACAAGTTTTGTTGATTCATGAAAACACCTAGAGATATAGTTCACCCGTCCATCCAGAGTCGAAAACTTAATCAGAATAGAAAATCTTTTTGGTTTTTCCAAAAGAAACAAATAGCAAATGTAATTCAACAAATATTTACAAAAACATAACAAATTAAAACGGAAAACTAGAAATTAATACTTAATTCACATATTTTTGCGAGTTTGAGCAGGGAATCATATTGACCAAATTGTCCTTCCATCACAGTTTTATTTTCAGCGTTTATTATGACTGGTGTTAAGTTGGTCAATGATATTGTTGTCCACCTAAACCTTTCAAAGAAAATGATTCAGAGATTTCTGTGATATTTTTAATTTGGTTCAATTAAGCACAAAATTTCAGAAAAATATTAGCTCTAATCTTGATTCAGGCTTAATTTGATTTTCATATAATCACCCCAACTTATAGAACCAGAAGATAAAAATACTTTTCAAGCAAATCAGCAAATAATGCCCACTACAAGATATACCCCCGTTATCAAGCAATACCCTAAGATCCTGTTCCATGGATGAGTATGCACGATTTCATCTGTCGCCTTGCAAACGTTGTGTCCCTTGTGGTCCGTTTCTTAATGGTAATAAGACGCGAGCAAGGGGACAACGTGTGTCTAACATCGGATTTTGATCAAGTCAGTAATGATTTGTACATAAGTACTATTGTGATCAAGTTTAATGACTTATGAAGCAGCTTAATCTGCGGGTTTGCTTTTTAAAGCTTGTTTAAATATTCATCGAAATGAATATCCAGATGATAAACCGCAAAAAGACCCGATGGATCCAGGAACCTTAAAGCATCCCATCAATACAGGATTTAAGGCCATAAGATCATACATCGTTGAAGCGTTAACTATTTACTGATAGCTATGTTTTAACAATTTTAGACGATCATTCTGATTAAAAGGCTTGAGTATGACCAGCTATTAACATTACTGTCATCATTACCAAGACTTTTAATAGAAACTAACACCTCATCAATTTTGCAATTTAGATTTATATCACTTACTTTCCCTTACTTGTTTATTTTAGGCCTACCAAAGCACCAATACATTTAAGCACGCAGCCCTCTATGCCTACTTTTTATTGGATTTGGGACCAGATAATCAATGTACTATCATATTCCCTTTTTGCTTCAAAAACTCATTTTCTGAGGAGCAACATTTTTTAATGTTTTTGGCTTTTTCAAATTTATCAATGTTTTTGGTTTTTCCAAATTTTTCAATGTTTTTGGTTTTTCTTGAATAAATCTCCCCCTAAAATCAAAAACTATATGATAAACTATTTACAAAAAAATATGACTCTGATATTCAGGATCACTAGGTATCCAACACACCTGTAATCTCGGTAACCCCCTTATCAACACCACCCAAAAAATTTTAAACCATTAAGTTTTAATAAGTATTGAAATCGTGACTTACCAAAAGCTTTGGTGAAAAGATTAGCTTTTTGTTCATCGGTGTGAATTTTGTCTACAGTAATCAACTTATTTTCGTAGCAATCACGAATGAAGTGATACCGTATCTCTATATGTTTAATTTTAGAGTGATTTACCGGATTCTTAGTTTTCGAGATAGCTGCATTATTATCTATAAAGATAGGGGTAGTAAGAAAATTCAAACCATAGTCCCGCATCTGTTGTTGTATGCAACGAACCTAAGAGCAGCAACTGGAAGCAGCTACATATTCAGCTTCCCAAGTAGACAACGAAACCATGGTTTGTTTCTTGCATTGCCAGGTGACAATACGCTTGCCGAAGAACTGACACCCTACCGTTGTAGATTTGGCATTCAACTTACAGCTTCCATAGTCTGAATCGGAATATGCTTTCAACACAAACTCATCATCTTTAGGATACCATAGACCGACCCCCGGACATCCCTTTAGATAGCGTAGAATTCTTTTGACGATCATGAGATGTGAGACCTTTGTATTCGATTGATATCGGGCGCACAAACACGTAGCATACATGATGTCTGGTCGAGAAGTAGTAAGATACATTAATGAGCCTATCATGGATCGGTACAAAGTTTGGTCAATCTTCTCCCCGTTTGGATCAGGACCGATACCATGATTCAATGGTAGAGGAGTACTGATAGCCGATGCATCAGTCATGTTGAACTTCGCCAATACGTCATTGACATACGTGGTCTCATGGATGAAGATACCATCTGACAACTGTTCTACTTGAAGTCCAAGAAATAATTTCATCTCCCCAATTGCATTCATTTTGAACCTCTTCTTCATTACGTCTTCATACTGCTTGCACAGAATATTGTTTGTCAACCCAAAAATGATATCATCGACATATATCTCCACGATTAGTAGATGTCCATCAACAGATTTGGTGAAGAGTGTACAGTCGACGGTTCCTCTGATAAATCCGTTATCCAAAAATATGTTGAGACAACGTCTCATACCAGGCTCTTAGGGCCTGATGGAGACCGTAAAGGGCTTTATCAAGTAGATACACTTTGTCTTTGTGGATCGGATCGACAAACACCCGGTGGTTGTCCGACATAGACTTATTCACTGATTTGTCCGTTAAGAAATGCAGACTTAACATCTACCTGATAAACTTTGAAACCTTTCCAAGAAGCAAAAGATAGAAATATCCGAATTGCCTCTAGCCTTGCGACTGGTGCATATACTTCGTTGTAGTCGATACCTTCCCTCTGGTTAAAACCCAATACAACAAGTCTTGCTTTGTTTCGAACAATGATTCCATTCTCATCTCGTTTACACTTAAACACCCATTTTGTGTTAATCTGCTTCTTATCTTCAGGCAAATCAACCAATTTTCAGACGCCGAGATTCTCAAATTGCAATAATTTCTCTTGCATAGCCTTGTCCCAGCTTTCCTCTATTAGGGCTTCCTTGTACGTTTTAGGTTTGATCAGCAAAATAAAACACTAGAATGAGAATTGATTTAGTAAAGGAGATATTTTTGAGTAGAAACACTAGAGATTTTGATCGATTTGACGTCTCGTTTGAACTCCAGTATTCAAATCTCCTATGATGTTATCCTCAAGATGATAGGATAAAGTTCTTGGCACCACTTCTGTAGGAACTAACACTTCAGATTGAAGATGATTCACATTCTCTTCAGAAGAAATAGATGGAGAAATAGCTTCGATAATCTATTCAATAATTTCACCATTATTATCAAAAATAGGAATAGTCTCTGGCATGTCATCAGATTGAACATGATCTGGTACTTCTCGAGGAACAGACAAAGGAACTTCAGGTGTTGGTACACAATCTTCTGATAACTGTTGATTAGATAACATCATCAAAGTTTCATCAGAAAGAATTTACTCAAGGGAGTTTGAAACTCTCCCATAGGCTTTCGTAATCAAACAGCCTAGAATTCCCTGGTCGTTGAATAGTAGGAGTATATCTTTGACAATCCACATTTTGGACTTGAACTATTTTGTGGAGGCTTGGAATGTATACACGTCTCAGTGGACTAGGATACCCCACAAAGAATCCTTCCAACGCTTTGGGACCATACTTCCCACTTGCTTCTAGAACAGTGCATGTTGAAACAAATGGTTCAAGCCACTTTAAATTAGGTTTTCAACAATTAATTAGTTCGAATCACGTCTTGCCAAAATTCTTGACTGTAATCACCCGGTTAAGTGTATAACAAGCTGCAGCTACTCTTTGACCAAAAATTAACTAGTAATTTTGAATCTGAAAGCATAGTTCGAGCTGTTTCAATCAATGTCCGATTCCTTCGTTCAGCGACCCCATTTTGTTGTGGTGTGTACGGTGCACTGAATTCATGAAGAATCCCCCGGTCATTACAGTACTTAATCATTTTGTTGTTCTTGAACTCCGTCCCATTGTCACTTCTGATTTGACGGATCGGTAGTTATACAACGTCTCCAATTTCCTGGATAAAATCATGAGGGAATCATACGTCTCATCCTTTGATTCCAAAAACATTACCCACGAAAATCTCGAATAATCATCAGTAACCACAAGACAATAAAGTTCTCCTGTGATACTTTTGACATTCACCGGACCAAAAAGATCCATATGTAGACGCTCGAACAGTAAGTTGATGGAGTTAATGAGCTTCTTCGGATGTGATTTCTTGGTCTGTTTTCCCTTCTTACAGTCCAAACACTCTTCATTCAACAGAAAATTTCTCACATTCACTCCTTCAACCAAGTTCTTATGAATCAGATGATTCATCTTCATCACACTTATATGTCCCATTCTTCGATGCCATAAAACGGAATCTCGTTCTGATGCCCTAGAAATAAAACATTGAGCAGCTCCCGAAGATATTGAGTGCGGTACTCATATTCATGACATAAATATCATTCACACGAGGAACACGCATAAAAATCCATTCTTCAGGTATTTTGAAACCCGGTTTCAAAATTAAACATTCTTGAGCATTGAAATGTGTAGAGAAAGATTTATCACAAATTTGTGATATACTCAGCAAATTATTCTCCAGCTCTGAAATGTAGTTGACATTCTCAAAAATAACTTTTCCATTCGTCAATATTCCTTCCCCAACAATATGACCTCCTTGGTTTCTTGCAAAACCGACATTCCCTCCATGAATAGATTTGACATCTTTTAGAAGATAAAGAGTACCCGTCATGTACCGAGAGGCTCCACTATCCATTATCCAACGAGAATCGTGAGATCTTGGAAGCCCCTGCACATACAGTAAACAGTTTTAATGAAACAAGAAAACCCAAGCCTTCTTGGTCTAGGGTTGTTTGAAGTTTTTATACAACAACTTAATATCATCAATATCTGAAACATCACACAACAAATCCTCACTAGTTACTTGTGAATCAGATTCAGTTGTTACTTTTTCAATAACCTCTGGTGGTTTAACAACCGTTTTAGCCACCCAATTTTGACCTATGGCTTGCTTCTAGTTGTAAAAAGATGTTTGAGTTATTTTTGAAACCTTTGACTTTGAAACATCAATTTTAACATCCTTTTCTTCATTAGTTTTAACAAACTCGTCTCGTTTCAAAATTCTTACATTTTCAGGAACACTCACCGGTTTCTTATTACTCTCAAAACCTAGACCAGGTTTCTTGGTTATAGAATTCTTAGATGGAGCATGATCATTCTTGAATCGATTGGGACAAGAATAGAAAACATGCCCAATTTCATTATAGCAAAAACAGCGTCTTCGGTCAACAAACTTGTTAACCTGAGATATCATTTCAGTTTGTTCACGCTCTTTCTTTTATTGATAAAACTATCGGTTAGATTGATTTCTAAAAATTGTTTCTTTTTCAGATTCCGAAGTCTTACCATGCACAAACACAATTTTATTAATTGGTTTGACACGATGAGATTGCTTTGAATAAAAACTGGTTTTAGCAAATCTCTTCGAATCAACATGATTTTCCATTTCAACAACCTTTTCTTCAGTTAACACCGATTCTGCAACTTTGATTCCGGTTGATATATCACAGTCAGAACTATGATTATCCATCTTTTCAGCTTCAACAAACTCATCATTATCAGACACATTGTTATCATGCAATGGAGTTTTAATTTCCACATTTAGTGCCTTTTTCAAACCTTTAGGTTTATTTGGAATATAAGCATTCCACATTGGTGGAGGCACGGCATGATAATCACCACATGATGTTATGTTCTCGTTCACAGCATCCTTGATTTTAGTTCCAGGCATAATGTGATCAAGAACATAAGATGAAGCAGCATAACTCACTAATTTCAAGTTTACACTTTCTACCTCAATCTTGAGTGTTTGTAACTTAAGTTTGAGAGCTGCATTCTCATTAGTGTGTCTGTTAATGGCAATTTGTTTATCTTCCACAGTATGTTTTAACATTGAAATTGTCTTTTGATTTTGTTGAATACTAGGCCACAAATTCTGTTCACATTTTTGCAATTTCATATAAGCCTCATTAGCCCTATTACGGTCTAAGAAAGCTTGATCATAATGTTTTTTCAACTCTTTATTTTCAAGAGTTTTGAAATCACACTCATCACATGGTAATTCGCACTTTTCACATACATTTGAGTTTTGAGTTACTTGATGTGCCATGAGTGCCTGTTCTGATGGAGAACATTCCTCAATAGAAGTTTCAGAATCTTCATCTGTAACCAAATCTTCAACAAACTCCACCTTTAACTAAATTGATTCCTCCTTATCTTCTGATCTTTTGACTTTTGAAATTACCTCATCTTCTTCATTTCCAAAGTCAATCTTTCCAGGAGGTACTTCTTCACCGTTAAACCAACCTGCAAAAATTTCTATGATATCAGGTGGAAACAATGAAATCAAATAGTCAGAAGTAACCTCATGAATTTTATCATATGTTTGTGGAAGTTCGTCATCTGAAGTTTTTTAATCATCCTTTTCACTTCCCTCATTCTTATCCAAACTCTTTTCCTTTTCAACACCATCATTCACTTTGTACTCAACCACTTTAATCACAGTCTCAACATTATCAATAACCTTCTCATCCACCATTTCTGCTACATTTGTTGTGAGCTGTAGCAGCTTTTTGTTGTGAGGTTGATGCTTCTGTCGGTTTCTTACTTTTTGATGATTCTGCCTCAGTTCGATGATAAATTGCATGTTTGTAGTAATCCTACCAAAAGGATTTGTAGTATTATCGTCCACATTTCTGCTTGTACACTCTCTCTTGAAGTGTCCTTTTTCTTTGCACCTAAAGCATCTCACTTTAGATTTATCAAAACCCAATTTTGATGTTGATCCATCTAGCACATTTCTTCCGGTTATCTACTTGAACCTTTGAGCCCTTCTAATCACACTTGCCATGCACCACCTGATGTCAATCATTTCCATTTCTTCTGGATCAATCTGGTCGTAGTCTTCTTTAGTCATATTAAAATTTCCAATACGACCTACTACCAGACACTCGTATGATTCTAAAACTGATCCAAGGAATGCCATATGTTCCTTTACAGTGTTAGTGGTCAAGTTTCCTATATTCTTCAGATTTACAGCAAATGTTGCACTATACAATATTAGGATCTTATGTGATAGACGCCTAGGATACTGAAATCATTCCAGAATAACTATTATTGTATTGTGGAGTAGCAGTAACATTGGAAACACAAGCTTGTCCAGTTGACTCAACACAAAAAGCTGTGGGAATCTTAGGATTTGAAGAAGTAGCAAATTGTGACCCTTTGAAATACAACCCAATATCTTGTGAAACTGCTGTTGATTTCATCATCTGCTTTTTCCTAAGCTCTAATTCGTGTGCATCAAGCTTTTCAATAAATCTAGCAAGGTTTAATCGGGCATATGCAACAGGATTTGACTGTTGGATCAATATAAAGGTGCCCCAGTCTTCAGGAAGTGCATCATCCAGTTTATCAATGTACTCATAATTAGGCTTGTCTATGCCTAATCTTTTCATTTCATTCACCAAATGGCAATATCTCTCAACCAACTGCGCAAAGTTTCTCCCTTAACTTGAGTAAAGATATCAAACTCTTTCTTCAGCAATGCCATCTTGCTTTTCCTCATATCAGGATTTCCTCTATCCTTGTTTAATAGAGCTTGCCAAATTGAGTAGCACGAGCCATTGTGTTGTAGTAATTGAAAATTTTCAGCTCTAATGGCTTGTTGAAACAAATTCAACATCTTCTTTTGTCTTAAGAACTGGTTTTTGTCACCTTCAGCAATTTGTGACAACCTGTAATTGCTCCCATTCTCATCCTTCGGAATAATGTATTCTTCCTCAACAGCCGTCCACGTCTCGCAGTTCAAAGCTTGTACATACGTTTCAAACTTGTCCGCCCGAGACGGATAATCTTCCATACGGAGAAGCTTAGGTGGCTTGTTTGATGTTCCCATTTCATTCTCAAGATTAATGTTCTAAAGCAATGCAGAAAGCTGTGACACAAACGCACTAAAGTTTTCCATTTTGGTCAAAGAAAGTTAACGTATATCTTCTGGTCAACGGATATGTATGAAGGTCAACGTATATCTTTTGGTCAACGTATATGTTCATTTTATAACATATACGGCATATAAGTTATGTGACGTATATGTTATACGTGGATAACATATACACTATACAAGCATATGCGTGAACAAGATTCATCTTGGTAATCTGACAATTTGAAGGATCCAATGTTGATGAAATTGGATGAAAACTTGGAGGGTTTGTCACGGATATGTATGGAATATACTGTGAGAGTTTGAAAAACTTTTGACGGTTGAAATTGGAGATAGAGACAAAAACCTTGAAAACTTGTGATCTTCAAGCTAGTAACGAGCCATAAAGCTTTGATACCACTTGAAAGAGGTTGTCATGCTGATGTATACAATAATAAGGATCTCTAGATGTTACAGCTTGTATCTCAAAGTGCGGAATCCATTGAGATTGAACAAAACAAGTTAACATTAAGAATATTCTTCATTGATAACTTCAAAGATTACAATATATGACTTTGTAGCAACTTTCTCTCTCTACTCTCTCTCTCTCTATGACAATCAGCCAAAAGTCTACATATTAACGCATAAGTCCCCTATTTATAGGAAACATGAATAAGCACATCAAGTCCGTATATGATATACAGCGTATATCATATACGCCGCATATGATATGCGTTGACTTGAAGACTTATGCGTTGACTATCAAACACAGACTATTACATTTGACATTTTAGCTCTACTCAATCATATCTAACAAATCTAAGACCCTAGCAATAGATATTATGCTCTAAAACTTAAGTCATGATATATTATTACATGATACCCAATAATACTTTGATATACCAATTTTGAAGCATTTTTCTTTTTCATATTTTTCTTTTTCTTTCTTTTTCTTTGGGTTAGCTTTTGTATAGTAGTAATTATATGTTTGCTCAGATATTTTGTAAATATTTTTGTGTGACCATAAACACCAACAGGCTCGTGTATGATTGTATAATTGCCTTTCGGCCTATCATTCGGAGAGATGTGTAAGGAAACATACCTTGGTTTTCAAATGAATCACCACATCGGACTTAGCATGATCATTATGTTTGTATCACATATGCCACTACACTCATGAAAAGATACCATACATAATGTCAAATTACTGAATATAAGTTCTTTAAGTCTATAATCCATGGGTTAGGAGTTTAACCAATATACTATCATTTCCCAAAGGTTGGATTCAATTTCTGCTAAAAACCTTTTAAGCTTCTTTAAAGCTTTGAACTGAATAATATTTTCATGTCCCTTATGTATTCACCGAGAACTATTTGCTCAGTCAAAAATCATTTATGTGTCAAAAATTAGTTTCTTTGAAAGTCATTTTGCATCTAATTTTGAACCATATTTTGTCATTTAAGCATATAAGACTTACAAACAACACACAAGTTACACATAATATGCAAATTCACTCAGTTTTGAATGAACTCTCACTTCGAGCACACAAGAATTCTGTCGAGCAAACTTTAAACTTTATCATGTCAAAACGTGTGCTCGACAGACTTAACTCAAATTTGTCAGTTCAATGCATGTGCTCGTTGTACTTCATAGAAGTTTCAATTTGCTCGTGTACTAGACTTGTGCTCGAAATACATAAGAGACGATTCAGGACACAGTCATTGTGCTCGAGCCATAGATATATGCTCAAAAGATGAGAAAAAGCTTTCAAGACATATTTCCATGCTCGAACATTGGATACATGTCACTTGTGCTCGAAATACTTGAAATTTCTCAAGTATGACTGTTTGTGCTCGAGGAGCAACAAACACACCATCAAACCCAGAATCATGCTCGAAATACTTGAAAAGTTTTCCGAAGTATGTTTCTATGCTCGGGCAGCTGAGACATGTTGTTTGTGCTCGAAGTACTTAGAAAAGTCTTCAAGTAGCATTGTTTGCGCTTGAAGATCAACGAAAACTGTATCAATAATAGATTCATGCTCAAAATACTTAGATCACACAAATGTATCATGTAAGCACCAGTCTGAGTATAGAAAACAAGAACATCAAATACATGATAATTTATCATACAAAACAGTCACAAGCATGATTTATGCAATCAGAATAATCAGTCAAGCATAGCAACAAATCATGCAAACATTCATAGTGAGAAACATAGATAATCAATAAGCACCTCACATAAGCACACCTCATCAATCAGATTTCATCAGCATTTATCATACCTAAGCATTTTAACAGAAATGAAACCTAGTTCTATCTAACGATTTGGTGAATAAATCAGCCAGATTATCAGATGTATCTACCCGTTTCATTTCTATTAGCCCTTTTTCACTACAATCCCTAATAAAGTGATGTCTAATCTCAATGTGCTTAGTCTTGGAATGTTGGACTGGATTCTTAACAATAAACATGGTAGCAATATTGTCAATTAAATTTGTAATAAGTAAGAAATTCAAACCATAATCTAGCAGTTGATTCTGAATCCATAGAACCTGTGCACAGCAAGCGGATGCAGCAATGTATTCAGCCTTAATGGTTGAGATGGACATTGTAGTCTGCTTCTTGCATTGCCAAGACACCAGCCTGTTCCCTAGAAACTGGCAGCCTCCTGAAGTTGATTTCCTACTCATGTTGCAACCATCATAGTCACTGTCTGTATAAACCATCAAGTCAAAAGAAGAGTTCTTTGGATACCAAATCCCCAAATCAGGTTTCCCTTCGAGATATCTGAGAATTCATTTTACTGCTAGCATGTGTGAGACCTTGGGGTTAGCTTGGAATCTTTCACAGACACACACAGCAAACATAATATCTGGCCTAGATGTTGTCAGATACATCAGTGATCCTATCTTGGCCCTATATTCATGCTAGTCCACTGGCTCCCCCCTCTCATCAAGTACCATCTTCTCATGTGTATCCATTGGTGTAAACACTGTCTTGAAATCCTGGCACTTGAACTTGTTAAGAATCTCTTGGACATATTTTGATTGATTGATAAATATCCCATCTGCCTTCTGTTGTACTTGAAGTCCTAGGAAAAAGTTCATTTCTCCCATAGAACTCATCTTGTATTTTGACTTCATCACCTGTTCAAAGTCCTTACACAGTTGTTCATTGGTTGAGCCAAAGATGATGTTATCAACATACACTTGTACAAGCAATAGGTCTTTCTTCCATCTTTTGTAGAACAGGGTCATGTCTATGGCTCCACGGCAGAAACCATTGTCCAATAGGTTATTTGACAGCTCATCATACCAAGCTCGAGGAGCTTGATGTAGTCCATACAATGCTTTGCTAAGCTTGTACACCTTGTTGGGATGTATTGGATCTTCAAATCCAGGTGGTTGTGCCACATAGTCTTCCTCATCTATCTTTCCATTAATAAATTCAGACTTGCAACCAATTGATAGACTTTTATGTTCATGGATGTTGCATATGCTAGAAAGATTCTGATAGCTTCTAGTTTTGCAACAGGAGCAAAATCTTCTTCAAAGTCCACTCCTTCTTCTTGTTAGCACCCTAGAGCCACTAGTTTTACTTTGTTCTTGATGACAATGCCTCTTTCATCTTTCTTTTTTCTGAACACCCATTTGATTCCAATTGCATACTTGCCTCTGGGTTTGTCAACCAAATCCCAGACATGTAAGTCTCTGAATTAAGCTAACTCTTCCTGTATAGCCTTTACCCAGTTGTTGTCTTTCAAGGCTTGATTAATGTTCTTTGGTTAAACTTGGGATAGAAAGCAAGCATACAGACAGATGTTTGCTCTTTCAGAAGAACTTCATGTCACTCTCTCATGCAAGTCCCCAATGATGTTTTCTGCATGATGGTTTCTTTCAACAGAAGTAGTCTGCACAACTTGTTGTGCTGACACTTATGTTTCAAGATTTGTCATGTTCATTTCAACAGCTTCACTGTCAAATCTTTCTTGATTCTCATCAGTTGATTGAGTTTGACAGTTTGCAGATGATGATGCTTCATTTTTCCCAATTTGGAGAGAGTCAAACAAAGATTGGAACCTGTCTTCAAATCCATTTGTCTCTTCAGGTTGAGCCTGTTGCTGACTTGGTACCGGTTCACTCTCCATATCACTTGGTCCTTCATTTGATACTTCAATTGCTGCTTCATGACCAGTGACTTCTATTTCACATGCTCCTTGATTACTTCTCTCAAAAGTAAATCCATTTGTTTTAGGAGCAAGTGATGACCACAGTTTGTCCAGATCAAGTTGCTTTTGTTTTCCTTTTTCTTCAAAACTTGTTCTGTACATGCTATCATCCATCTATTCATTGTATATCTTGAAGGATTTGATCATCTTCTCCAAATCAAGAGCCACTTGGGTCCATCCACATTGTTGAAGTGATTTTCATTGAAGATAATGTCAGAAGACTCAATGACTACCATGTGTTCCTTAACATAGACTCTATAAGCCTTTGAATAAGATGAGTAGCCAACAAAGAAGCATTCCAATGATTTTGACTGGAACTTTTTGAGATAGTCCCTTGTATTCAAAATTGAGCGTTTGCATCCAAAACGCTTTAAGAACTTCATATAAGGTTTTCTTTTGAAGATAACCTCATATGGAGTCTTATTTTGAGTCTTGTTTAATAGAACCCTGTTTTGCACATAACAAGCAGTGTTGATTGCCTCTACCTATAATGTAACTGGCAGATTTGCATCAGCAATCATGGTTATTGCAGCTTCAATCAAAGTGTTGTTTCTTCTTTCTGCAACACCATTCTGCTCAAGAGTTCTTGGAGCACTATACTGCTAAAAAAATCCCCTTAGAAGTGTAGAATTCTTCCATTAACCCATTCTTGAATTCTGTGCCATTATCACTTCTAATGACCTTCACCTTTTTGTCAAGTCGATTTTCCATTCTGATCACACAACCTTTGATCAATTCAGGTGTTTCGTCCTTTGTTGCCAAGAAGTAAACCCATGTGAATCTTGAGTAGTCATCAGTGATGATTTGACAGTATCTTTTCTTTCCAATGCTTGGAACACTCACAGGACCAAACAGATCCATGTGGAGCAGTTCCAATACCTCATCAATTGTATTAATCAGTTTGCTCTTATGAGAGGATTTATGTTGTTTTCCCTTGAGACATGATGAACATCTTTCTTCAAGCTTAAATTCTCTTGTAAGGATTCCAACAACATGTTCACCTTTAACCAATTTGTTCATATTCTTCAAGTTGACATGACACATCTTCCTATGCACAATTTATTCTCACTTTCAATGGCTTTAGAAACAAAGCATGAACCACCTCTAGATGTAGCAGTATTCATTCTCAGCTCATAGAGGTTGCCATTCCTTGGAGCCATCATCATGATCGTATCAGTTGGAATCACAAATTCAGGCTTTAGGATTATACAGTGTTCATCATTAAAAGCCACTTTGTATCCTTTGTCACAGACTTGAGAATTCTGAGTAGGTTATATTGTAGTCCTTCAACATGCAGCACATTCTCAAAGGATACCTTGCCATTGGTGAGAGTGCCTCTTCCAAAAATCTTCCCTCCATTTTCATCACTTCCAAAGGCAATTGGACCTTCATACTTTCTTTCATAGTTTACTAGAGATCCCCTGTCACAGGTCATGTGCCTGGAACAACCACTGTCCATATACCATATATCATTGCAATTCATGGATTGTTCCTGCACAAACACATATAAAAGAATTAGTTAGATTCTGAGTCACAAACTGTATCAGTTTGCACATCAGATTCAATTGGAGATTCATCATGAGTTGGAACTGGAAGTGGAAGTGGATCTTCATAGACTATTTCACAAACTTCATCTGGGTCTGAGTCTGACCCAACTGACACAACTGGTGACTTAATGTTGTTCTCAATCTGAACAATCACATAGTGTTTCCATTCATTTAACTCCTTCTTCGTCTTCCACTGAAATCCTTTTGGTTCAAACCCTTGCTTCATCAAGAACTTCTCATCACCATTAAGAACACCAGGTCTCATTTTTGCTTTTCCTTTGTCATTTGACCTTTTGTTCTTCAAATGCTTGCTTGATTCTTTTGAATCTTCTTTGAATTTTAGAACCCGCTTCAATATTTTCTCCAAACATGACTTTCTCCCTTCTTCACTGGTGGTGTCCTTCTCTTCATTCAAATACCTTTGATACATCTGTTTGTATCCCTTCATATCAAATCCACAAAAAACATCTGGCACAAAAAACTCATCCTCCTCAAACCAGCAGGAATCAGTGTGATGTCCATAAGCATCACATTTCTTGCACCACACCTTGGCATAACTTCCCATATCCTCAAGCAGTTGCTTGTCCTTGATTCTATCACATGGCTTGGGAAAGTCAAAACCTAGGGATGTTTTTGGGCACAAGGATTTACTAAAATCCATCTTGATTGGCTTATTCACATAAGGTACTAGAGGATATTTCTCCTTGACAAACACAATCGGCTTCACTTTAGATGGTGATCTTGAAGAGTTTCCTTTTTGTTCATCAGCAAATCTTCTCTTGGGCACATACTCTACATCCCCAATATCAAACAGGTCATGATTAGAGAAAACTTGATAGATTGGAGGAAGGATTTGATCATTTGAAGATTTCTTTGGCATATCATTCCTTTTGATTTATGGTTGAGGTCTGTCACAGATGTCAAACACTACACGATCTCTTCTCATCTTTTCAAAATTTTTCTTCATATTGGGTGTTATCTTTGGCAACATTGGAATCATTTCATCTTTCTTTTTGTTTGATCCCTTCTTCTTTTTCTTGCCTTTTGATGATTTGGCGCTTCCACAGCTGCATGTACTCCCCTCACTGGAGTATCCACTCCATTTCTTCTTTACTTCATCTTTCTTTACTTCCCTTTCCTCTAGCTTCTCAGTTTGTTTCATAGCAAACTCTCCCTCTTTGTCAACAATTACATCTTCATACTGTTTCACAAATTCAGACCTGTCTTCAAACACATTCTTGAATTGCTTCAAATATTCATTTCTGCTCTCTTTGTCTACTCTCAATGGATAACTATCACAAAAAGGTGTTGGCACCTTCTTGTATTTCTCTTCATCAGTCATTTTGTCCACGTATCCAACTATGTTTCCAGTAGACACCAAATTCTTCAGAAATTCTTCAAAAAGGTGGTGGCACCTTCTTGTATTTCTCCAACATTCTGACTTCCACTTTCCTATCTCCTTATTCAGCTCATCAACAGTTAAAAGAAGATCAGAAATAGAGATGTCAGAATGTACCTCTGAATTTGATGATTTTGCTTTGTCCTGCACCCTGGCCATGAAAGCAATATTTGCCTTTTCAATTTCTGTAGCATGGTTGCTCCAGTCAAACTCCCCATCTTGTGGTACCCTTGTGACAGCTACATTTCCTTGATCTCTTACTTGATTCACAGCATTTAAGTTTCCTCTATTTTGATTGTTTTGAATCTGTAGTTGGTTATTTCTTTGAGACTGGAAATGTTGTTGTTGAGGTCTGTTTTGTTGTTGATAGGGGTTTTGGTTGACCATTTAGTTTCTCTGATTCTGGAAATTTTATTCTGATTTTGATAGAACTGATTCTGATTCACTTGATTTCCCACTTGCTTAGGCTGGTTACATTCTCTGGCGAAGTGTCCAGGCTTCGCAGCACGAAAAGTCCAGGCTTCACTGTAGCTTAGCATAATTACATCACATATATCAATACATACACATATACTTACATACGTATATACAAATTATGTCTTGTGATTACGCATATTTATTTTCTTGAAACTCGTGAAACTCGCCAACTCTAGTAGTTAACCCATTTTAAACGTGCTTTCAGGTGTGATACCGAAGTTGGAAAATCCGTGAATTTGAGCTATCTGTTACCAAACGTGATCGATACGGTGTGAATAGACGCAGACTTACTAGTAAAAATAGAATAACTTACAAGTATATTTTGTTGTAACACCTAGTTTGTAATCAATGATAGATCACTGTAATATAATGTAAATTAGTTGTAATGTTTCTTTATAAACAATGTTGTTGATACCAGAGGTGTCTGTTACATTCCCGTTTTAAGCTTCCGCATTGTGCTAGTCGGGGTGTGACATCCACGAGCAAATCCATTCGTTTCACATGGACCCCGATGAGTTCTATTTTTCTGCGTATGAGCGTTTCCCAAACTCTTCTAAACTGTTGTCCTCAACATGGCCTATACGATTGGGATGTGGTTGGAAAATTCTATAATGGTCTTACTCCCGAAACTCAAAAGCAGTTCAATACCACCATTGGAGAAACCATGCTCGATAAACTCGCCATAGAGGAGGCTGAAGAAATGTTTGAGAGCACAGCGTTAGCGGACCAGCATACACCGAGTAGAAGGTCCGTTTCGGTTGCCAAAGCCGCTGCATCGCAGCATCCCGTGAAGTGCATCATGTTGATCAGAATGTGAGACTGTCGGCAGAGTTGGAGGCTTTGAGAAAGAAGTTTAGAGATTTTAATCTGCACGGTCGTAGGTGTGAGATTTCTAGTGGTGGTCACGAGACAGCCGATTGTCCCATTGATTCTCAGGAGGAGGTAGATTTTCTTACTAATCAAAACTGCTCCTTTAATTCTGGGGGGCGAAACAATAACTCTAACTGGCGAGCAGGTAACTTCGGTTATCAGCAACGCCAGAATCTGTTTCAAGAAACCGCCCCCGAACTCGCTCCTGTACCAAATAAAACTTCTAAGATCGAGGAGCTGTTGGCAAACCAATCTCAATTTTTAAATCAGCTCCTACAAAATGATGCCAACACCAAATCCACTCTTTTACAGCATGAGACGTTTATGAAGAGACAGCATCTTTCATTTCAGAATCTTGAGGCCAAGTTTGGTGAATTGCCCACAAAGATTGATCAACGACTCTCGGGGAGTCTTCCTAGTAACGTTGTCCCTAATCCTAGTCCTACCTATTCTAAACCATTTCCAAATGCTCATGTCAAGGCAGTGACCACCCAAAGTGGGAGAGGGGTTGTTAGTAGTGCACCAAGATAGGAGGAGGAAGTCGATGAGGAGTTGGAGTTAGAGATGCCGCCTGGCAAAGTGAAACAGAGGCGAGACCCAGCAAGTACCTCATAGTCAAGCGGTGCGTCAGTTGAGAAGGAGAAGCAGGTTGAGCAGGAACCGGTGCGGGTCTATAAGCCAAAACCTTCATACCCCAGTCGTTTGGTGAAGAAGAATGATTCGGAGCATTACTTAAGATTTCTCGACATGCTTAAGAAGCTCTATGTGAACATTCCGTTTATCAAAGCTCTTGCGAATAGGGGTGAGCAATTCACGGTTCCGACCGTTAGAACTGGGGAACCAAAACTGAACCGCTAGATCCGAACCATATTATTGTATTTCGGGTCCGGTTCCGGTTCTTAAATTTGTCTGAAAACGGTTCCCGGTTGGTTCCGATTAGAACCGACGGTTCCAGTTATAGAATTGCTAGAACCGGGTGAGGTTTAAACTTTGAAGATTATATTTAAAATCCTATTTATTTAGTAGGCTTTCATACTTCCATGTACGAGCGACCATCCACGTTCTCATTTCCTGGTTACATTAAATCCCTTACAATATCATAAACAATAATCATCTTCCACGGACCTAAATCTTTTTTAAAAAATAATTGTTTTCGGAAATATTTTGAGATATTCTAATCTATTTTCAATCCCCTTCATTAAAATATAATATGTTAATATGATAATGTTTTATTTTATGGGTTGCCGTTTGTTTCTTGCACCTTCTAATATTTCATATTTAGAATTTTAATTGAAAACTGGTTCTGGCAAGAACCATTTACATAAGAACCGTTTAACTTGGTTCCGAACCGAACCGGAACCATTAAAATACGGTTCGGTTCCGGTTCTTATATTTAGCATTTAACGGTTCTGGTTCGGTTCCGGTTCTGGCTCGATTCTCGCGGTTCAGAACTGTTGCACAGCCCTAATTGCGAGCATGCCAAAACACGCCAAGTTTCTTAAAGATTTGCTCACTAATAAAAAGAAACTTGAGGAGCTTTCAACTGTTACTCTTAGTGAGGAGTGTTCTGCTGCCATACAGAACAAGCTTCCTAGGAAGATGACAGATCCTGGCAGCTTTATCATTCCTTTCTTGATTGGTAATCTTCATGTTATCAATGCTTTGGCCTACCTTGGTGCAAGCATTAACCTCATGCCTTATTCCGTGTTTGCCAAACTTAACGTGGGAGAGCTGCTGCCCACCCGAATTAGTATCCAACTGGCAGACCAATATGTGAAGTTCCCAAGGGGCATTGTGGAGAACTTGTTGGTGTAGGTGGACAAATTCATCTTTCCGGTCGATTTTATCATTCTCGATATGGATGAGGACTCGAACGTCCCGCTCATCCTTGGCCGTCCATTCTTAGCCACTGCACGCACTCTCATTAATGTTGCCGATGGCAAACTGACTCGTCGAGTTCATTATGACACTGTCTCATTCGACATGCAAAACTCCATGAGACATACTCAGCATCAGGATGACACTCTCTACTTCATCGACACTTTCATGACGTATGTAGGAGATTATCTTACAAAATTCTGCAAGAGAGACACACCCGACACTCAGATCATCGACGTGGAGAATCAGTTTGTCAAGATGACAGTATTAGATTTTGTTCTGGAGCAGTAGGAGGAGCATTAGTTGCCTGAGTCAGGAGGGCACGAGCCGATCATGAGTTCCCAGATTTTTTCCGATGTCCTAGCGGTTGAGGAGCGAGAGTTTTCGATCGAAAAACCATCTGTTGAGAACCCCCCCCCCCCAATCTTTAGAGCTGAAAGATTTACCATCTCATCTCGAGTATGCGTTTTTAAGCGAGGGTTCTCAACTTCCCGCCATCATCTCTTCGAGTTTGGAGACGGAAGAAAAGGAGAAGTTGATGGTTCTAAAATCTCATAAGCATGCCATTGCATGGACGCTTATGGATATCAAAGGTATAAACCCGTCGTTCTACACACATAAAATCTTTATGGAGGACGAGTTTAAACCTGTGGTGCAGCCGTAGAGGAGGCTTAACCCGAACATGCAAAGGTTTTTAAAAAGGAGGTTATTAAGTTGCTTGATGCTGGTTTGATTTTTCCAATCTCCTACTCCACATGGGTTAGCCAGTCTTGGTGGTCCCTAAAAAGGGTGGTATAATAGTTATCAAATTGAAAAAAATGAGCTCATACCGACACAGACTGTGACAGGGTGACGAGTTTGCGTCGACTACCGTAGACTTAATGAGGCCACACGAAAGGACCATTTCCCGCTTCCATTCATCGATCAGATGTTTGAGCGTTTGTCAGGGCAGCAGTTCTACTGTTTTCTTGACGGTTTTTCCAGTTATTTTCATATCCCCATTGCCCTGGGTGATCAGAAGAAGACCACATTTACATGTCCCTTTGGCACATTCGCATACTGGCGCATGCCATTTGGATTGTGTAATGCTCTAGCCACAATTCAGCGATGCATGGTGGCTATTTTCCACGAGTTGATCGAGGATTCCGTGGTAGTCTTTATGGGTGATTTTTCCGTCTTTGGAAATTCCTTCGATGATTGTCTACGTAACTTAGATCGAGTGCTCGCTGGATGTGAAGAGATGAACCTTATTCTTAATTGAGAGAAATGTCATTTTATGGTTCGTGAGGGTATTGTTTTAGGTCATAAGATTTCTAGTGCGGGGATTGAGGTCGATAGAGCTAAGGTAGACACCATTTCCAAGCTTCCACCGCCCACTTCCGTGAAGTCTATTCGTAGTTTCTTAGGTCACGCGGGATACTACCACCGATTTATTAAAGATTTCTAAAAAATTTCCGTTCCTGTTTTCGCGTGCGATAAATTCCGTTCCTATCTCGTGCTAAGGTAGACAGAGAAGGAACTTCTTGCTGTTGTTTTCGCGTGCGATAAATTCCGTTCCTATCTCGTGCTTTCTAAGACTATCATATTCTTTGATCGAGGTGTTACCTGTTCGCTAAGAAATATGTAAAGTCCTGACTCCTTCGTTGAATTCTTCTGCTTCAGGAGTTCGATATAGAGATAAAAGATAAAAAAAAAAAAAAAGAGCAGAAAATGTCACCGCCGACCACTTATCACGCTTAGAGAACCCCTACATGGATGAGAACCGGGAACAGGGGATTGGTAATGATTTCCCGGGTGAGACTCTACTGTATTTAAAACCGAGTGAAGAGGGATTTCCATGGTTTTTTGATTTTGCTAATTATCAATCCTCTAGTGAGTTAGTGCCTGGACTGACATATTAGCAAAAGAAGAAGTTCTTTGCAGATATCAAGTTATACTTTTGGGAGGATCCGTATTGGTGCAGATCAGGAGATTCGCCGATGCGTTTTTGTTGATGAGGCTCGCAGCATTCTTCGACATTGTCATGAGAGCCTGATCGGTGGCCATTTTGGTACAACTTATACCGCAAAGCGCGTGTTTGATGCAGGATTTTGTTGGCTGGCTATTTTTTGAGATGCGCATGAGTTTGTTCATTCGTGTGACGCGTGGCAGAGAGCCGGTGACATCTCATCCCGAAATGAGATGCCCCAAAACCCCATCCAGTTGGTTGAGATCTTCAATATATGGGGCATTGATATTATGGGCTCGTTCCCTATGTCCAGAGGGAAAAATACATCCTCGTTGCCATTGACTACGTGTCCAAATGGGTGGAGCTGGCTCAAGAAATAACTAGAAATTGTGTGCCGGTTGTAGTGGGATTCCTTCGAAAACTCTTAGCTCGATTCGGTACTCCTAAGGCCCTGATTAGTGATCGGGGTACCCACTTTTGTAATGCTCAGATGGATAAGGTCTTGAAACATTATGGTGTTACCCATCGAATTTCTATAGGCTAGCATCCTCAGACTAGCAATCAAGTGGAAAACACCAATCGTGGCATTAAGAGGATTTTAGAGAAAATATTGGGGAACAGTCGAGCTGACTAGGCTGAAAAGTTAGATGATGCACTCTTGGCCTTCCGTACTGCATTCAAAACGCCTATCTGGACCACTCCCTTTCGGCTAGTTTATGGAAAGGCGTGCCATCTTCTGGTCGAGTTAGAACACCATGCAGACTAGATAACACTTGAAAATACATTGGAGTGTGCAATAGAATGTACGTACAGATCGAAATGTTATCGCTCAAGCCTTGAAGTGCGGAAAATAACAAGGATGGAAGAACACAAGAAACATTAAGAACGTCTTCATTAATATAATCAACGGTTTACAAAAGATATTACTTTGCGTACCACTTTATCTCTCTACTTTCTCTCACTAGAATCTGACACTAAGCATCAAAGTTCCTGTTCACGCATAAGTCATCCTATTTACAGGTTTGCATGAAAGCTTACTATGGCGTATATGATATACGGCGCACATGTTATGCACCGCATAACATATGCGGCCATAGTTGACTTATGCGCTACTTCTATAACACAAAATATGTATTTGACATTTACGCTATACAAAACAAACTAAGACCCTAGCAATAGACATTATGCTCCTACAACAAGACCCGGAGCTAGGTTAACTTGAAAGCATATCTGGCGAGCTACAACAACGCCGTTGGTGGCTCGCGGTGTCTTTAGGTGCTAGATATGCTAGTCTCACGGTTTTCCAGTCACCCATTCTAGGGTTCTTGCGAGAATCCAGCGAGGTTCCGGCTAAACTAGTTGTACGTTCGTGTAATGTACCAATCTACGACTATATGAAAAACATCACGTACTCTTTCTTGGTGCCGCCTGTGGTGAGGACGTGTTTGTCTCTTTAATAGACCTTGGCGTTCTCGTAGAATTCTAGGTAGATGTCCTTTTTCCGCCAATCAGCGTAGTTGATTGAATGTGGGTTCCTTTGGTAGAGATGGTGGTGGAGGTGGTCTATGAGGAGCAAGGTGTCAAGACCTATAAATGGAGATGGCGACGGTGGAGAACTTTGGAAGTTCACATTTTCCAGCAGGTTTATGGCCATGGTGGTGGATTTGGAGGTAGAGGTTGTCAGAGGGACGACGAGTTTGGTGGTCGTGGTAGAGGGAGAGATGGCGGCTGTGGTGGTCGGAATCCGTTTTCCAACGCCGGTCACTGGTTGTCAGGTTGGCGGCTGCCTCAACAGGTTCCATCTCTTGGTGTTTTTGTTTGCCCTAAATATAGGGAAATAGGCTTGCGCTAGGTTTTTATGAAACATGCTTTGGGCCAAAGTTTTTTATGTTGGCTGTTTAAAAGTATTAAGAAATGGAAAAGTCCATTACTAATTGTTTTGGGCTGCTGGATAAGGTAAATTAGGCTGGTTATGAGGATTATTTTTTTTGGTATGTTCGGATTGACCAAACTGAAGAAAGTCAAAATTGATCGGGTTTTCATCATTGTTTAAACGTGTTCAAAGCATGTTATTTTTATATGATTTTGAAGGCATTTGAGAAGTTAGATTCGTGTGGTGAACTTTGAATAAATTGGATATGGATTAGGATTTAAAGATGAAATAACGAGTTTTGTTATTTGATCTTTGAATCCAGTAATTCGAAATCGATTTGTGGATACTCGAGCTATTCTCAACCTATATTTCTTAAGATCCGAGATGGGTAAATAAGCGGGAATTCATGAATGAATGAATTAGGTGGGTCATGCCTTGAGGGGGTGAAATGAAACGAAGAGGCTTTGGTTTATTAGGTGATTTGTGAAGATGTGATATATGGTGTGACGAAGTTTTGATATCACAAGTCAAAGGGGTGGTTATAAGGCCAAATATGTGGCTTACGATATCAAAAGAACGAAACCCATTAAATGTATTATGGTCAAGTTAATAATTAAAGTGGGTGGGAAATCCAGATATGAGACAAGAGTTTTGGTGCACGCGTTTAGCTTCAATGGGGGGAAAAGGCTTCTAAAATATTATTGTTTTTGCTATAAATATTTCACATGTTGTCTTTGTATGTGTCTATTTTTCATGGTGTAAATCACCCACCCAAGGGGAGCTCACCCTAGGTGGGGTCGGTTCATTTACTATATATTTAATATTTTGTAACCGATAAGGAGATCGTTTATTATTATACTATCCGTTTATTATTTACTCGATCGTTTGCTTTACCTCACCCGTCTCGAACTTTTATCAAGAAAAAATCCGTTCGTTTATTGGATCCGGTGTTGGGACCTATATAAAGGGGTTAATTAGGTTGCTATACTTGATGATATGTGATATGTGCTCGATGAAAGTATGTTAGTGATTTTAGTGTATTTAGAGATTAACTTGTTGATCCAGTTAATTGTAATATGAATCTAAATAAGTGTAGGTTCCCAGCCGGATCTACACGGAATATCTCGTTCTACGTAGGTGCGGAATCCCTACGTAAGACGATACGAGCGTAGAATCGATATACGTTAAACACAAGCAAACACACGTTACAATAAACAAAGAACACGTTGTATTGCAACTAATAACACGTGATATATCAATCACCGATTACACGAACTGAACAACTCTTATCAAACAAGCCGTAACCTAAACCTATATATCATACGACAACTTCGCCTAACATTTTTAGGCGAAGTTGTCACTAACTTCGCTTGTTCCACAAGTTCGCCTATATCAGGCGAACTTGTGAGACAAGTTCGCTTAAACCTTAATACAAATCAAAATAACACAATTACAGACAATAGATACTGAACTACTGACATCATGTACCAACAGACTCCCCCTTGGCAGTAGCTTCATATCTCTATCTTCAAACACGTGTCTCGTAATCCCAAAAATCTTGTATCATCCATCTTCAAGCATGAACGCCTTCTCGTACACAAACTGAAACTACTCTTTGATATTTCTTTGCTTCTTCTTTCCAAGCTGGAATGTAAAATATCTTTTTTTCGTTCAGCACCTGCAGATCAGCTTGAGACAAATTCACTAAATGCATAGGATCATATACTCTCATCAGCTCTTGTTCATCTTCATCCTCCATTACAGCTTCAGCTGTTTCACTATCAACGTACCACCATTTCAGATCTTTGAGCACATCCTTGGGCATTTGTTTCATCGGCACTTCTTTTAGACACCGGATCGGCTTATACTTCATTATCATCCAAGGCTTGACATCTGCTCTCATTCCTCTGTCTTTGTCTTCAACGAGCCTTCCTCTCTGTGGTTTCAACAGCTCGAACTTTTTCTCCTTTATGCTTTCCTTCCAGACTATCTTCCCAATGATCCTAGCCATGTTATCATCACTCCTGTTGATTAACCTCAACCTGGCTAAGTCCTTCACTTCACATTCAGGCAACGTATTCAACGATCTCAACAACCTCTTGAAATACTGAACCCCATCATACCTCTTAATCACAAAAAGCCTCAACTGCTCATCATATAACCAGCATATAATCCCCTTTTTCGATTCAGCATAACCCCTGATGTTGTAACTTTTCTTGAACATAGTAGGGACCGCCGGTTTCTTAGTCTTTACGAACCACTGAGCGTAGCCTTCTTTCCATCTTGGCTGCTCCTCCCATTCTGTCACATCACATCCCGTATCTTGACCCAAATCTGACTTTTCAACTTCTGGAATTTCATGTTCAACGTTGTCCTCCACAATCTCTCCTTCTTCAACTTCATCGTCAATCACGATCTCAGCCCCTATCTTCTCAATCTCTTCCAATGGTAACACATCATCATCATCATCTAAGACCTCCTCAGCATCCACAACCACCACATCATCACCCCCTGAACCGCCAGCTGCGCTCGTTGACTCCCCCTGAGATGTGGAAGTACCAAGAGCTTGTTCAGTTCTTGGCAACTCTCCACCTGCACCTTTCGATGCATTGGGATCATCGTCTCGATCGTTACGCTTTTTTGTCATCAGCTCGTCACCCTTACAGCTCATCTCCCCCTGAGATGCCAAGAACTGTTTCAAGGCATCAATTATTTTACCATGCTCGATCAGGAGGGACGACTGAATTTGATTCTCCGCAACGAGGCGCTGAATAGCATGAGTCTGGATAAGATTTACTCTTGATTGTTCTGCCACGACCCTTTCAAGCGCTGCTATTCTTTCTGAATCGGATAAGGTTGCATCGAAATCAAACCTCATATATGATATGTCTTGAGCGTACGGAGGAGGGATTCCCAATGTAACCGGCACCTCAGAAACAGGTGGAAACGTAACCGCAGGTGGTATCGTAACCGACAACCCTGCAGTGGCAACAACTGTCGACTCAATAAACCTTGCTACGACCTCCGATGGAGTAAGAGTTGGAGGTGGCAAGGACACAATCTCCGGAGCCGAGAGCGGGAATGTAGTGGGTGGTATGCCAAACGAAGATGAGGTAGTCACCACGGGAACATCCGTGGCACTTGGCCCTGTAACTGGCAATGGTGTAGGGACTATAGTCATACTAGACAGTGCGGGTGGAGTGAAACAAACCACCCTTGAGCTCTCACCAGCTCCCGAACCTGCACCTGCCCTTTCCCTTCTCGATCTACGGACCAACTGATGTAAATCTTCCTCAAAGTCCGAATCACTGTCATCGGTGTCTCTCTTCCTCTTCCCGTGAATTCTTTCTTGAGTAATCAGAATCTTTCTAGCTTCAGCCACATCATCATCTGAGGAATAAGAATCAGCCTCCGTCGTAGCTGCCACCGACACATCCACACTAGAAACCCGGGCAACCGAGACTTGCACCTCTTCCTCTGGATCAACACGTTCCATATCGAAGAAACCTTGACCGCCAAAAGCAGCTTCAAGGTCTACATTTTCCTCCGGTGCCACAACAGGAGCAGCAGGTAAAGCTTGTTGTACCTTAGGTGGTGGTTGAGGTGCTCCAGCCTGTTGTGGTGCCGGATCACGAAACTCGTCCCCACGAGCTGGAACATACTCTGGGTTGATCAAGTACCCAAATAATGGAGTATGTCGGGACGGAGCTCAGGCTTGCTTCTTGCACTTGATGATCAACACTGAGCGAAGATTCTCTTGCTTACACTCTCCACATATCTAATCGGGCGGCGCTGAGGTAACGTGGGAGCAACATGATTCAAGATCATTTGAAGGAATCTTGGATACATCAGAAATCTCTCACGCGCCACCGCTCGTCTTTGACGGTCTATCTCGTAGAACACCATCTGATTAAAGCTATAACGCTTATTGTAAGTCAGTGCTGTCAATGCCGACTGCATGGTCGCACCCATTCCATCCGTACCGGCCTTTCTCCCCGACATACACACGATCATCACGTGCATAAGAAAGCGCCATTGGTCTAACAAGAATCCCTTTCGTCATTGAGTATCCCCCAATGGACCAGAATAGACCATTCTCAGAAAAGCACCATCTCTGAATGGAGCCACGAAATTTGTAGGATCGTCTCTCGTTTCATCCCCAAACTGCAAAGCCACCCTGATCTGTTCAGACGAGAACTGCACTATCTGATTGTTAACCGTTGCACGCATAACCGGGGGCTCGACTCGACAATCATATTCCACTGTCTGCCAGAAATCTTCTATGTTTGGCAAAGAGATAGGCAGTGTTGTAGTAATAGCGTGGAAGATACGCGAGCGGAAAAGAAACGTGATGATCTCGCGGAAATCATCAACACCGCTCGCATCCGGGTCCAAAGTTATGTACATGTTATGCCCCGGAAAAAACTGCCGATTGTTATCTCCTCCTTCATCACCACCTGCACCACCTGCTCCAGCTACAGCTGCCATTTTTGCAACAAAAACAGTCTAAGTTAGAGAATCGTCAAGTCAAATCACAAGTTTGCCTGTTACCATGAGCGAAGTTATGATTTATTCTGTATAGGCGAAGTTAGGGGTGGGGCGAAGTTGGGAACAACTTCGCCATAACTGTAACTTCGCCTGATAACAGTTAATTAAAAATAAGTTAAGGGCTAGGCGAAGTTGATGATAACTTCGCCTAACCACAACTTCGCCTCTTATTCTGTTAAACAATTAAATCAACAGGCGAAGTTAAGGATAACTTCGCCTAAACTGCAACTTCGCCTGAATCTGAAGCGGCAACAGATTAGACGGCCAAACGACGTGTGGTTGGTGAATTTGGAGATTGAAGACTCTATAAAACATGATTTTAAGACGATCTAGACGATCAAGTTGATTACGACCACGTTATAACAAGTTTGAAAAGCGGGTGTTGAGGTTTCGAATGAACGGGGTCACAAACGGATCAAAATGACCTCTGATTAATGTTATTAACATAGATTATTCATTATCCCGACACTACACACCTTTAATACGGGTTGAAACGGATTAGGATTAAGGTTAGATTGAGTAGATAAGTTCGCCGAAGATGATGGGTGAATAAGTTCGCTTGAATATGAACAGGTGTTTGACCAAAATGCTCTTTATATATGTCTGACATTATACAGGCGAAGTTAGGGTTAACTTCGCTTACCTCATAACTTCGCCTGTTTAAACAACTTCGCCTCTTTCCTCAACTTCGCTCAATATGAAACTTTACCAAACAGGCCCTTATAAATTGAACATAATGCCATTAACTTTTAAAACTTCCTTTAAAGAGTTAACTGATCCGATCAAGAACCAAGTAACCAGGTATAAAATCATAAAACGACATAAGTAGAATAAATTTTAGAAATAAAGTACACGGGATCAAATTTCAGTCTAGTCGGGGACCAACATGTTTTAGAAAAGATCCGAACAGGAATCATACTAATTAAGTGACTGTCACATAGATCCATGTTCAGCTGTATTATGACATAAAGAAACAGGTTGTAAGCAGGTAAATAACTTAAAATGGTTTTCATCGCTTCTGTGATACGGGTTAGGTTCAATTAAGCTCAAAACTTAAATGCGCAACACATCAGAGATTGTGATGCCTCCTATCTATTCTCAAAGCTTATTTGGCTTTCCCCAAGTCACCCCGAGTTGACCTCGACCCGTAGTGTCTGATTAAATTGTAAGTACACGTCGATCTGTAGAGTCTTCTTCCCGTTCTCATTCTTGCATCTTGATTGAGAAGTATTAACATTATAAGCTCTAGAATGTCTCAGTAACACATAATAATAATTTTTTTTTTTAAATAATAAGATTTACACAGCTTCAAGTAAACTACTGCAAGTCCCGAATCTGGATCACTGCAGTTTCTTGACACACCATCTTCTCGGGAATCAGAACACTCACGGGCTCGTGTATGACTGGGTAATCGCTTTTCTGCCTATCATTCGGAAAGATATATATGGAGACATGTACAACTCTTAAGGAGTTTCCACGTAAAATCGAGCAGATTTAGTTAGTATCACTTCTAATTTTACGCACCATAAAAAGCTACCATGACATACAATGACTGTTCTAAAGTCTTTTAGGCATAATAACTTCATTAGTTAAGCACACAGAATCAGTTTGTCCATCACTTTCCAAGGTTGGATCAATTTTCTTTTAAACATTGTATAGATACTTCTTACGAAGCAGTAGACTTGAAAAATTATTTCATCTCCCATTTTAAAAATATTTTTAACTTCTATCGCCTCGATCAAGTTGAAGTCTTCAGGTAAACGGCTATCCTGAAGATCCAATGGATCAGCTGGACCGACCACATACGAGTATGTGTCCTTCTAACTAAGTATGAACGACTAATTTTCAGCGAAAGAATAAAACACATCATAAACCGCCCCGGTCACTTTCAGTCATCTGGTTAATGGCTATCCTCATACTCTACAGGTAGAAATGAGGACCAAACATATCCGAAGATATGTCCTTCAAACTGAAGCAACCGACATAATTCTAAGCGATAGTGACGTTTTTTTTTTTTTTTTTTTTTTTAACAAAGTAAAAAACGAAAAACACGGTTACTAGGGATTGATCATCCCATTTAGCTCAACAAGGTTTTGAAAACGAGTTTTGTCAAACGCTTTAGTAAACAAATCAGCGAAATTATCTAACGAATCAACCTTTTCGAGCACTATCAATTTCTTCTCAGCACAATCCCGTACAAAATGATGACGGATGTCAATGTGTTTAGTTTTGCTATGCTTTACGGGATTGTTAGTTACTGAGATAGCAGCAGTGTTATCTATGCAAATAGAAGTATGAGTGAAATTCAGACCGTAATCGCGCAATTGCTGTTGTATCCAAAGAACCTGGGAGCAGCAGTTCGATGCTGCCATGTATTCTGCTTCACAGGTAGAAATGGCGACTGAGGTCTGCTTCTTGCACTGCCATGACACTAATCTGCCTCCAAGAAACTGACATCCACCTGTTGTTGACTTCCGATTCTGATTGCATCCTCCATAGTCAGAATCTGTGTAGGCGACTAACTCCAAGTCTCCTCCTTTCGTGTACCACAACCCTAGCTTAGGCTTGCCTTTGAGATATCGCAATATCCTCTTCACACCCTTCATGTGAGATTCCTTTGGGTTTGCCTGAAAACGAGCACAAAGACAAACTGCAAACATAATATCAGGTCTAGATGCAGTTAAATACATTAAAGAACCGATTATTGCCCGATATTGGGTGGGGTCCACGTCTGCATCACTGTTTGTATCAGCACCCAATTTATGGTTGACGCAAACTGGAGTATCAAATGGAGTGCTGTCCTCCATCTTGAAGCGTTTGAGAACGTCTTGGACATATTTAGTCTGATGAATGAACATCCCATCTTTCTTCTGATCAACCTGCAATCCTAAAAAGAAAGTTAGTTCACCCATAGCACTCATTTCAAACCTCTTTTTCATGACGGTTTCAAACTCCTGACACATGGCGACTTTTGATGCAGCAAAAATGATGTCGTCCACGTAGACTTGAACCAGAAGAAAGTCCCTTCCTTTTCTTTTAACGAACAGTATGCTATCGATCTTTCCCCTTTCAAATTCATTCTCAAGCAAGTAATCGGAAATAGTTGCGTACAAGGCACGATGGGCCTGATGTAGCCCATATAGCGCTTTACTTAGCTTGTACACGTGATCAGGAAAGTCTGGGTCAGGAAAACCCGGAGGTTGCTCAACGTACACAACCTCATCGACTTTACCGTTAAGAAACGCACTTTTCACGTCTAACTGGAACACCTTCATCTCCTTGTGTGCAGCAAATGTCAAAAACAATCGAATCGCTTCCAATCTCGCCACAGGAGCAAACACTTCATTGTAGTCGATCCCCTCTTGCTGATTAAAACCTTTTACAACCAGCCTTGCCTTGTTCCTTATGATTATTCCTTTGTCATCTCTCTTACATTTGAAAACCCATTTGGTGCCAATCGCATGCACATTCTTCGGTTTTGCAACCAAATTCCATACCTCCATCTTCTTGAACTGGGCTAACTCTTCTTGCATGGCTTCGACCCACGAGCTGTCCTTGAGAGCCATTTGATAGTTCTTTGGTTCAATCTGGCTAATGAAGCAGGTGTACAAGCATTCGTTAATGATGCATGTATCTTTAATGCTTGTGAAAACACAAGTGTTATCATTCAAGCTTCGTCTTGTTTGTACACCGTCGGACAGATCACCTATCACGTTCTCCAAAGGGTGATTTTTGTGAACATTCGTAGTCGGAACCGAATTGACTTGCAGATTGTCTTCCAGGTTCGAAGATAGCTCATCAATAGGTGATTGTTGTTGAGAGTGAAAAGGATTGAAGAATTCCTCTTCTGTAGAGGTAGCAGGGGTATCGACAGCATGTGACGAGGAAGGTTGACATTCATCGTACTGCGGTCGTTGCACAAAATTTTCTTCCTCATCATAAAGCATCTTCGTAGCTATTCTCTCATCAACTTCTGCATAATCCAAGTAAGGCAAATTAAAAGATTTAAAAAGCCTATCATAGTCGAAAGCCCCAGCGGGTCCCGTGCTTGGTTTTGGTGATTTGTAACTTGTGATGTCAGTGTTACACACCACCTCAACCTTGCTGGTCGATAGATTAAAGACTCGTCTGTTGGGTGTCCCAACAACATATCCGACTAAAATACCTTCGTCGGCAATCTCACCAAATTTTGAGTTCGTCTTTAATATCGAACACGGGGACCCGAATGGTTCGAGACCACTCAAGTTAGGCTTTCTACCATGCATAAGTTCATAACATGTTTTATTCAATCTTTTAACAGTTAAAACTCTATTAAGGATATAACAGGCTGTTGCAACAACTTCAGCCCAGAACACCACAAGAAGTTTAGAATCAGCCAGCATGGTTCTGGCTCCTTCAATTAGCGTTCTGTTCTTCCTCTCAGCCACCCCATTTTGTTGCGGAGTATACGGAGCGCTGTACTGGTGGTCTATCCCTTTCTGTAAGCAGAATATCTCCATCTGATAGTTTTTGAACTCTGTCCCATTGTCAGTCCTGATGTATTTAACCTTTTTCCCCATAATATTCTCAACCTTGGTAATCAAATTCATTACCAACTGAACCGTTTCATCCTTTGTCTTCAGGAAATATACCCAAGAATATCGAGAGAAATCATCAGTAATCACCAAGCAGTATGATGTTCCACCTAGGCTTTTTACATTCACGGGACCGAAGAGGTCCATGTGAAGTAGGTCTAGGGTACTGACTATTGAATTAACCTTCTTGGTGTGATGAGACTTCTTGTGTTGCTTTCCCTTTTTGCACGATAAGCATTGGTCTTCAAAGTTGAAATTTTTTAAGGGAACACCAAGCACCAGTCCATTCTTGACAATGTAGTTCATTTTTCGAAGATGAATATGCCCCATTCTTTGATGCCATAACTCGGACTCCGATTCAGTTGCTTTTGACAGAAGACATGATTCTTCTGTTGCCATCTCAGTCGACCTCATGTCCATAACATATGTATTCTTTTCCCTTGGAGCCTTCATCACTATCCATGCCTCTGGTATCTTGAAACCAGGATACAGTACGATCGCTTCATTTTTGGTAAAGTGCACAGTGTAATCTTTGTCACAGATCTGAGACACACTCAGCAGATTATGCTTCAGCTCTTCAACGAAATTCACCTTTTCTAACTTCATTTTACCATTAGTCACCGTTCCAATTCCAGTAATTCTTCCACCGCTCTCTCCAGCAAAACTTACTCTACCTCCCTGAACAGGTTTCCATTCGTGTAACAAATTCTTGTTACCCGTCATGTGCCGGGAACAGCCGCTATCCAAAACCCATAGATTGTTTGCAGCCCTGTTCAACTGTTCCTGCACGATTAAAGCAAAGGATTAAAATCTGGGGACCCAAGACCTATTAGTCTTGGGTCGATTAAATCTGTTAAAAGGCATCCCGTGCTTTGGCTGTCCTAATTTAGTATTAGAATGATTTCTGTAAGTCCTAAAAGGATACCTTCTAGTAGATTGACTATGAGGCCATCCAAACCTTCGTGAATTAAATGAATTATAACTAATGATTTGGTTGTTAATAGGGAAAAACTGAGATCGACTTCTTTGAAAACCTGGATTAGTCCAATATCTGAACTTTGATGAGTTTTCATTCTTACCATTATAGTAATTACTGTTAGTTCTATTCTCAGTTTTCGAAGGCCTCATACCTTTGAATCTCTGATTCAGAGGGCAATCAGCAATCAGGTGTCCTATTTGATTGCATCTGAAACAGCTCCTGTGTTCAACTTTCGTCTCAACAGTTGTTTTAGATGTTGAGGTTGCATTACTGCCCGTTTGTCTAACATATGGTGGGACATACGGGTTTAGTGGAGAATTCTTTTCAGTTGGTTTATGTTCCTCTCCACGTTTTAGTAACACTGCCTCTTCTTTTGTCTCACTAGACTCGGATGTCTTGTCCGAATTTGATGAGACAGAACTAGGAACAGAAATCTTAACATTCGAAATAGGCTTACTCGTTTCACTTTTACTAACTTCTGGATCTTTAATCGTAACTTTAACAGGAACTGTCTGACCAATTTCAACATCAACAGATTTCTGATTACTAGGATCATAAGTATAGTTATGATTATAAGGTGGTGGAACTTCAGAATATCCAATTCCTCCCCTTTTAACTGGGGAACGTTGATCACTTACGAGGTGATCAAGTATTGCGGAGGAATTTCTAAATTGCTCAAGCTTTCTGTTTAGTTCCACCACTTTCACCTGGTAATCAGCTATCTGTTTATCCCTTTCAGCAATTAGTTTGGTTTTCTCTTCTAACACTTCATAGCTAAGATCAATTACTTGTATTTTTTCAGCTAGACTGGCTTTAAGACTTCTGATATCTTTCTCACTAGCTTTTATTTTTACCGTGTAATTTTTTTCTCTAGTTTTAGTGTAATAATGATCTTCTTTTAATGTTCTAAATTGAGCATCCAAACTAACAAACTGATCAGTTATTGTTTTCAATTGTTCAGACAGATTTTCACATTTCGTACAAGGGAGTTTAGAACTTACCTCAGAGAGCTGATCTGTCACCTCTGCCATATAAGCTTGATCTTCTCTTGTCTCTCTGTTTTTTTCTTCAGTTTCGATGTTAACCAAGTTGGCCTGTTCGAACACTTCCTCAACTTGCAGATTCCAATTGTATTCCCCGTTCTGTCTGGATATCATCGCCTTATTTTCATTACTTCCCCCATTTGGTTGTGTTGGCCTGTTGTGACTACGTTCTACTCGTTCACTTGTGCATTCTTTAGCAAAGTGGCCATTCTGTTGACAGTTATAACACCGAACCTTTGACTTATCAAAACCTGGTCTTTCACCAACGAATTTTCTACCAGTCTTCTTCATAAACCTTTTAACTCTTCTTACTATCATTGCCATCTGTCACTGCAGATCCATCTCCTCCAGATCATCAGCATCGATCTGATCATAGTCTTCGTCTAAAGTTGCAGGATCAACGATTTTACCTTTAATGTAATTTTCGTAAGAAGCAATGAAAGATGCATAGAGAGCAAACTGCTGTTCAGCAGATTTAACACTTATGGGCATCTGAGAGTAGTTGTTGTTCGGAACATTTGAAGAAAAACTACCCTTTGTTGTTTGAGGTTTAGAAGTGTTTGTTCCACCAGCTACGAAACACACATCACCATCCATGTTGAGAGTTACATGACCATCATGAGTTGAGTTAGAGCTCGTGTCTCCCTTTGAGTAGTAAGCAGATGATTCTGACTTCGAACTTGAACTTGAATTAATTTTCGCACCATACATTCCCGGATCCTGAACCTGATCAGTTGGTGTCTCTTTTCGAACCATGTTAAGTTCAAAAGTTCGTAGTTTATTGACTGCTGTTTCCAAGTCAATGTTGGCAAACTCTTTATCTTCTCTCATCAAGACAGTGTACATTTCCCATTTCGGTGGGAGAGCATCAAGAAGTTTTTCTACGATCTCCTCTTCTTTGTAAACAATGGAATAATTGCTGAGTTCGGTCATCAGGTGATAATATCTTGTGATGATATCATCAAGTGATTCATTATTCAAATACTTGAACACCGAGAATTGGGTTTTGAGTAGCTTAATCTTGGATGCACGTATCCCCACATTACCTTCATATCGGTTTTCAAGCGCTTCCCATAGCTCTCTGGCAGTTTTATATTTCCTGAAGGTGTGAAGAATTTCTTGTGGAAGAGCCATTGTTATCGCAGCATGAGCTTTGCTTTCAGCCTCATACATCTTCTTTTCTTCCTCTTCCATCTTATTGTATTTCTTAATTTGTTCACGACCCTCATACAAAGCCGTTGGTGGAATGTATCCATCTTGAATGCACACCCACATCTTAGCATCTTGATATTTAACATACTGCTCAAACCAATCTTTCCAAGCCACGAAATCGGTTCCCTTAAGCATTTTCGGTGCCTTAGTAGCTGAACCTGCTTCCACCTCCATTTTTACCAGTTCCGTAATATTTATAGAAGTCATCTTTTATAGAAGTACGAAACGAAAACACAAAGAAACCCGAAAAAAAATTTTAATTTTTTTTTAACAGTACCAGTAGGCGAAGTTAAACTTAACTTCGCTTAAGTCCTAACCTCGCTTGATCTTTCAACTTCGCTTTCTTCTCAACTTCGCCAGATTAGGCGAAGTTGTGGATAACTTCGCTTAAGTTAAGCGAACTTGTGAGGTAGGCGAAGTTGTTAATAACTTCGCTTAACCTTATATCTTCGCCTAAACCCTACAAACAGTGACGGCAACTTCGCCTGATGAACACAATGTTTTTGCAGGTTTGATTTTGACGTTTTGCGAGGTATGCGAAGGTGTAATGGGTTGTTTTTGATGGTGGGAGGTGAGTAGGATACAAAAACTCGGTATATTAACGTAAACTCGTCCCGCGAATAGTCGAACGGAACGATTTCTACACCCGTGTGATAATCCCGAACCACACAATCACGAGCAAACGCTCTGATACCAATTGTAGGTTCCTAGCCGGATCTACACGGAATATCTCGTTCTACGTAGGTGCGGAATCCCTACGTAAGACGATACGAGCGTAGAATCGATATACGTTAAACACAAGCAAACACACGTTACAATAAACAAAGAACACGTTGTATTGCAACTAATAACACGTGATATATCAATCACCGATTACACGAACTGAACAACTCTTATCAAACAAGCCGTAACCTAAACCTATATATCATACGACAACTTCGCCTAACATGTTTAGGCGAAGTTGTCACTAACTTCGCTTGTTCCACAAGTTCGCCTATATTAGGCGAACTTGTGAGACAAGTTCGCTTAAACCTTAATACAAATCCAAATAACACGATTACAGACACTAGATACTGAACTACTGACATCATGTACCAATAATAAGTTGGACGTGGAATGTACGCTTATTTGATATTTTATTAATTTATGATCCTATTAGTATTTAGGGGCGAAGCCCTTAAGTCATAGTGGTTCCAAGAGGGCAACGCCCCCTAGACGGGCGCCCTTGATAGCAGGGTTCAAGGGGAGGCAACCCCTGGCCCCAAGGGGTGTAGCGCCCCTAGCAGAAATTTAAAATCGTATTTAAATTTCATTATAAGTTTTAATGAAACCAACAGGAGCGTCTATTGTGTTATTTTGAATTTCAAAACATATTAACTGTTATGATAACTGCTTTTGTCAAGCAGTTTTCACTGACCCTAACCCTAATATCAATCATCTTGATCATACGATATTTCTCTCTGTTCATTATACTCACCCAAAATCAAATTCAAATCTTGCTCTCAAAATTATGAGTTTTATCTGATCAATTCATTTATGAACCAAAAATAGTTTTGATATGAAAGTGTAATCACGACTCTCTGAACTCCAAAATACCCGTTTTTTTCAGAAATTTCCCAAAAAAGTACGGCATGTGAATAATTCTATGATATTTTGAAGATCAAGGATAACATGATTAAGGGAAGGGATATTACATGAAAGTTTATGTTTATTCGAATGACTTGAAGTGGATGGGAAGCTTTTATAATTAGAAAGATATGGTTAGGTAATGTTTTTGTTATTACATGAGTTGGTAATTGTAAGTCATGTGTTATAATTTATATGTGCATGTGAGAATATTGTCATAGAATGTGTGTGATAAAGAATTATATGTGAAAATCATGTGTATGGCTTTGGCTATGATAGCTTTATATTGACGTGAATATGTGAAACATTACAAAGATAGGAATGTGTGTTTAATGGATTGAATTGTGTAAACAAAACACATGAGGAAATTGTGAATGTGATTCAAGGATAGGTTTATATATATATCCGAACCATATATATTGGGTTATCGCTTAAGGGTAGAGTCGCTTGTCGGCATAATGTTAAAATCAATTGGGTGGCAGAATTTTGATCACACCAGCATAAGCTAAATCATTTTATTATGTGATTTTGGATGAATCAAGGGACAATGACATGACGTATCGGAGCATCTACCATGTTCAATTTGAACATACAAAGATGACGATAGATTAAAGTCTTTTTATTCAAAGTATACAAGTTATAAATGGTAAACTTAGAATGTATTTTGTGTGTGTGTTTATAGGCATTATGTAACATTCGTTATTTTTCAAACTCGAAACCCGATTAATTTTTAAAACTTTCGTTATTATCTAGACTATCGTTATTTAATAATTATCAAAAATTTATTTACTTTTGATCATTGGTTATTTAATTCACTTTCCGCCACTCGGTTTAGTTCTTTCATTTAAAAAAATATTGAAACTTTTAGAAATGTTCATAATATATCCCCTAGCTAACTGTTACCCACTTTTGAACCTAAAACCAAAGCCCGAGGAGCTAATCGCAAACTAATCAAATTAGTTTTCCCTCTCTCCTTCTTCTCTTCCCATCGGCAGCTCCCCCCCTAGTTTGATCCGTTAATCATGCTGTAAATCGTGGAATCAATCACCCCAATGCGTTAACTGGTCAATTCCGCGTTCAATCATAGTCTAATTATGTTAATTGACAGCCTAACGACACCAAACCTTGGTTATCATGAGCCACGACTTCCTCTGATCCAATTCAACTATAAATACATGTTCATAACGTAATTAATCGATGCCACACCACCTCTACTCCATCACAAAGCCAAATCCTAACCCAATTACACCAATCGAAGCCGTCCAGACCCTTATCTACTTCAAGCTTGAGCCGCAAACCCTAGATTGTTGATCTCATTCAATTCGTGTTCGATTAAGGTACATGTAGGTTGCTTTGGGTTCGGATTTCATCATGCAACGAAAGCCCTCTGTCAATTTTGATTGACAAAGAGTATTCGTTGAACAATTGGGTGGATCAAACCTAGGGTTTATACTTCAATTAGGGATTCATTTCGCAAAGCTGTATATGTTAATTTCAAACAATCACATTTTACAAGTTTAAGCATAGCCTGATGACTGATATGTGTGGTGTAAGTCATTCGAGCTCCCCTGGACACGGTTTCTGATTTATATTTTTAAAACACTATTTTTTTCTTTACATTATTAATAGTACATGCTATTAATACTTAAAAATGATGATTTTTAACAAAACCGAACCTTCGAACTCCTTCCTAGGCCACGTTTGTTATCATTTTTTTATTAGTATTTTTTTATCATTTTTGAATATTTCTTTTTTATTAATCTATATAGAAAAGGTATAATTATTATATTATGGATATTCTTTTACCACTCGTCTAATGAACCGAACCATATTAAAGTTCCAAATATATTTTTCGTTAACTTTTTCGTTAATATGGATAAATTATTATATATAATAATTATTTATTTATATATCAAACATAATAATAATAATAATAATAATAATAACAACTCAAATCTATAAAGTCTTCAAACTCTTTTTAAACCGATTGGTAACCGCTTTATCACGTTGCAGTATTTTTTTTATTTATTTGTTTATACTCTCTAGTTACATTTGCACAAATAGTAAACATAATAATATTATTAAATAAATAATTAATAAATAAAATAATCTAAACTCTAAAATTTCCAAATCTTTCAACCCGATTATAAACCGCAACATTAAAAAAAATAAACTAATAAATTTTCTAATAACAAATTTGTACTTAAAACCCTATTGAATCCCAATTCCGTAATAAGTCTTGTTATTATAGTTATTTCATTAATTAATTAATATTATCGCTAAAAACTAGGAATTTTTGTTGACATATCCCGAGGAGCTCAACCGCTTTTTAATTTATTGTCATCACGTCTTCGTTAATCCACTCGTTAAGGTGAGTTTACATACCCCCTTTTTCCATCTTTTATATTTTGAGGTAGCATGTATATATTATTAACTTTACTTATGTTTTATTTACTCATCTATTCAAAACGCAATTCAATTTATGTTTATGTTTGATTATTGCATGATTTATGAATATGCTCTATGTGCTTAAGTGTTTATTTTATGTTTAATGGTTGGTATCTCATCCTCATCTATTCTCATCTAGTATAATCATACACTTACCCAAATACATTGATTTTGTATCAATAGGAACGAGTCCACATCTATTTAGTTGTTTACCTTTTCATAAGTGTTGTAATGCTCACCATTTACATATGAATTGCGATTTACCTATATATATATACACACACACACACACACAACTAAAACTTTTGTATTTTCACTAATATTCGTGTTGACAAACTCTATTTTTTTACATGTTACAGGTTCAAGTATTTGATATATTCAAGATCGAATGTAGTTAGTTGATCTTAGGATAGTTATTCAAATTACAAGTTATGATATATTTACTTATTGAATTTGTGTACTTGTTTAATGTTAATGAAGTTAAATAATTGTTGTCGCTTTAATTAGTGTCTTTTGAGTTACTGTTCAATCAATACGTGATGCCCCGGCATGTTCCGCCTTTGGTCGGGGTGTGACACATTATAGGCAAAACATATCTTTTTGCGAGGGAAGAATTTGAATTCCATCTAATTGTCGAAACATGTAATTACACGACTTATTTAACACTCATAGTTCCAATTGATGGTATTTCTAAAGTGCACTTGGGCTCTTGAATTCGTCATAGCATAGGTCAAAACATCTAACCACTTGTTGGAGTACATGTTCTCTTCTCTGATTTTTTAAAATTTGTTGCTCTAGGTGTTGGATACTTTGGAGTTGCTTAATTTGTGCTTGTTACTTATCTAGTGAGGAGCTGGTTTTGTTTTTAATAAAATTCCGCTGTTAAAAAAAAGTTGAACACGAACTTTCACGTCTTCAAGCCCTGATGGTTGGTTTTAAAACTTAAATCGAATTGTCGTTGAGTTAAAGAAAAGGAATATTTAGTGTAGTTAGTAGGCTGTTTAAAATGCTAGCTGGAACTGAAGAAATAAATTTAATAGTGAAATAAATTTAATAGTAAAGTGTCTAAGTGATTCAAGACATCACCCATTATTTTATCTTCGTCACCCAACTACTCTCTCCCTCTCTCTCTCTCTCTCTCTCTCTCTCTCTCTCTCTCTCTCTCTCTCTCTCTCTCTCTCCTCTTTGTATATAGCTTAAATGTGGCATTAGGGTTTTCCATCTATCCTTCTTCATACCACTCTCTCTCTATATATATGTATCCATCTCTCTGTGTAAACAGATGGAGGTATGAGAATGAGAGCATATAAAATATCAAGAAACCATCAGTGGTTTGTGGGGAATGTTGGCTGGCTCGATGCATTCACTTACATGATTTAATCTCTAAAATTTCTTCAGCAAATGTGACGGCATCGGACCAGGCTTCATTCCTCTCAAACCCCTTTGCTAATAATTTATCTTGTTCATCTTTGTAGCAGCTGTTATGCAGTTATCTTTCGAGTTAGATCCATAAATATTGGTTATATTGTTATTGTTTGGCTTTTAATACAAGATTCTTGTTTCTTGATGTATTAGGTTTCATCCGATTGAAATATGAAGTTATCTAGAGTTAAAACAGTAGCAGTACAAGTTCATGATGAGTTTCAAGAAACCAAGAACATTCTGTGGATAAAAAATAATCAATTCCTAATCATTGACTCCCAAGTCATATCTTCAGTTCTTGAGTAGGGTTTTCTTAAGTTTAAATCTTAGATCCAGTTTCCTTTTAACCCATAACTTGTAAGATTCTTTAAAAGTTATATAATATTTAGACAGGTCTTAATTACTTCTATAAGATAGTGTAATGAATTCATAACACTATTGTTTAACTGAGTTAAAAAAAATTTTGAACAGCAAATTTCTATTTCCCGGGACTTGAACGCAGAACTTTTAGATGCTTAAGAGGTTTTGCTTCTGCCACTAGACTATCATCCCCAATCCTCACAACAACCAAGTTTAATTATATCAGACTAGTGACAGATTGAAAATACTAAGCCTAAAACCCAAACCTAACATATTTATATAACTTGAAGTGACATTCTTTTAAGAAAAGAAACAAACTATATACAAGAATAGTCAAATACCCACACCATGGCAGTCATCAGTTTCAGTTTCATAAGAATTATTTTCATAAACATGTAAACATGTATAGACAACAAGCCAAAGATGCCCATTTGTCTTAAATTAGTAAATCTGGATTCTTTCTTGAACACCAAAACCTCGTAAATTGTAAAATAAATTTAATGTTCTTGTTTTGCATATGGTGTTGCCAAAGCTGTCTGAAATCAGCAGTTTATAATCGATCTCAATTTAGGATTTTCCAGAAACAACATTATCCATGGCGACTCATTTAAAGACATCTGATATAAAGGGTTTAATGTGAACCTAAAATATTTAAGTTTTGGGCTTTTTAGCATAACTCATTTAATAATCGGTCTAACATGTTTAATAAAGGAACTGTTTTTGAGTTGCACCAAATTAAACCATCAATCCGTTTCACCATGTGAAACGGTTATTGTTACTCATTTGCTATCTGTCAACTTTTTTGACTTCTTCTAGCTAAATGGTAATTTTTGGTGTGAGTTTTGTTACTTTGGACATGTGTATATGTATACGGCTCATTTTCGGGTTCATTAATTTCAACTCATTACACTCACTAAGGGACACACGATTGACATAGCGATGTATTATATATATTTTAAACTAAGCTTGAAGTTTTAATTGCCGGGTATAAGGAATCATGACTCATGATGCCTAGACAAGAGAACTTGTTAACAACATAACTAGCTATGGTTACCACTGCACTGTTTTCACTCTGACCAACCTTTTTGTTTGTCCATAATGAATTTATTTATCCCTCAACAAATTCCAAAACTCCATTGACCGCCTTGGCTTTTGAAATGCATAAAAGGCCTACAACTTTTTAAACCTCTTGATTCTCACATTTTCGATCTTCATTTATTACGTTTAACGTTTTTCAAAATGCATGTTTGACAAGATATCTTGTGATGATATTCCAATAATCTTGTATTTTTAACAACCTTATAGAGTTAAAAAATAAAAATAAAAATAGCTAAATTTTTTATTGCATGTTTATATTATAGTTACTAATTAACTCCTAACTAAATAGGGTTAAATTATTATACAATAATCCTTATCGTATAAAAACGTGCGCGAATCACGCTCAAGCCACTTACAAAATGCTCAAGCCAAAACAAAGAAACGCTCAAAAGCCAAAACACAAAAAATGCTCAATAGAATTCCAAAACCTAATACGTTCAAGGAAAAACAAGTTTTGCTCAGGTAAAAAATTGATTCAATTGAAGATCCAGATGTGTTTGTTTGGATGAATTGACGATTAATTTGATCTATTTCGAAGTTTATTTGATCAATTGCTAAAACAGTTGCTAAAAATAAACCCGTGAACAAAAGAATGGCCAGGTTGTCGACGATGGTGATGGTGACGGAGGAGTGTTTGATGCCGACGATTAGTGGATCTGTGGCAGTGGGGATGGATTGATGGAGTGGTGGATCGTGGTGATGGATGTGAAGATCAAAGGGGCGTATTTGTGATTTAGGGTTTTTTATAGATCAAAGGGTTGTTAAAAGTCGCGTACGTTTTTGTACGATAAGGATTATTATATTCTATCATTTATCTTAGTAAATATCTATTAACCATATATTTTATACTCACATGTGTGTTAGACTAAGTGCAGTGGTATATTGTCCAAGGCATGCCATCAATAACCTAACTATTATTCAATTACCGCGGCCGGGGTGGGGGTGGGGGAGTGTTAAGGCAAAACATGTGAGTTAGTTGATGGGCGTTAGGGCGGACGAAAAAGCTACAAAGGTTAAGGGAAAACACGTGAGTTGTTGATGGGCGTTAGGGCGGATGAAAAAGCCGCTGAGGTAAATGGAAAACACATGAGTTTGTTGATGGGCGTTAGGACGGATGAAAAAGCTGCAAATGTTATGAGCCAATATATGGGAGTCGTGTGGAATGGATCATAGATGAGTAGGGGGAGGGGGGCAACCCACTACACATAGTCTGATGGTTATGAGAAATGTAAGCCTTAAATTAAAGGGAAGTTTGATTTTATAATTTTAAGTTTGACTTATTGTTTTTAATTAATCACAATATAGAAAATGTTTACGGACTCTCCCAACTTTGAACGTATTTTCATGAAGCGGCCTCTTACTAACTATAGCAGATAGGGGTGGATTAGTTTTTAGGTTAGTGTTATAAATCAAGGATATTTCACTTCATTAAAAAATATTATTAACGTTTTTTCCACGTAATTAGTTCAAGTCATAAGAAAGCTAACGAAGTTATCTTTCAGTTAGCGTAGGATAATTAAAAGAAAATATGTTCAAAATTAGATTTGTCTGTAAACATATGTTGAGTTGGGATTAACCCCAACAATATACTAAAGCTTAGATTATTAAATTCAATTTCCTTAAATAAAATAATAACATAAAAATTAAAAAACTAAAGTGTAGTGGTACTATTGGCCAAGGTGGGTAAGGTAGTGCGCTAGCGCCCCTAAAATTGTGGAGTTGGTGCACCCCGACCGTCTGGGATGGTGTACCGCTTCCTCCTAAGCCATGTGACTAGCCTTGGCGCTCAAAACACATAGTCTATTAGGTAGCAATTGGTATGTAGCAATAACAGGAAGAATATAATGATTTATTGTCTGAAAATGAAAAAAGTGATGTTTGGTTGCTTAATAGAATGGAGTCATATATTACATATGGAATCACGTTTTATCAAAACAATTCCTTTTCATTCCTTTTTTTTTTTTTTCATTCCATTCCTCCTTCAAACTATTTTCTCAACAATACCACCACTTAATAACAACAACCACCACCACCGACATTGCCGCCACCACCACCTTACCACAAGCGCTGCCATCATCACCGCCGCCGCCGCCACCATTGTCGCCACCAGCACCTTACAACCAACGTTACCACCGCCACTGCTGCCGCCACCATTGTTGTGGTAACCACCACCACCATTGTCATCGCCTCTGCTTAGCCATCACTGCCACCACCACTGTTGCTGCCTGACCACCACCACCGTTGCCGCCTGACCACCACCACCGTAGCCGTCACCCTTCTATCGCCATCACTACCAATGCTACCACCGTTTGACCACCGCCACCTCCACCACCACAACCATCGCCCCTGCCGTCTGACCGCCACCACCACTACCGTCGCCACCACCTCCACCATTTTCGTCGCTGGAGCTACCACTACCACCATCGGCATTGTAGTTTTTTTATTTTGGTAAAAAACATATTTTGAGACAAGAGTGTTTTTATTATTTATTTTCATTCTTACAATTTTTTCGAATATCAAACAACATAAAGTAATAATTAATTTCATTTATATAGTTTAACCAAAAAAGGCAAAGGGATGATAATGATCAATTGACATTTCATTCATTCTCTCATTCCATTCCCTTTTATTGCATTACCTACACTTATTTTAATGTAACACTTTTACAAGTATGTCGACAGTCCCACATTTAGTAGTTACTTATTGTTTCGAATATTTTTTTAAACGGGACAAATCGGGACACGTACACTTTTGGGGTATTTAAGTATTTTTTATAAACAAAAAGAAACTAACATGAAAGTTTACAAATACACGTAATATTTGGATTAAATATTTTGATGATTCGGATTAAAACCTTCTCTTTCCTTTTGACTTTTGCTTTTCAAAGTGTATAATCACTATACTTGTCAAACATCTCACTCTTTGTGGAATGCCAAGTGATTGACTTTGCATTAAAATGGAATATCTATCTCGTGTCAACAACGACTAGAATAGATCAATGCACAATTTGGGAAACATTAATCATAGCGTTTTTGCACCATTTTCTATATCGATAAATTAATTTTGTATACAAAATATTTTTTTGATGGGCATTTAAATCACTGACGGGTCACTGATCCGTCCGATCATCTAATTCCCCTCTTCGAAAGAAACCTATAATAGATGAGAAAACCCTCTGGCTCTACTTGTAACCCTTTATTTTTGTCACATGTGAGACTTGAACACTTGACTTCCCTTTTTTAAATTAAATTTTTTGAGTGCCTCAACTCAATCATTTGAATTAGGAATCATTTACTTGTATACAATAAGACTTAAATTTAATATATAAAGTCACAGGTAGTTCATACTTTGTAAAATATAGTGTTCCCCTAATTGCATACGTTTTAACTCATGGATGAATGCATAAGGGCAGCTTGATAGCCTTTTAGGCTGTATGCTATGGGCGTTATTTGGAGGGTGGCGCGGTGGGCGCAGAACACCGCCGCGGGGCGCCGTCGTTGGGGGCGCGGAGGGGAGTTGCGTGGCTGGGATGACCGGCGTGGAAGGAAGGGTGGTGGGCCCTCTCTTTCTTCATCTCTCACATAACACACACACATATATATATAATATTGGGGGCGCCCAAGGGGCATTAAAACATAGCGAGGCGGGCTTCGATGCCCCGTTTTTTACGAGGCGACGACGTGGCGCTGACGTGACACAGTGGAGGGGCTTCGATGCCCCCCACCATAGCGGATAGCCTAAGTGATTCTATGATGCTAATTAGTGGGTAAGTTTTGTTAGCATGCTGAATCATTCTGAGATTACCTGTTAATCGGTCAGATTCTTAATAGTTTAGTACTAAATTGTCAAACAGCCTCCAGGTCTTATGCACAGAGATTTGAAGAGTATTTATTTTGAAAAATATACTGGTTATTATAGGAAGAAAAACCTAAATTGTTTACTTATCTAAATTGTTTACTTTTCATCTATCTATATATTTATCTATGTTATGTATAAGCCATTCAAATACAAAATAAAATAAAATAAATCTATGTTACGTATAAGAAAAATTATTGACCTAATTTATTCATGCCAATGATCTATGTTACAATAATACCATTATTTTGGGTGAGGTACTCAAATGCTTTAATTTAAAAGGGGAAAGTTTTAGGTTAAAGTTTCACTTGAGATGAAAAAAAAAATATAGGATACTCAAGTTGAGCCATAAGGTTTCTCACGTATAAGTGGATTTTCTTCTAAAAACGAAATGAAGATGATTGAGTGAGTCAGTGAGCCATCAGTGATTCAAATTGGCTACTTCAAAAAAATAAAAACCTAATTTATTCGTATCTTACATTTTAACTTATAAATAATGTATACATGTGTTGTTTTATTAATAAACAAATTTTGTTTATACTTTTAAAATACTAGCAGAGGAGCTCGTGCTTTACAGCAAGGTCGTAAGAGGATATTAACGATGACGTATTTCTACGTGTTATATGCATAGGATCAATTGACCAGTCAAACCAGATTTAGAAACCGGATTACAAACATTAAAATTAGCATCATATAGGCATGGTGTGTTTTACATTTGTAAGCTTGTCTTTTAAGTTGTCCATCTACCTTTGTTACTAATCCGTATTTTTGTATTAATTAATAATGAAATATATTAAAAATTATAAGTTTTAAGCTTCAAAACACTTAACGTGTCTAATTTCAACTAAATTTCATAACACGTGATTCAGTGATTGTTACTTAACATGCCTAATCTCTGCTCAAATTCATAACCTGCGAATAAATGATTATTCATAGTTATATTTACTCTGTAGATATCCTAAACTCTAAACATGCAAATATATGCAAATGTCATAACTTATTAAAATTGATAATTTAAAAAAATGGTCATGATCATTATTTGTCTTCACTGATACAATTTTTTTGTATTTTTTGAGTAAACTGCATTTTTCGTCTAATTTGTTTGTTCAAATCTACGGTTTTAGTTCAATAATTTCAAATTTACGATATTTGTCCATATGGTTTCATTAACCTCGTTAAGTCTGGTCGTTAAACCCTTAAGCGTGCCCCTCACATGAGGGGCAGTTTTGTCCTTTTTCTCTCCAAACAAACCCCAATCCTAATTCGAAAGCCCCCTTACGTGGGTGGCTGGGGTGTATTTGGGGAAAAAAGGACAAAATTTCCCCTCACGTGTAGTTCACTTTTTAAAAGCAAATAAAATGAAACCATAGGGACGAAAATCGCGAATGTGAAACTATTGAACTAAAATCAAAGATTTGAACAAATCACAGAGACAAAAACTGCAGTTCACTTTTTTTTTTTCATTTCCATTAACAAATTTATTTTGGTAATTTTTAAAAGCGACTCATTTTTAATCAAAAACCCATTTTGACCTGAACCAAGTTAATACTTTTCTAAAAACTGCACGTCTTAAACCCAAACTTAATTTGATTAGAACGGGTAATGACCTGACCCCGTTTTTTTATCAAATGATAACTATTGAAACACACAACCAAGCATGCCAAATGTTATGTTGATTTCTCAGCTCACAGGCATATATTTATAACTTAAGTAAAAGAAAAAAATAGACAATATAATTATAGCTTTAAATTGAATCATCATTATAGTTTCACATAGATTTAAAGGTAACACAACAAAATGCAATGTATCAACACGAAACGAGATATAGTTTCCTTCCTAGTTGTACAAATGACATATTGTCAAAATTGTCTTCATTAAACGCAAATTCCATGATGCCTCATTTACATACTGTATCGTGACACACACAAACAAACATGTTATTCAATGTGTCGAAATTATCGCGTCATATGTATAAATAATTAAATATATAAACAAAAAAGCACAAAAATCTTACGTTACCCCAGTTTTCTTGAAGATATTTATGAGCAGCCCTTAAATTGTAACTTGGAATCCTTGAGGAAACATGATGTGGAATATGAACATTGATATCATGACAAAGAATCTCTATCCTGCATCATATAAACCATAAGTTTAGCTTTAAATTCAATAATTTAACATGTGTTTGGGTTGACATGTTTAATTGTGTGTGAACCTGGTATGCTTGATTACTTAAGGATCTTGTCGTTTGATATGAAATACGTTTAGGTTTTACGTTAGTGTGTGCATTGAGAGGAGATTTGGGCAAAGTAATGACTTGGAAATGGATAATAATCATAACTGTTAATTAGAATAAGCATTACAAGGTATATATATGAGATGAGCTCATTCGTTAGACACTCCCTAGCGAATGAGCCTCATTTGCTATCAATACATTAAACATCATTCATTAACTAAACGAATGAGTACATACGTTATCCACATTCGTGTCACACCCCGACTAGCACAATGCGTAAGCGTAAAACGGGAATGTAACAGACACCTCTGGCATCAACACATTGTTTATAAAGAAATATTACAAACTAATTTACAATATATTACAACTCATTTTTCTATCGTGGTTTTATAGTCTAGGTGATATAAACAAAACTAGTTCATTAACTATACATTCTTACTACTAACGCCTTTGCTTCTATTCACATAGCATCAACCACACACCTCAGGCAAGTAACAGATCACCCAATCATTCCGATTTAGGTACACCTGAAAAGCAGTTTAAAACGGGTCAACTACTAGAGTTGGTGAGTTTCACGAGTTTCAAGAAAACAGTAATGAGTATTCACAAGTCAACACTTGTAATCATGAAATAAGTATGTATGTATGAATGTAAATGATGTAATTATGCTAAGCTACAGTGAAGCCTTGACTGTATGTGCTGCGTGCATCCATTTCCCACGCTCCATCAACCACTGTGGCCCCTTTCCGCCCACAACATGCCTCGGTAGCTATGTCTAACACTACATAGCCTGTTTGTATAAATATGGTCATGTGCAAACGACGCTATGTGACACGGCAACCAGGCAGATTCCGTTTGGGTTTGTCAAACCAATAGTACTATTCACAAGCCACCGGCTCGAAGTTAATCACTGTGATCGTGGGGACTTTCGTGTGTTAGCACTTAGATAATTCACATCAATACATGTTTCAGGTATGTATATGTAATCAAACATGCTTTTCACCCCAAAAGTTCGTAAAACAGTTTAAAAGTGGGGTCATGAAACTCACGGTTTAGTAGATAATCAGTACTATATCAGCTCGTGGTTTGTTCGGTCCGCTATCAGTAGTTCCTATAATCAATATTATAATAATATTAATATTTTAATATTATTATAATCTCAATACTAAACTAGGCTATATAACTAATCTGGGTGTAGCTGGAACGCTCAGAAAGTGGCAATAGGCTTAGGTTGTGATGTTGTTCAATGTCTAATACTTAAAACCGAACTTGGCTCAGATTTCCCTTTTTCCAGCTGGGCCAAGTTGCTCGTTTACGCGTTCAGAAAACAGTTATGGGAAAATAAGCTTGGGTAAATGTATTGGTTAACAAAATGATTAAGTTATAAAAAAGGATCACCTATTAGGGTCCCGGATTAGCCACGGGGCCCCTTTCCGTTTATTCAATTTGATTTGAGAAGAAACGCGCACAATCCACCCGGATTGTCCATGTTTCTCATAGAAAAGTTCATTTTCACTTAGTTAGTCCAAAAATATGATTTTTGATCACTTTTGGTGTTTTGATATTCCCGCAGATTCGCTAGTCGCAAACTTGCCGGTTTTTATAAAAACTGAATTTGTTTAATAGTCAAATTAGCATAATTAATTAACCGTTAATCATTAAATTATAAAAATTTAACCACTTATCAATTAAAATATGGAGATTTTTATAAAAATATTTCTGGAATTTATTTACTGATTTATTAATTTATAAAAATTCATTTTATTGGCTTTATTTCGCCTGAAAATTGTCCGTTTACCCCCAAACAATTTCCAAAAATTCCACAAAAATTCCTGAATGCTCAAATCATGTCCCAAATTAACCTGTATCAATTCCAGAATGTAAAAAGTTCGTGCGATATTCTTTTCGGCTATAAAAATTCACACGAACGCATATAAACAAAACACCTTTAAACTTCTCCAAATGATTCTAAAATTCATATGTGATCAAAATACATCAAATCTGAGTTCTCAGAATAATTTAATAATTTTTGAAGTATTTTAGCTATTTTTCCCAAATAAACGTCCCAATTCGGTAATAAATTCGCCAAATATTCTCGGATGGTCAAAAAATCCAAATTTAAACAGGGACTCATTGACAAGGTCCCTAATGTCTCTGAAAAATTTCAAGGCCTAATAATATGAGCATCACAAACTTAACTTAAATAGCCCGTAAGTGAGTGTTTCGGCATTACCTTAGCGGGTTTGGCTCGTTTCCGACTTTTTAATCAAGTTTTCAGGTTCTTTTGCTTCTAAGCAACCTAGTTACAAGTCCTATATCACAAACCAAGCAATTTTTCATCAACATAACAGCCCTTAACTTAGGGTTTCGGCTAGTGCACAAAAACGAACTTTTGAACCGTAAAAACGCCGTTTCAACCCTTTAATCCGTGTTTATGGCCAAAAAAACTATCAAACAGGTTCCTTACCGTGTTTATGATCAAAACATGTTTATGGACCATTTTTAGGATTTTTACACGGTTAGGAATGATTTTTAGTAACCAAGACATGTTTTTATGGTATTAATCAAAGTTAAACAAGTACAAAAGCTACTTATTTAAGCTCTTTACCTTAGGGTTTGAAGGTTTTCTGGAAATTCAGCTTGCAGCTGCTTGGACCTCAACTTTTATAAACCAAAATGAATAAACAAGCTTCCAAAACAAGTTTTATAAAAAGAATGGGGGGTGGGGTGGGCTGTCCGATCGGAACCCCCTTATGGCCCATGATGGGCTGTTTTGGCCCAATGATCTGGTTTCTCAAGCCCAAATATGAAAATCCCGGTCCAAATTTAGTTCGTGTTCAGTTTTTGGTGCGAAAAACTTATCGGGTGCGTTAAACAGCGCGAAAACGAGTGTTTTTCGGCTAGTTTTGTGTAAAATTATAAAAACATACTATATGTTTTTAAAAATCAAAAATATTTTCACGGATCGCTTAAAACATTTCAAATAAGTTTTTGGTAAGTCTTTTTTGGCTTAACGGATGATACAATGCTTGGTTTGTAACTATCTTTCGCGTTTAAATCTATAGCGGGTAGTTAAACGAGCATATTTTTGTTTAACTTGTTTTCTATCAAACTAAGGCTATATTACTAATATTTTAGCTTGTATAGATCGTATATCACTTATAGATGGCCCCCCGAGATATCTGGGTCATAACCCGACCCGTTCGGTTAATCGTTCGTTTGCTACGCAAAAGGCGTTTATTTGCTTAATCGGTAAATACGTACTGAGGTGTACCTTGTTTTGGTTCAAATGTCACATTCTCCTCCCATTAGAAAATTTCATCCCCGAAATTTGATTATTCAACTTTGTCTTTGTTTGGAAACAAGTGCGGGTATTTCTTTTTGAATTCGGATTTCCGCTCCCACGTGAATTCGGGTCCCCTTTGTGAATTCCACCGAACTTTTACTAGAGAGATTTTGTTGTGTCTTAATTGTTTTATTTTTCCTTCTAATATTTCCACCGGTTCATCAACAAAATTCAGTTTTTCGTTTATGTTTAAGTCTTTTAATGGCACGATTTCGGTTTTGTCAGTAATACACTTTTTCAGGTTCGAAACATGAAAGACATCGTGAATAGAACTCAACTCCACAGGAAGTTTCAGTCGGTAAGCTACCGGACCTATCTTAGAAATGACTTCATATGGCCCAATGTATCGCGGGTCTAGTTTACCGGTTTTTCCGAATCGAATGACGCCTTTCCACGGGGATACTTTCAGAAAAACTTTGTCGCCTATTTCAAAGGATAACGGCTTTCTACGAACATCAGCGTAGCTTTTCTGTCGATCTCGGGCGATTTTCAATTTTCTTGTGATTTTACGGATTTTGTCAGTGGTTTCTTGAATCAAGTCAGATCAGTCCAGCACAAGGGTGATCTATATTTCCGTCCGTAAAGCGCTTCATACGGTGTCTCTTGAATGCTACTGTGATAGCTATTGTTGTACAAATATTCAACCAGTGGAAGATGTTGATCCCAGTTTCCACCGAAGTCTAGTACACAAGCGCGAAGCAAATCTTCTAAGGTTTGAATGGTTCGCTCAGATTGACCGTCGGTTTGGGGATGGTAGGCGGTACTTAGGTCAATTCGGGTTCCCAAAGCTTCTTGTATGGCTTGCCAAAAACGAGAGGTGAAATGGCTATCACGATCAGAAATAATTGAAACGGGTACACCGTGTCGGGATACGTTTTCATTTATGTAAATGTGAGCAAGTTTTTCGGTTGTGAACGTGGTTCGAATTGGAAGGAAGTGTGCGGATTTTGTTAGTCGGTCAACTATCACCCATATTGCATCATTTCCTCGGGAAGTTTTAGGGAGGTGTGTTACAAAATCCATGGTAATTTGTTCCCATTTCCATTGTGGTATTTCTGGTTGGTGCAACATTCCCGAAGGCTTTTGACACTCAGCCTTAACCCTCGCACAGGTTAAACATTTACTAACATACGTGGCTATATCCTTCTTCATACCGGGCCACCAATAATACTCTTTCAAGTCCTTATACATCTTATCTGTTCCAGGGTGAATGGAGTATTTGGACTTATGGGCTTCGTCCATGATCAAGTCACGCAGATTGCTGAAAGTGGTAATCCAAACTCGATTTTTGTAGTATAGAATTTCGTCAGTTCTTTCTTCAAAATGTTGTTTGGTCCCATGCAAGTTTTCATCTTCCAAGTGATCTCCTTTCAGAGCTTCGTTTTGAGCAATACGAATTTGTTCGGTGAGACTGGTTTGGATGATCATTCCAAGTGCTCGGACCCGTAGTGGTTTGATCATGTCTTTTCTGCTCAAAGCATCTGCTACTATATTAGCCTTGCCCGGATGATATCGAATCTCACAGTCATAATCGTTCAACAGCTCTACCCATCTCCTTTGCCTCATGTTTAGTTCTTTCTGGTCGAAAATATGCTGTAGGCTCTTGTGGTCGGTGTATACTGTACATTTGGTGCCATACAAATAGTGCCTCCATATCTTAAGTGCGAAAATAACCGCGCCCAGTTCCAAATCATGGGTGGTATAATTCTTCTCGTGCACCTTTAATTGTCGAGAAGCGTATGCTATGAATTTGTTTCTTTGCATAAGTACACATCCCAACCTTTCCGGGACGCGTCGCAATAAACAACCAGATCATCACTTCCCTCTGGAAGATTTAGTATCGGGGCTTGGCATAGTTTCTGTTTCAGTAATTGAAAAGCTGCTTCTTGTTCTTCTCCCCAGACATAAGCACGATCTTTTTGAGTCAACAGAGTTAAAGGTTGGGCTATGCTGGAAAAATTAGCAATAAAACGCCGATAATACCCAGCTAAACCCAAAAATTGGCGGATTTCTTTTGGTGACTTTGGGGTTTGCCAATTTTTGATGGCTTCAATCTTACTCGGGTCTACATGGATACCGTGTCGGTTAACAACGTGTCCTAGAAATTGTACCTCTTGTAGCCAAAATTCACACTTTGACAGCTTAGCATACAACTTTTCTTGCCTCAACAACTCCAAGATAGTTCGTAAATGCTGCTCATGTTCCTCCTTGGTTTTCGAATATATCAAAATGTCATCAATAAACACGGTAACGAATTTGTCGAGGTACAACTATATACAAATATTTTAGCTTGTATAGATCGTATATCACCTATAGATGGCCCCCGAGATATCTGGGTCATAACCCGACCCGTTCGGTTAATCGTTCGTTTGCTACGCAAAAGGCATTTATTTGCTTAATCGGTAAATACGTACTAAGGTGTACCTTGTTTTGGCTCAAATGTCAGAATTCGTTAACATCCCCTAACGAATGATGACGAACAAACACGCGGAGCTCATTCGTTATTAGCTACTCTAACGAATAGGCCCTTACATTAGCGAATATGCATATACTTTAATTACCAAAATACCCCTATATATGATCTAATGCCCAAAATACGTTAAGACAAAGATCGAGATTCAAAACGATGCTCTAACAAACTCCCCCTCGTCTCGAGATCTTTGTTCTTCACTTACTTTGCGGCTTGAACATACTAGTCTTCCAATCCGCACAACTATGAATTCCGAATGCATGGCATACATGTACGATTATCTGGAACTGCATATCTTGCTCGTTGTCTTTAACGTGTACTCGTCTGATCCAATTCTTGAATAATATGTCGTTGTCGGACTCAGATAGGTTAACAAGCCACATCATATCAATAACCCTTATGAACTCGGTCTTCAACCCAGATGCCAATACAATTACAGCTTCTCCAGTCCTATCATCGTAATTCCACCTGTTGAATCTTTTATAAAAACTTTATGGAAACGTCTTTTAAATGTACTTTCTTCAAAGTGCGTGGTGACTTTACTTTAAGGACAAGCTTTATCCGACCCGTACACGGATCAATCACATCAATATACTTATGCTTTGGAACCTGCGGTTTGAAGAATTTGAAACCATAATTTACCTCGCGTACCAATTGACGATAAAGCAAATCAGCTAACTGATTTCCCCTTGGTTCATGAAAGGGTTGGTAGCTAATGCAAGGACATCCCAACGTGGCATGGTAAGCACATCAGTAATATGTCTGTAATACTGAATCCCATGCTCTCACTTCACAATGCCTACCTTCAGATCCGGTTCGTACATCCACAAGATAATTTTAACTTTAACCGTCTTGACTGCAATAAACTTCTTCATTTGGTATGCATATTCTCGAGCCTTTGATTTCAGATAATCTTCTTGTTTAGCGTATCCCAGGATCTCGATCATCTTGTTCTTCTTTGACATGTTGTGTGTAAACATACCATCCAAAGTTTATATCTCAGATTCAGATACTTTAGCCTTGCCTATCACCTTCTCTTTCTCCTTCTATAAATGTTCTTCAGCTGCTTGAAAGTGTTCTATTGTGAAGAATGGAATCCCTTCATCTGAATTGTTGGACTGAGTATACAAATCAGGGCATTCCTCAGCTGTCACGTCCTCCATTTCAACATCATCATAATTAAAAGATGTATTCCCAGATGGAGTACTCTTATCAAACCTCACCTCCTCACTATCTTCAACCTCAACATCAACCTACTTCTCGAATTCATCCATCGCCTCTTCGTTTAAATTAAGAAGCAAGACAATTTGTTCTTTTGTTAACGAGTGGTCAACAAATTCACTTTCTTCTATTTCGTCGGCGTTCACCATACTCATAATGAGAAGCCATATCTATGGATCTAGTTCTTGGATTACAATGATTAATTCAATATATGATTAGGTTATACTGTTATAAATGAAGTGTGTGTGTGTGTGTGTGTGTGGAGAGAGAGAGATTTGGGCAAAGTAACGAGATGTATATTCAAAACAACTAACTTCGTTACTTTAACAATACATTATAGGGTATATATAGGGGATGGGGTCATTCGCTAAGCAAGCCTTAACGAATGAACCATCATTCGTCACAGAATACTTTAATACTTAGCGAATAGCCTCATTCATTCTTCTTATTCGTTAACAAACTTAACGAATGAGGATACATTAGTGAATGGGTCGCATTCGTTAAGACTCTTAAGGAATGTGCCCTACATTTGATAACGAATGGGCTTATATTTACCGTATTAACTCTAAACCGTATACTAACAAACTCCCCCTCGTCTCGTGATCTTTGTGTCTTCAAAATACTTTATCTTATGAATCTTCGAATCTTCCAATCGTTGCGGCTGTGTATCTTGAACGCATAACAAACTCTCTATACACGCTCGAATGTCATCGCAAGATCATAATCACCGAATCTAGTTGTGATAAAGTACATCGCTGTCGGATTCCGATAAATTAACAAGCCACATCAGATTGATAACATGTATGAACTCAGTCTTAAGTCCCGATCCTCACACGTACTTTCTTCATTGTCTTTAGCGGTTTGACTTGTAGAATCAATTTTCTCCAACCTGTGAGAGGATCGATTTCATCGATATACTTGTGTGTCGGCACCTGAGGCTTGAAAATTTTAAATCTACAACGAGCTTCGTGTAACAAGTGTTGGTAGAACCAATTAGCCCACTGATTGTTACCACGATTAATGAATGGTCGATTCGCCAACGTCCCCACATCCCAAGGTGGCAGGGACAACAAGTCAGTAGTACGTCTAAAATAGTGAATCCCGTGTTCCCATTTGACCACACATACTTTAAGATCAGAATCGTATAACCACAAAATGATATTACCTTTAACAGCACTCGGGCTCACATACTTCTTAATTTGATATGCAGATGCTTGACTTTCGCTTGTCGGATTTCTTCTTGTTCGTTATAGCGCAAAGTCTTGATCATATTGTTCATACGTTGAACGTTGTGCTCAAACATATCACTATAAGTACATTTCTTCTTCTTCTCAACCTCCTTTTTTTACCCTTACCCCGATTCTTTCTCAGATGTTCTTCTACTGCTTCAAAATGTTCGGTCGTGAAGAATGGAATTCCATCATCAGAATCATGACTCGTATACATCTCTGGATATTCCTCTGTAGTCACATCTTCCACCTCAACCTCATCATAATTAAATGGCCTATTCCCCCTCGGAGTACCCATTTTTAAGTTAGGCTCAAACTCGATTTTCACGTCCGCAGTCTTTCCCAATTCCTCCAACTCTTCCTCATTAATCTCCAGAAGCAAGGCGATCTATTCTTTGTATAAAGAATAATCAACAAACTCGCCTTCTTTAATCTCATCCGCATTCAACATACTTTTAACTATCCCGTCCACATCCACAAAAAAATCTTATTAGCCACAATCACGTTGCCAGCTTTACATTAGTGTAGTCCTTGTATGGGATAATCTGCAAATTACTCGTACTACCACCAGCCTCAGTAGTTTTACCTGACAATGACGCACCGCCGCCGCCCGGTTGCTGGTCACCTCCACTACCACCATCCATATCATTCAGATCCTGATCATCTCCTTTTAGCTTTATCAAATCATCTTTTTTGCACGTGAGCTGGAGAATGATCTCGTCTTTTTTTGTCTAACCTCACCCCTGAGTAGCAACATGTAAGGCCCCTTTCCCGCTAGCCCTACTTTGGTGTTGTATTTACTCATAAACACAGTTATAAAATCAGAGTTAATTAAAACTTTCGCCACTACAAAAAAATTGGCCTAAGGAAACCTTTATTTTACAAAAAAAGCTGTATTAGGTGAAGTTGCATTAGACCTAATGCAACCCATTTATTAGATAACGTAACTGTTTCTTTCAAAATTAAACTTTTTAAAACGTTGCATTTGAAAAAACAGTTGCGTTAACTAACAAAAAAGTTGCATTTGGTCTAATGTAACTTCACCTAATGCAACCTTTTTTGTACAATAAAGGTTGTCTTAGGCTAATTTTTTAGTAGTGCGCGGAATAATTAAAACTTCATGCATTACATTAGAAAACATCGAACCTTGTCATAACAAAAGTTAAATTGTCTTAAAACATAACATAATGATCCATAACATTTCTTTCGAGATGCCAGTCTTGCAGTCCCTACCACGTATCATCCTCAAGCCAGTTCCTTCAGTCTATTTACCTGCGTGCATACTAAAAGTCAGCTACGCTGAGTGAGTTCTAGATAATCATTTAACATACATTACATTCATATCCTTACTTACTATACTTCTTTCATACATACTTTATATACATGCATACTGTTGATACATGATTTGTACGTCTCGGTCTTTATCGTTTGATATTGTAATAGTTTAGAAGTTTAGGGGTGTTAATGTAAATATATGCTATTCGCCTAACTGTAAGGCACATTCGTTACTCCGTAACGAATGTGTCACATTCGTGTTAATGTAAGTCCCATTCGTTAACCTAGATTAACGACTGAAACATAACGAATGTAGATTATTCGCTATCATTAAAGTATTAACGAATAAGCTTGTTTATTCGTTAAGTAATTGTAACGAATGACCTATTCTTTATGCTTATCTTAACGAATAGGGTCATCATCTATATATACCTCCTGTAAACTATTCTAAAGTAATAGTTCTGATATTTTCTGATTATCCTCTCGTTACTCTGTCAAAATCTCCTCTCGATACACACACTACAATACTTAACGTAATTACTCTTAATCGTATACCTAATCAACAATAACATCGATGTTATCACAGATCTAGATCCATTAACGACTCTCTTAAGTGGTATCAGAGCCATTTGATTAGATCTTAGATGTTATTCATTAATGAATAGTTCAATTTCATCAAGGATTGTATCAATTACATCATGAATTGATCTAATTCATTGATTCGGTAAAACAGAGTTTCTAGTTCATTGAATTTGGAACTGGTTTTAATGTAATTAGGAGTGTTAATCAGTTAATTAAATAGTTATGGAGGTTTGAGTGTTGTTAGAATTCGAATTGATTTCTAATTGAGTGTTACAGACTGGTAGTAGACGGAATGGTTAATTGATCGGATTAGTTTATCGTTTGAGATTTCGGACTAGTATAGTGAGGTTCGGAATTTAATTCTGAGGGATTTGATATAGTTAAGTTGGACTGGTTTGGACTTAGCTTTGAAATTTAAAATAGTTTGAAAGTTTGAAGATATGAGTTCTTATTCATTAACTGATGAGTTCTGATTCGTCAATCATGAACTGCTCATTCGTTAACTCACTCTCTAAAGGTCAACTGCTTATTCATTAATCCACTCCTTTCGTTAGAACCACATTCGTTACAGAAGCACATTCGTTACTTTATTCGCTTCAAAGCTCATCCGTTCATTCCATTCGCTATCAGTGATATTCATTAGTTAAACCCATTCGTCTTCTCGTTAACGAATATCCTTTATTTGTGTCACTTTCGTTACTGTTCCTCCATTCGTTTGAACAGTAACCATAAATTTTAAGGTTTACAAGTTTGTCCTTTTAGTTTCACGGAGTGTCATCATGGCTTCACAGAATGCTTCGTTATACGCATTAGCATCTCAAAATGCTCTAATGCAGCAAATGCTGACTATGGACAATGAGATCGGAAGCCACAACAAGTGTCCCAAACTGCTGAAACTTTCTGATTTTGCTCGGTGGGAACCAAGGTTCCGTGCATACTTGGGATCAGTTCATCCAAGTAGTGTACGTTATCTTGATGTTGTATATGGAGCACCGTTGGTGGGAAGTGATAATCTTGGTTGGACTCCCAAAGAGTTTAAACATTATGAAGCTCAAGAATTGAAAGATTTTGAGAATGAAACAAAGGCGTATTCAACTCTTACTATGGCGTTACCCGAACAAATTTTTCATCAATACAGAACCATAAAGATTTGTGCCTCTTTGTTTGATACTTTAAAAAGAAGAAGCTTGGGCAATACTCTTGAGAGCAAGAAAACACTTGTGAAGTTTCAGTTTAGAAACGTTATCTTGATGAAGAATGAAACGATTGAAGAGATGATTAATCGTTTTAGTCATCTGGTGGTTGAAATGGCAAGTGTGAACCTTGAGCCAACTGAAACTGACAAAATTGATACTTTGAAGAACACACTGCCCTCATCATATTCTACATTTTTCTTTGTGTTGAAAGAAAATGGTTTCTTTCATAACACAGAGCTCACTACTGTGCAATTTATCAATAAAATTGAAGAAAAAGAATTTGAATTGAAGTGTCAAAATTATTTGAAAGACAATCAAACACAGAATCCTTCAATTTATGGTGGAGCAATGCCGGCTAATAGTTCTTCGAGTTCAACTTCTGTCCCAATCACTGCTTTCTTCACTCAAGCTCAAGAAAAGACATCTAATGTAAACAGCTCACCTAATGTATGCTTTATGGCAACGGGTGCAAAATCAGAGTCCACTGCTAATGCTTCAAATTCACTGCCGAAAGTAAGTCTTCATGAAGCTGAACAATAATTTGCGTTCTTGTGTGCATTCATGACTTCGTATGAACAACTGGTTGGTAGAAAAATTGCCACAAGTGAACTTACCGATGAAGACTATGATCAGATTGATACCGATGATCTTGAATTAATGGATCTCAAATGGAATATGGCAATGATTGTTAGAAAGGTCCAAAAGTTTATGTAGAGAACTGGGAAAGACCTTCCAACGCTTAACAAACGAGTTGGTTTTGATAAACTGAAGGTTAAATGCTATAACTGCGGGGACTTTGGCCACTTTGCCAAAGAATGCGACAAACCAAGAAAAGAATATACTGGTCCACGCAATTTTGAGAGATCTCAAGGAAAGAATGCATCGGGGAATGATCAAAGTAAACGAAATTCTTCTGAAACTGATAAGAATAAGTCAAACAACAATCAAGCTCTTGTCGCTAATGAAGGGGTTGATTGGTCTCAAAGGTTGTTGGGAAATCAGGCCAACCTTGCGGTATTTGAATCGGTTGATCAATTTGAAGATGCAAGCAGTGATCAAGTATCTGAAGAAAGTGACACATCAGACTCTGAAACTGATCTTGATCAGAGTGCGTCTGATATTTCATCTGTGCAAGTCGAATCAGAAAATTCAAATTCTGATGATCAAGTGGAATCCTATACTTGCATGGCTAAGATCGAAGAGGTATGTCCTACTTTTCCAATTAATGTATCTGAACCGACTGCTGTTGTAAGTGAGTGTACTGAATGTGCTGATCTCAAAATCAAACTTGAATCAACATTACATCAGAATGCTACACTTACAAAAGATCATTTCATGATTAATGAGTGCTATAGACAGAAATCTAAATTGCTAGATCAATCTACCTTAAAAATTCAAAAACTGTCAGAAAGCAATCATGATCTTAAAGCTGAGGTTCAATGTAAGATTATTGTGGTTGAACAACATTTTAAGGAGATTCTCAGACTCCGAACCTGCATTTCTAATCTTGAAAATGAGATTTTAGAACTTAAAAACAAGCTTAGAAAATTTCGAGATTCCTCGTTTCTTTTAAATGAGATTATTGAAGTCAATAATACTCACAAGAAGAATGGGAAAGCAGGATTAGGATATGTTGAGGTTCCTCCTACATTTAAGGAAGATTATAGTAGTATTCCTAATGTGACTAAATGCTCAGAAATGCCTACTATTGAATCTGAAAATATTGTTCGTGTCAAAACAACTCAAGAACTGATTCATATTGAAAGTAAATCAGTGTTTACTAAAAGTGAATTGGACGGTTCTATTGAGGAGTTGTCTAAGCCAGATGAGATTGTCAAAAACAAGAATATTTTTTGTATGTCTGATAACCTTATAATAATGACCCTCACAACTAAGCTTTAATATTAAAACGAAAATCCTAAAACCACACACAACCGGCAAGTGTACCGATCGCAAGTAGTATAGACCTAGGAAGTCCGAGTATCGAACAAGTGGACACGTAAGATGCTAACGATTACTAACCCTAGACAAGACCTACCTTAGAATAATATTTAATTGATTTTTGATTTTTAATTACTTAACTGAACTAACTAGACTGAATGACAAAACTTACCAAAAATAGAAAACTTAACGGGGAACTAACTGTGTTAACTTAGGATGGAGAAAAACGTCTACCTAGGTTTGAATCAAATTGTAGGCCTAATAAGCTAATGGATTGAATGACTTCAAGGCACCGGTCCCTAAAGATGACACGACTAAGGATCGCTTGGGCTCACTGGATTACCTCTCGGTCTCACTCAACAAGCCTAAACTCCTCAAAATCGCCTAAAACGACCAAACCGGGAAACAATTGCTAACGTGTTCTAATGAAGGATCACGTCTCGGTCTCACCAACACTAGAACCTAATGTCAATGAATACTACACAAACAAGGATAGAGGAACAATTCAATTTGAACTAAAATAGATCAACTAGTCGCTCAAAACACCTAAACCTGACAAGAAACGAACTCGCTCTCGCGCAATCCTTATTCTAGCATGCAAAGGCAATGAGACAACCCTAACCTCTTATCACCTCTCGGTCTCAAATAAGGTGTTTAACCGCTGTACTTATTCCAATAAATCATGCAACAAAACCCTACGGTGGTACCTACCGCAAACAAACCCTAAACACCAAGTCTAGAATCAAACAATGCACCGATCAATCAATACAAAACTAATCAATCAACACATGGGGTTTATGCAATGAATCACCAAAATTTCCAGCCCTTAAACACAACCTATTTCATGTCTAAATCAAACTTTACAATAACAATTCAAGTCCATCAGTCAAACAATCCATAAAACTCATCAAACACTAACAATTAACATCATTCCTAGGTAGAACTAACAAGATTAGCCTGTAATCATCTTTGGACAGCAGCATATACTCAATAAAAACACCATAAAACTCATACCAATCATCTTAACAATCGTCCAACAATCAACTCTAATCATAAACAATTCAATCTCTCAAGTAATTGCAAAACAATTCAACAATTAAGCAAGAAACTAAAAGTGTATGAACAATGAAAAAGATGTAAGGATATTGGGTGTTTCCGGGCTGCTCCTTGCTGTAAAAATCAATGGTGGATGATCCCGAGGCTTGCACTTACTTCCTTCTTCCTTTCCTAGCCGCCACAACCTTCAAACCCTAGCCGAAAAAAGATTTCTTCTTGTCCTCCCTTGCTGTGAATTCCGACCGGCCAGAAGCTTGGCTGCTAGGGTTTTTTTAATTTTTTTTATGTTATAATATTGTAAGTAATGGGCCTCCATGATGCATATGGGTCGGGCTTTGAGCTTTGTCTTGAACTTGTATGCGTAAAAGGCTCGTAAGCTCCTCGAAAAGTCACGATTTCTCTTCCTTGTAACCCAAAACCTACAAGATTAATAAATGTATGTAAAACCTATCTAAAACGAGTTAAAACATATAAAAAATAATATAATATGTAGATAAAACGTGCGGAAAATACGTGTGTTTTACAACACATTAATATTCCTGCTGACAATCACATTTTGTGTGAACCTGAAGAGTTTGAACGAGCAGTTTATGGTTCAAAGCCTTCGGGTAATTCATCAAAACTTCCTAAGATACCTACTAAAGTATCTAAATCAGATAAACCTTCGATGTCTAATGAAGAATTGATGAAATTTGTCAATCCTCAACCTAAATCTTCAAGTGGGAAGATATTTAAGTTAAAAGGATTGTCAAAAGTGTTTTCGGATAAATAGGTTCCTTTGAATCTTCTAAATCCAGATTTGATTGAAAGTGTATTTCAAGATGACACGTCAGAAGTTACAAACTTGAACAACAATTTACCAAGTCAAAATTGAATGATCAAGGAAATGCAAAGGGAAACTTATTCAAACCCAAAAAATTTGTTTAATCGTCTGGTAAGGAGAATGCCACTAATTCTACCAACCTGGAATTTTATCAAAATAAAAAGGGAATCAAACCAAATGTACCAAAGAAAGTAACTTCTGAAAAACCTAAGTTTGATGTTACTCAACCTTTTCTTTAAAAGGTACCAAGTGCGTCACCACATAAGTCAATAGACATTCGTTTATGTTTTAAATGTGTTGAACCTGAGCACGTTTCAAAGAAATGTAATGCTAAGGTTGATGATATCAAGATGTCATCAAACCAAAAGACTGATTTGAAGCATAATGTAAACAACAATCAAATTGATGATAGTTACATAATGTATTTAAATGTCAATCCAAAGAAGGTTGTTCGGATTGATGAGTTTAATGTATCTAGCAAATTCGTTGACCGTGCTCAACCAATTTGTAGAAACACGGATTCGGGAATTATCCGTGACGGTTACTTAAAGAAGAAAACTAAGAAACCCGTCACCTATTCTCAAGACCCGAATGAGAGTGTTAATTTAACCTTTTCTCCGAAAGTATCAAAGGGAGAGCCCAAGACTGAGGCTTGGGCTGCCTATTTGAACTAATCTTTTTACCTTGTTGTGCACAGTTCATCTAGGTCTGTATCAAATCACAAGTGGATATTGGATAGTGGATGTTCTCGGCATATCATCAGCAACCTGGATCTTTTGAATAACGTCAAAGATATTCAAGGGGGTTATGTTGCGTTTGCTGGTAATAACGGGGGAATGATTACAAAGGAGGGAGAAGTTTCGAACGGGAAAGTAACGTTTGAAAGAGTTAATTATTGTGAAAAAGTGGATCATAATCTGTTGATCGTGTGGCAGATATGTGATAAGAAATTTACCACAAATTTTACCGATAAGGAATGTGTTATTCTTCAACCGGGATACACGATTCCTGAAGACATGGTTGTCATGCGATCACCTCGATCGAATGATATTTATGTTCTATACATGAGTTGTAATGTAAATGTTTCACCATCGGCTCTTTGTTTCGTGTCAAAAGCAACCGAAAAGGATTCTATCCTTTGGCATCGACGCATGGGACACATTCACATACGCAAGATGAATTTTCTTATTTCAAATGAGTTGGTGGATGGTGTATCACTTAAGAATTTCAAGATCAATGATCATTGCGTCGCTTGTAAGAAGGGGAAACAAAAGAAGAAATCACATCCAAGCAAGTCAATCAACACGATTGTTACACCACTGGAACGACTTCATATGGATCTCTTCGGTCCAGTGAATCATGCTAGTATTGCTGGAGACTTATACTGCTTGGTGGTTACTGATGATTTCTCACGTTACTCATGGGTGTTATTTATGGGATCGAAAGATCAGACGCCTATCTTAATTCAGAATCTTATTATGAAGATCGAATCACTTTACAAATTGAAAGTGAGACGAATTCGTAGTGACAATGAAACTGAATTTAAGAATAATGTATTGGATTTCTTCTGCATTCAGAAAGGAATATATCGGGAATTCAGTGCGCCTTATGTCCCTCAACAGAATGGTGTATCTGAAAGAAAGAATCGTATGTTGATTGAAGCTGCGAGAACGATGCTTGCTGATTCAAAGCTACCTGTTCAATTCTGGAATGAAGCTGTGAATACAGCATGCTACACACTGAATCGCGTACTAAATGTAGAGAAGTTCAAGAAGACGAGTTACGAGCTTCTGAACAATCCTAAGCTGAACATAAAGTATTTGGAACCATTCGGGTGTCCGTGTATTGTTTTGAAGAGAGATGCTGGAAAGTTTGATGAAAAAGCGTTTTGTGGGTTATTTTTTGGGATACAGTTCTCCTAAGAAACGGATCTTCAATATCTCTTCGGGTTGTGTGGAAGAATGGTATCATGTTGATTGCCAAAGTTATACCACTTCGCCAATTGGTACGGGTCCGGATTGGATGTTCGATTATGACGGGTTATTTAATTCATTTACGTCAGTGGTAAAGGAAGTACCTGAAGATTTTGTTAGATCATATATGGAGGAACAATATCTTCCTATTCCAAGTTCTTCTTCGGTTGATGTAGATGACTCTCCTAATGTATCTGAGACATCTCATGATGTTTCAGACTCTTCCGATGATGCTGATTTTATTGATTCATCATCAGTTCCATTAGAAGAAGCTCCAGAAACAAACGAGCCAACTCTAATTGCTGATGACTCACCAACTGTCTCTTTAGACACAGCGGATGAAAACATAACTGTAACACACCGTAACCGCAGCGGAAACGTACACGGGATGCAACAGACACATCTGATATCAACAGCATTGCTTATAAAGAAAATACTACTACATTAATTTATATCATATTACATTGTTGCTAGTTTCGTTACTGTCTAGGTGTTACACACAAATTTTACCGATAAGACATTACTATATTCATTACAAACTATAGATCAGCAAGCCTCCAACAAGTAGCACAGATCATTAAGCACATATCAATCATTCCAACTTTGGCATACCTAGAAAACATGTAAAGAAAACGGGTCAACTACGAATAGTTGGTGAGTTTCACTAATTTAAATAAACACTGACAGATCATTTTAATAATCATTTATTAGCAATGTAATTATGCGGGGAACTATGTTTCCCCAGTACATTTTCATTAATCCTCTGGGAACTAAATTACCCCAGAACAATAATAACCTCCGGGAACTATGTTACCCCAGAACAATAATAACCTCTGGGAACTAGGTTACCCCAGAACAATAATAACCTCTGGGAACTATGTTACCCCAGAACAATAATAACCTCTGGGAACTATGTTACCCCAGAACAATAATAACCTCTGGGAACTATGTTACCCCAGAACAATCCCACACGATAATCAATTTATATATTCTGTGCATCAAACCATATATATAAAAATATACAAGTGTTTCCATACGATCGGTATGTACTTAAATGCTTTAATAAAGACATGCTTTCCGCCCCGGGAAAATATTTAAAACAGTTCAATAAAAAGGGGCTCGTGAAAACTCACCTTTCTGTGAGTCGGGATGTGGTACAATGAACTGCTATAAGCCTGGATCTGTAATATGATATCTAGTCGTTACTATATAATTCCCATAAATTAAATCTGTGTTAATCGGTACATCTGGGGACATTGTTAACCCAGTACTGTACTCGATCCGGGGACAATGTTAACCCCGTGACACTCCTAAGGACTCAGATTGTGCCATTACTTAGAGTCTGACGGTCAAAATTATCGCTTTTATGTTTTCCTTGATTTGCGTGCCTAGCACGGTTATCCGTTTTTAGTTTCAAAAATGAGTTTGTTCACACTTAACCCAAAAATGGTGTTTGACTGTTATTTTAGTTAAAGTGATGAAATTAGAGCTCGGTTTGGACACCCCGTTTGGCCGCGGGGCCCGTTTCCGTCATTTAGGTGCCGGAAAACAGTAAAATCGGGTAAAATTACCCAAATCATCCGAATTATTTTCGGATGATTTACTTTTATTTAATTTACTTAGTATTATGAAAATGGTCCATTTTTAGGTTTTTATATACCAGTCAGCTCGCTTATGCGAGTTTTGCCGGTTTACACATTTTAAGCTTTAAAATTTGTTTTTATGTTCTTTTTAGCACAAATAATTACCCGTTTAGTCTCGGGTCTTGAAATTTTGCACAAAACTTATTTTGACAGTAAGAAATTTTTATAAAAATTTTCCAGATTTAATTTTTATATTTACATTTATTTATCTATTTTTAATCATCATTAAAGCACTAAATATGTCAAAAATATCAAAAGACTTCAGAAAAATCCCAAATTTTTCCGGGATGATCCCTGCCATCCTCATAACTCCCTGGAATTTTCCCAGAACCCAAAACTCATTTTTCAAGCCGTTTTCACAAAAACCGAGCTAGAAAGCCCTAGAACTCGTTTTACCGAAAAGCCTCCTTAGACTTCTCCAACTGAGCTCAAATTTTGTGTGTGACTTTTATATGTTATAAAAAGCTTATCCTAAATTTTCCAGAATTTTTCATCAAGTTTAGCTATTTTTCACCATTTTTGGCCAAAACCGAGCATTAAATTCACCAAATATTCATCTTTTATCCAAAAATTACCAAAAATTCACAGATCTCATATTTTCATGTGTAGATCATCTCTGTGAAATTTCATGACCCGACTCTAAGCACACTACAATCTGTCCAAAATCATAGATCCACACGAAAACCGAACTATCTTGTGTTTTCTAGCGTTAGATCGCAAAGATCTTGGTTTCTAGCCTTTGCTAGCCACTAGATACAACACTTACAAGCACAATAACACTATACCAAGCAAGTTACACCAACAATCAAACCATTTCTTTCATAGTGTCGGTTTTGATATAAAAACAAAGGTTTTAACCGTAAAAATCCGTTCTCGACTCTTTTTACTCATTTCTTGGACCAAGATCCCTTGTATAACTTGTATACATCTCTTGATCATGCAAGAGTCGGTTTCATCTCGGGTTTTCACCCGTCTTTCACATAGAAACTCATTTTACAAGATTTCAACCGTAAAATTTCATTCTAAACTCTTTTAACTCATCACTTGGATCAAGATCCTTTGTATAACTTGTATACATCACTAGATCATGCGAGAATCGGTTTCAACCCGGGTTTTCACCCATTTTTACATTTGAAACCTCCTTTTCTCAAGATCATGAAGTTAGAAACAAGATTCAAGCATCAAAACATGTGTTATACCTTGTAAATCTTGGTTGGAGATCAAGAAATTGGATGAAGATGGATGAGAGTTGAGAGAATTTGGAGTTGGATGTTTAGAAAAAAAAAGAAAATGAAATGTGTAGTGTGTGTGTATAGGGCCGGTTCTAATGGTGATGTGGGGGGGGCCCACATCTCAAACCATGGCCACACATTTGGATTACACAATCCGGATAATGTTGTGGATAATCTGGTTCAGTTCGTTTCTCGTTTAAACTCGTAATTCGGCTTAAAACGAGCCTAAAATGGTTGTTTTTCGGGTTAAAATAAAATTTACATAAAACTGATTTAAAAACTTTAAAAACTTAACCCATGACATTAAATGACTTAAAACATCGTATCGTCGGTATTTGTGCATCTTTTTCGGTTTGATCGATCGTCTCTTGCTTGGTTTGATGTTAAAGGTTTCGTTTATCGTACCGACGTACTAATAAATCGAAATCCTTTTTCTGTGCTATAATTCACTTATCCCGAAGCATAAATACTTCGTAAACATCACTAAACATCATATACTTCGTCTATAATGTAATTCCCGATCCGTTCGGGTTTCAATAATCGTTCATCGGTTAATTGTAATTTCAATACGATTCACTATATAATCGAGTATGATTCGTACTATGAATCATATATACTCGTATACACGTACTATAACTCATATAATCAATATTAAATGACACGTAAATAGTATATACCGGCTAGGGTATACCTGGATTTGCCGGAATCGTTACAATAACAAATCTGGGTGATAGCGTATATGTACCTGCTAATCCTTCCTTCAGGACAAATAATTGATGATGTGAACGAAGGGGTTCGTACAAGACACCAATTAGCTAATGTATGTGAATGATACAGTTGAGTGCAACTTAAATCCTACTAAAGATTCGATCGTGTGTGCTTATGTGGATTTGCACTCTTCGGGTATCCTCAGTATTGCACAATACACGTGCTTCCTTTCACAGATTGAACCTACAAGTGTCATGATGGCGCTTAAGGAACCGTCTTGGGTTGAAGCTATGCAGGAAGAGCTGCAACAGTTTGTTCGACTGGGTGTATGGGACTTGAAAGACCCCGAATCCCGGGAATCATACAGTTGGTATTCATACAAAACACTTGTAAAAATACTTAAACTTGAAAACAGTTCGTTTCATTAAAATAAGCATCTCAGAGTATAATTCAGTGGAAAACATAAATAATAAAATGAGTTCCCAAAACCCGGGAGTTATGCCCAAAACCAATTTAAATGTATTTAAATAAATGTTAAAAACAAAACGTTTATTATTATTGAAACATCCGACTAAGCATGCCCTCCACCGTCCAAGTAGCTTCGTGCACGTCCAAGCGGTAATGCATCCACATGCTAACCTGAAACTCACACTAACATGCACACAAAGTCAGCTTGAGCTGAGTGAGTTCAAATTTTTATAAATAACATCAATCATAATAATAATAATAGTCATTCCCAAAGGTTTTAAACTATAAAAGGGATACATCAGTTAGGCCATCAACTTCAATAAATAATCATCCTAATGTATATATACATATACAAACCTACATATAAACATATTTATAAAAGAATCCCTATATATATAAATATATATATATATATAACATCCTAGTAATAACATCAGGGTCGAGCAAACGTAGAACCCAAACACGTAACATCAGGGTCGAGCAAACGTACAACCCAAGCACGTAACATCTCATCAACGTATGCAAACACAAAGTAGGCATACGCAACATCCATAGTCGATACGACTACAACATCACCAAATATAGGCCATACAATAATATATATATATATATATATACACATACTATAACATCCCAAGGCCTACCATATACGAGCAAGCCTATATAAAATAGTTTAAATGTTTCATCAGGCAAAATCGTTAAGGTGTGCATGCTAGCCCAAAACATAAAAAGAGTTAAAAGGGGCATCATGAACTCACCTGACATGAGACACGGATTCACCACGAGCTACAAAATCCCTAAGTAATCCCAAGACTCAAACACCTGCCGGTTTACATTCAATCAATAGTAATGACATCAAGATGACATGTTTATCCTACGAGACGTTCTAACGGGGTTCGGGTCACCTAAAGCCTCGACCTCATCAAACTAAATCACAACAGCCCCCGAGGCCTCACATTCACCAAAACGACCCTTAGATACTCCCGAGAATAAAGAACTCCCAAATTTACCCCCGGAAGCACTAGGTGATACCGATACGCGCATTTAAGAGTCGTTTAGGCCATTAACATTCAACTCAGCCCTGTGTGGACCCAACATGATAAAATCACAGCCAACAAGTCCACACGACGCTACACGAGTCAAATGGGTCGGTAACTTGCAAGTACAACGCACCAACTACTCAATAAACGAAATTGCGCGTTGTACCGACCCGTTGGAGTAACCGACAACCAATTCAGCCCCATAACTTATAAAAATGATTTTTCAACAGCCCGTACATCAATCCAAGTGTCCCCGAGCTGAATTGGTCATTAATCACTTCAACCCTCGCGTTAAACGCATCCAACTACAATTCTAGTCAACCAAACACAATCTTTCAAACGATAACTAGTTGACCAATCTAACAAACACCAATGAACACGATACTTAAGTATGATATACGGGACATACCTAGGAAGTTTGTGGTGCAAAAACTCGCTTCAAACAGCCCTGAGAAGAACACAATTGAACATCCACCGGTTAAGCCTAAAACGAGCTTATTGATCAATAACAAGTCAAACGTGCAGATTTTAGCATGCGAAGATAAATTTAATTACATAGGATATGAAATAAATTATTAAATTTTTACCAGACTTTAAAATATGTCTTAGGTTTATAAAAAAAATTTTATTATATTTTTCCAGTGGACAAAAAAATTAAAAAAATTCCTCCAACACAGCAATGTATGTGCAGCTATTTCAGTGCACAACAAAATGGTTTTATTTTTATAAAATTCATTAGCGAACCAAATTAAACAATTCCAATTGGGTTTGATTCTAAACTAAAAATATTAAGTTCCAGAAGTAGAACCAACTGATTTGGACTTGTTGAAACAGAGTTATGATGTCGGGAAGACAGACCAGAATCTGTCATCCTGCATCAGCTTTGACACTCGATCTTATAAATTCATAAAAACTATTCCAATCTCGTCCAAAAGTTACATATTATACATTTCTAGAAACTAGACTCAAAGTAGAACATCATGGAAAGATGAATCGATCAAAATCAATAGATTTTCATCACGTTACAGACCCTACAATAAACGTATACGAATCTGTTAGCAAACTGTTATTATCAAAACTCAACCCTAACGTGTTCAATAACGGGTTTAATGGTGAAAAAGATTTACATGGACGTTAGACTAACCTTGAATTTAAGTTTTACGGTTTAATCTTGGCTGCACAAAAGGAATTCGTGAAGGGGGGGGGGGGGGTTCTCTTGGCCGATCGGAGCTGAATGGGTGCTAGGGTTAGGATTTTCTATTTTTTTATGATATAAATAATATGTTACACACTAGCCCTTCAAATTTAAGGGATATGGCAACTTGGAAGGAAATATTAGATAACTTAACATAATGAGAAGATGGTCGGGTCAATGAAAGATACCAGATAATTCCCGAGAAATATACATACTCTACATGCTGAAAATCCTTAAACCGAATAATTTAGCAGGCGTTACAAGTCCATCCCCCTTACAGTGGGATTCGTCCCCGAATCCCGATGCGACAGGAACGACTGAGGATAGAGTTTCATCATCTCGTCTTCGGACTCCCAAGGATCCTCGGAACCCCTACGGTGCCTCCACTGCACCTTCACTTGCCTAACCACTTTTTTCCTCAAACGCCTTTCCTGACGGTCAAGAATAGCGATAGGTTCTTCAACGTAGTTCAATTTACTATCAAGTTCAATATCATCAAGAGGCACATGGGCCTCCTCATCAGTTAACATTTACTCAAATGGGACACGTGAAAAGTAGGATGAATCCCCGCGAGCTCCTCAGGCAATGCCAACCTATACGCTACCTCACCAACACGGGATAATATACGGAACGGACCAATAAACCTCGGATTAAGCTTCACCCTCTTTTGAAAACGAATAATACCCTTCCAAGGAGAAACTTTCAACATAACCCGATCCCCATCCTCAAACACAATAGGTCTACGCCTTTTATCCGCATAGGAATTTTGGCGATCCTGAGCCGCCTTTATAAAAGCCTTAATCTTATCGGGCTTCTAAGTCGTAGCCTCGACCACCTCCAAACTACCCAACTGCTTCTGACCAATGGAACCCCAACAGACTGGAGTCCTACACCTCCTACCATACAACATCTCAAACGGTGGCATCCCAATCATGGCGTGATAACTGTTATTATACGAGAACTCTACCAACGGTAAGTGACGATCCAAACTACCACCAAAATCGATAACACAAGCCCGCAACATATCCTTAAGAGTCTGAATGGTTCTCTCGGACTGACCATCCGTCTGGGGGTGATAAGCAGTACTGATGATGAGTTTGGTTCCCATCTCCTCATGAAACTTCTTCCAAAACCTGGAGGTAAAACGTGTATCCCTATCCGAAACAATAGATACCGGCACCCCGTGCCTAGAAACGATCTCACGAATAAACACATCGGCCAACCGCTCAGAATTAAAAGTCTCTGGAATCGACAATAAATGAGCGCTCTTGGTCAGTCTATCAATGATTACCCAAATGGTGTCATAATTACCCCTAGGAGTACGAGGCAGTTTAGTCACAAAATCCAAAATAAGATGCTCCCATTTCCACTTAGGTATTTCCAATGGTTGAACTTTCCCGTACGGCTTCTGTTGCTCGGCCTTAACTTGTAGACACGTCAAACACTTACTCACATACTGAGCCACCTCAAACTTCATCGCAGGCCACCAATAATTCTTTTTCAGGTCTTCGTACATCTTGGTCAACGATGAAGTAATTTTTGGAAAGTCGGGAATGAAGCGGCGGTAATACCCCGCCAAGCCTAGAAAGCTACGGATTTTGGACAGAGACTTAGGATATTCCCATTCGTTTACGGCTTCCACCTTTGCAGGGTCAACCAGAATACCACTCGGGTTAATAACATGACCCAAGAACTGAACCTCGCGTATCCAAAAAGAACACTTAGAAAATTTCGCATACAACTTGTTCTTTCATAGAGCTTCCAAAACTTCCGTGAGATGACCGGCGTGATCGGATTAACTTTTGGAATACACAAGAATGTCGTCGATGAACACAATAACCGAACGATCGAGCATCGGCCTACACACCAAGTTCATAAGATCCATGAACGCAGTCGGTGCGTTGGTCAAACCGAAAGACATCACGAGGAATTCATAATGCCCATAACGAGTGCGGAAGGCAGTCTTGGGGATATCTTCCTCACGAATTTTCAACTGATGATACCCGGATCTAAGGTCGATCTTCGAGAACCAACTAGCTCCTTGGAGCTGATCAAATAAGTCGTAGACCCTTGGGAGAGGGTACTGATTTTTTTACAATTAGTTTATTCAATTCACGGTAGTCAATGCACATTCGCATGCTACCGTCCTTCTTAAGGAACAGGACCGGGGCACCCCAAGGTGAGATGCTCGATCGAATGAGCCCTTGTCGAGCAAGTCATCCAATTGAGCCATAAGTTCTTTCATTTCATTCGATGCTAGACGGTAAGCGGCTCGAGCAACAGGTTTTGCGCCCGATATAAGGTCTATCTGGAATCCGACCTCGTGATCCGGCGGCACATCTGACAAATCATCTAGATATACATCCGGGAAATCCCAAACAATAGGAACATCACTGACGGTAGCCACCGCGGTTTTTACGTTTATAGCATACACCAGATACGCCCCGCACCCCCGCTGCATCAGGTTCCCCGCCTTAAGCATAGATATGATATGTGGCGTCACACCATTCCGATCACTGAACACCGTAATTTGGGTCCCATCCCGGGCCCTTAGACGTACAAGTTTTTAACCACAAACGATCTGAGCATCAACACTTGCGTACTAATCCATCCAAAGCACCACATCGAAACAGCCAAGCGGCATCAAGTACAACCGCACCGGAAATCTATACCTAGACAACTCGATGGAACAACCCTGAATAGCCCTAGACACAGAAACGGACTTTCCTATGGCGACCTCAACCTCAAACACATCGATTACGCACTCGGGTGATTTATTCAACGAGGAACAAAAAGCGGTAGACACAAAACTTCTACTGGCACCCGAATCAAATAATACTGAAGCTTGTAATCCTTCAAGTAAAAAGGTATCTTGGATAACATTACACTCCTACTTTGCTAAACAGTTACACATACACTCTTGAAGGAACGAGGAATTTAAGCGGTCAAGTACCAAGGAACCCAGAGTGACAGCATGCTACGCCTCAGCTAAACAATTAAGCGCAAAGCGTTCGAGAGGATGGGAAACGAACAGGAGAATTTAAGGAATAAGATGAACTTTAATGCTAACGACTCGAGAGTTAGCCAAATCCTATCCCTACAAAGACGGAAGCCTAACATAGTCAGACACAAGTGGTATTTAGAACATGGAAGGTAAGGGTAAACTGCTAATAACGTTGATCAAGTGTTATTAGTTGTTTACTTCACCGGCCCGTCCTAAGCACCCCCTGCCCTTAACCAAATTAGCATTCTATCTAACACTTAAACAGTTAATCACATACTTGAACTTTAAAATTCAAAGGAATGACTAAATAATTTAAAGTTACCTCTAGGCGTGCAGCTACTCACGATGGGCATACTAGTCTTTTCCCTTACAGTTCGAGTCCAAGCATTCGGGGATGCTCGGATCCCTCGAACCATGGCTCTAATACCAAATTGAAAGACCCTAAATCCCGGGAATCCTACAGTTGGTATTCATACAAAACACTTGTAAAAATACTTATCTAAGACCCCGAATCCTGGGAATCCTACAGTTGGTAATCACCTCCACAATTTTACAAAAATTTAAAACCAAACAATTCTTTGTTTTTAAAACCAGTTCAGAGTGAATAACAGCAGAAAAAGTTTAAGTATTAAAAGTCCCAAACACGGGTACAGGTTTCCAAAATCAAATGAAAATAAAATATTTGTTTTATTTGAATTCCTCGACCAGAAATGCCTTCAACCTCCCGAGTAGCATCCAGCACGTCCAAGCGGTAGCATCCACTTCTTAACCTAAAAGTCAATCTAACATACACACAAAGTCAGCTTAAGCTGAGTGAGTTCAAGTTTTCATAAACAATAATTCATACTTTATTTCATAATTTTATAGTTATAAACAATAGAGAGGATAAAAATAAAATAAATAATATAATTCACCAAGTAATACATTCATCGTCGAACACACGTACACGGGCCTCTCCATCACGAGTCAAGACTCGAGTATTATATTTGACCCGGACGCGGTAAGACCTAAGCATGTGACACGAGCCTCTCCACCACGGGTAAAACCCGAGTAATATATTTGACTCGGTCACAGCTTACACATCCAAGCACGTGATACGGGCCTCTCTACCACGGGTACAACCCGAGTAATATATTTGACCCGATCGCGGCTCAACATTCCAAGCACGTGATACAGGCCTCTCCACCACGGGTACAACCCGAGTAATATATTTGACCCGTTCGCGGCTCAACATTCAACATTCAGCGGGCCTCTTCACCACGGGATTTTAAAACCCGAGTAATATATTTGACCCGTCAGAATGATGATCACGCCACACGGGCCTCTCCACCACGGGTACAACCCGAGTAATATATTTGACCCGGCCGTGAATCACCATGCACACGCACATCAATAAGCCTACTCATATCATTATTAGTCACGATGAACTAAATATCTTCACACAACCGTAGGCAATAAGGTAACACATACCCATACATACATACATACACACCTCCATACATACATACATACATACATCTATATATATATATATCATCCCATACGGGAACTAAGTAAATAGGTCTACTCCTATTCAATTACTACCAAGTCTATTAACATCCTCAAGTCTAGACCATTAATAATGTATGTAACCTTAAAGGATACAAGACCATAAACGAGTCTAAAATATCCTAAAGCATATAAAATAATTCAAATATAACTTTCGAAACGCACGATCACGAGTGAGACCATTTAGTACCATTCAAATAGTTGTAACGGGTAAAATCGTATAAAATTGGATTTCGGTGTGTATGCTAGCTCAAAACGTAAAAAGAGTAAAAAGGGCATCACGAACTCACCTGAGGTCAACCAAACACCAGCAACGAGCTAAGAAAATCCCTAACTCACCTGTGGAAGAATGGTATCATGTTGAATGCCAAAGTTATACTACTCCGCCAACTGGTACGGGTCCCGATTGGATGTTCGATTACGACGGGTTATTTAATTCATTTACGTCAGTGGTTAAAGAAGTACCTGAAGATTTTGTTAGATCATATATGGAGGAACAATATCTTCCTATTCCAAGTTCTTCTTCGGTTGATGTAGATGACTCTCCTAATGTATCTGAGACATCTCATGATGTTTCAGACTCTTCCGACGATGCTGATTTTGTTGATTCATCGTCAGTTCCATTAGATGAAGCTCCAGAAACAAACGAGCCAACTCTAATTGTTGATGACTCACCAACTGTCTCTTTAGACACAGCGGATGAAAACATCACCAATCTGGGTGATAACGTATATGTACCTGCTAATCCTTCCTACAGGAACAGATAATTGATGATGTGAACGAAGGGGTTCGTACAAGACACCAATTAGCTAATGTATGTGATGATACAGTTGAGTGCAACTTAAATCCTACTGAAGATTCGATAGTGTATGCTTATGCGGATTTACACTCTTCGGGTATCCTCAGTATTGCACAATACACATGCTTCCTTTCACAGATTGAACCTACAAGTGTCATGATGGCGCTTAAGGAACCGTCTTGGGTTGAAGCTATGCAGGAAGAGCTGCAACAGTTTGTTCGACTGGGTGTATGGGACTTCAAAGACCCTGAATCCCGGGAATCATACAGTTGGTATTCATACAAAACACTTGTAAAAATACTTAAACTTGAAAGCAGTTCGTTTCATTAAAATAAGCATCTCAGAGTATAATTCAGCGGAAAACATAAATAATAAAATAAGTTCCCAAAACCCGGGAGTTATGCCCAAAACCAATTTAAATGTATTTAAATAAATGTTAAAAATAAAACGTTTATTATTATTGAAACATCCGACTAAGCATGCCCTCCACCGTCCAAGTAGCTTCGTGCACGTCCAAGCGGTAATGCATCCACATCCTAACCTGAAACTCACACTAACATGCACACAAAGTCAGCTTGAGCTGATTAAGTTCAAGTTTTAATCAATAACATCAATCATAATAATCATAATAGTCATTCCCAAACGTATTAATCTATAAAAGGGATACATCATTTAGGCCATCATCTTCGATAAATAATCATCCTTATGTATATATACATATACAAACCTACATATAAACATCTTTATAAGAGCATCCCTATATATATAAATAAATATATAACATCCTAGTAATAATATCAGGGTCGAGCAAACGTAGAACCCAAACACGTAACATCAGGGTCGAGCAAACGTACAACCCAAACACGTAACATCTCATCAACGTATGCAAACACAAAGTAGGCATACGCAACATCCGTAGTCGATACGACTACAACATCGCCAAATATAGGCCATACAATAATATATATATATATATACATACTATAACATCCCAAGTCCTACCATATACGAGCAATCCTATATAAAATAGTTTTAATGTTTCATCAGGCAAAATCGTTTAGGTGTGCATGCTAGCCCAAAACTTAAAAAGAGTTAAAATGGGCATCATGAACTCACCTGACATGAGACATGGATTCACCATGAGCTACAGAATCCCTAAGTAATCCCAAGACTCAAACACCTGCCGGTTTACATTCAATCAATAGTAATGACATCAAGATGCCATGTTTATCCTAAGAGACGTTCTAACGGGGTTCGGGTCACCTAAAGCCTCGACCTCATCAAACTAAATCACAACAGCTCCCGAGGCCTCACATTCACCAAAACGACCCTTAGATACTCCCGGGAATAAAGAAGTCCCAAATTTACCCCCGGGTGCAATAGGTGATACCGATACGCGCGTTTAAGAGTCGTTTAGGCCATTAACATTCAACTCAGCCCCGTGTGGAACCAACATGATAAAATCACAGCCAACAAGTCCACACGACGCTACACGAGTCAAATGGGTCGGTAACTCATAAGTACAACGCACCAACTACTCAATAAACGAAATTGCACGTTGTACCGACCCATTGGAGTAACCGACAACCAATTCAGCCCCATAACTTATAAAAATGATTTTTCAACAGCCCGTACATCAAACCAAGTGTCCCCGAGCTGAATTGGTCGTTAATCACTTCAACCCTCGCGTTAAACGCATCCGACTACAATTCTAGTCTACCGAACACAATCTTTCAAACGATAACTAGTTGACCAATCTAATGAACACCAATGAACACGATACTTAAGTATGATATACGGGACACAATTGAACATCCACCAGTTAAGCCCCGACAAGAACACAATTGGACATCCACCGGTTAAGCCTAAAACGAACTTATCGATCAATAACAAGTCAAACGTGCAGATTTTAGCATGCGAAGATGCATTTAATTACATAGGATAACCTTTGAAATAAATTATTAAATTTTTACCAGATTTAATAAATGTCTTAGGTTTATAAAAATATTTTTATTATATTTTTCTAGTGGACAAAAAAATTATAAAAATTCCTCCAACACAGCAATGTACGTGCAGCTATTTCAGTGCGCAACAAAATGGTTTTATTTTTATAAAATTCATTAGCGAACCAAATTAAACGATTCCAATTGGATTTGATTCTTAACTCAAAATATTAAGTTCAGAATTGGAACCAACTGATTTAGACTTGTTGAAACAGAGTTATGTTGTCAGGAAAACAGACCAGAATCCGTCATCCCGCATCAGCTTTGACACTCGATTTTATAAATTCATAAAAACCATTCAAATCTCGTCCAAAAATTACATATTATACCTTTCTGGAAACTAGACTCAAAGTGGAACATCGTGGACACAAGAATAGATTAAAATCAATGAATTTTCATCTCGTTACAGACCCTACAATAAACATATATGAATCTGTCAGTAAACTGTTATCATCAAAACTCAACCCTAACGTGTTCGATAACGGGTTTAATGGTGAAAAAGACTTGCATGGACGTTAGACTAACCTTTAATTGAAGTTTTACGGTTTAATCTTGGCTGAAGAAGGAATTCGCGAAGGGGGGGTTCTCTTGGCCGATCGGAGCTGAATGGGGGCAAGGGTTAGGATTTTCTCTTTTTTTTTAATATAAATAATATGTTACACACTAGCCCTTCAAGTTTAAGGGATATGGCAATTTAGAAGGAAAGATTAGATAACTTAACATAACGAGGAGATGGTCGGGTCAATGAAAGATACCGGATAACTCCCAAGAAATATACATACTCTACATGCTGAAAATCCTTAAACCGATAAAATTAGCGGGCGTTACAGGACTTAATTGATAAACCCGATCGTGTGAAAAAAGCTATTCCGACCAAATGGGTTTTTAAGTGCAAAAAGGACGATCGCGGGGTAATCGTGATAAAGAAGGCACTATTGGTCGTTCATTGGTTACAATCAACAAGAAGGCATTGATTACACTGAAGTATATGCTCCTGTGGCACGACTGGAGGCTATACGTATTTTTCTTGCCTATGCAGCCTACAAAAATTTTAAGGTTTATCAGATGGATGTGAAATCGGCGTTCTTAAACGGAGCTATTCATGAAGAAGTATTTGTGAAGCAGCCTCCTAGTTTCGAGGATCCAGACTTTCCAGAGCGTGTTTACCGATTAAACAAGGCTCTTTATGGTTTACACCAGGGCCCGACAGCCTGGTACAGCATGTTGGCTGACCATTTGATTGAAAGCGGATTCACGAGCGGAACGGTGGATTGTACGTTGTTTTATAAGAACATGGATGATGATCTGCTCCTCGTCCAAATCTATGTGGACGTATCATTTTTGGTTCGACGAACGACAGCCGGTGTAAAGATTTTGAGAAGGCAATGCAAATTAAATTCGATTTGAGCTCGATGGGAGAGATGAACTTTTTCTTAGGATTGCAAGTTCATCAGTCTGATTCTGGGATTTTTATTCATCACACGAAATATGTGAACGATGTCTTGAGCCGATTCAAGATATCCGACGGCAAAATTCTTTCGACACCTGTTCCTGTATCGAGCTATGATAGGATCTCTCATGTATTTGATTGCATCTCGACCTGATATTATGTTTGCTGTTTGTCTATGTGCTAGGTACCAATCGAGTCCCCGAGTGACTCACCTGGTGGTAGTAAAGCGCATCTTACATTATCTAAGGGGAAATCCAGACATCGGGTTGTGGTACCCCAAGGACGATAAGTTCAATCTCACCCTTTTACTGATTCGGACTATGGAGGATGCAAGATCAACTTCAAGTCTACAATAGCGGGTTGTTGTCAATTCTTAGGAAACCGTCTTGTTTGCTGGCAGTGTAAGAAGCAGGCGACGATTTCAACTTCAATAGCCGAAGCGGAGTATGTGGCGGCCTCGAGTTGCTGTTCACAGGTTCTCTGGATCTAGCAACATTTGCGGGATTACGGTTTGAAGTTTCTTACTACTCCTATATTTATTGACAATTTGGCCGCTATATCTATCACCAAAATCTGGTTCACCATTCAAAAACCAAACATATTGAAATCCGTTATCACTTTATACGTGATTACTTTGAAAAGAAATTAATTTCAATTTATAAAATACACACAGATTTTCAAAAGGCTGACCTTTATACCAAAGCATTTGACAAAACACGTTTTCAATATTTGCTAGGTATAAATGGTTTAAAAACTTTGAAAGATATTCAAAAGCTTGGTTAAATCATTTTATTTCTTGTTTTAGTTCAATTTTTTTTGTCGTTTTTAGGGGGAGAAAATATATAAAAATCGAAAACGATTGTGATTTGTGATTTTCAGTTTGTACAGAGAAATTTAAAAACTCAAAAAACATTCAAATATTGAAAATACAAAAACATCGAAAAATTATCGAAAAATTTCTCCTCAAAATGAGTTCTCGAGCAAAAAGGGAAAATGATAGTACATTGATCATTTGCTCCTAAGTCCAGTAAAAAGTAAGTAATAAAAGACTGGGTGCTTAATTGCATTGATGTATTGGTAGGTCATTTAACAAACAAGTATGGACTAGTAAGTGATATAAACATAAATTGCTAAATACTCTGGGAGATCAGTTCTATAAAAGGTCTTGATAATGATGGCAGAAATGTAATAATCTCGTCATACTCAAGCCTTCTAATCAATTTGAAAACAATTTTAACAAAAGTGTCTAGTTGGTGGTTAACGCTTCAATGATGTATGGTCTTGTGGCCTTAAATCCTGTATTGATGGGATGCTCTAAGGCTTCGAAATCCATTGGGTCTTTATGCGGTTTTACATCTGGTATTCATTTCGATGAATATTAAAAATGTTTGTAAAAGCGAACCCGCAGTGTAACTGCTTAAGTCTTTAAACTTGATCGCAAAAAGTACTTCGTGTACAAATGAATTACAGACTTGATCGAACCACGTTGTGAGCCATACATTTTCCCGTTGCTTGCGTCTTATTACCATTAAGAAATGGACCACAAGGGACATAATGTCTGTAAACCAACAGACGAAATCGTGCATACTCATCCATGGGAACGGACCTTAGGGTATTTCTTGATAACGGGAGTATATCTTGTAGTGGGGATTACGGACTATGATTGCTTAAATATAATCATTTTTCATCAAATTGGTTCAAAGGTTTAAGTCAAGTTTGGGTGATTTGGAGAAAATCAAATTACGCTTTAATCAAGATTTAAACTAGTTGTTTCAGATATTTGTGTCTAATTGAACTTATTAATAAATATCACTGAAAGTTCTGAAAAACTTGTTAGAAGATTTAAGTGGACAATAATGCCAATAATCGACTTAACACCTGTCATAATAAAAGCTGAAAATAAAACTGGTATGGACGGAAATTTTGGTCAATATGATTCCCTGCTCTAACTCACAAAAATATGTATTGCTTTCTTAGTTGTTAGCTTACTTTACTATTTTATATTTACTGCCTTTTTGGTTGATCAAAGAAATTTCAAAATACAAAAATATTTTAGATTTTTCTGTTTTATTTTTGATTTACCGAGCTTGCGAATAAAATTTAAAATCAAAAGGAAAAAGATAATCCCCAAAAGATTTAAGTTAATCGTGCTTAATGTATTTACAACTGGAATCAGTTGTGATTTAACGTAAAAATTCCTTTAATTTAATTATTACCGATCTAGGATTGATCGGGTATTTTAATGTATAAGATCAATACCCTAATTGGATTTGATTGATTAATTCATTATTTTATTAAAACCCTAATTGGATTTAATATTATTTAAATCCTTAATGAGATTTTTGTCTTATTCGCTAAGGATATTTGGTGATTCGTTAAATGGTTTAACGAATATAAAGCCTTTCGTTATTTAAAGTTTAACGAATGAGGTATCTCACTCGTTAGAATGACATTCGCTTCCGTTGTGCATAACGAATGGAAGACATTCGTGTAACTATTAACGAATGGAATGAATTTAATCTATCATTCGTTAAGATTTTAACGAATGACTCTTATATTCGTTAGAAAAGTTAAACGAATAAGAAGAGTTAATGTATATTCGTTAAAATTTAACGAATGAAATACCTATTCGTCTAAAAGATTGACTAATGAGGCTTATTAATTTAACGAATGAGGCCATTCTTTAGATCAGATTTTGAATGAATGACCTCGGTTTGTGTGAAATCTGAGGGTTTATAATCCCAAGGACAGATGAATGGTCTCTCATTCGCCTGTTCCTATACCTTCATGTTCGTAACCGAACTATTGCAAATTTTTCTCAAAATCTCATACCTGTTTATTCTCTAAATTGATTGTCGTTTTTGAATTGTTCAGGTAATGGCGAACTCGAATTGTTCAGGTTTAGACGATGATTCTCATTGTCTTTGACTTCTTTAAAGTCAAAATAACGTCTAAAATTTGATTATGGATAGTCAAAATAGTAATTTAGGACAGATTCGTTAGTTGTGAACGAATGATAGTAATATTCGTCAACTTGTTAACGAATGGTTAAATGATTCATTAAAATGGAACGAATGAAGATTTCACTAATAACGAATGATAATAACGAATCGGAGTTGTTTCGTTAAAGATTTAACCTTTGATTCATTATGATGACAAATTAATTAATGTATTAGTTGATTCGTTATTAATAACGAATACGTAATGTATAACGAATGTCTCATTCGTTTAAACCATTTAACGAATGAGATAGACATTCGTTAATCAGAATATAATATTTTAACATTATACTAATTATATTTTGTTTTAACAGAATTGGCTGACGAAAACGTTCAGAATCCTGCTTCCGAGCAAAACTCTGAGGCTAACCCTGCTCAAGCTGAACCCGAACAAGCTCCAGTGTTGTTATCGTGGAATGAAAGCCACAATATATGTGCCTATCTAGAGCCGAAATTTGATGATTCACCTATGTTTAGAGGAATGATTAGCTTCTTGACTCGGTCGAGAATCTACAAAGCCATCTCTGCTCATATTGTGGTTTATGAGAAGATTATTCGCGCTTTCTGGGATACAGCTAGGTTGAACGAAGATGATAACCAGATTGAGGCTGTGATTCAGGATAAACGAGTAGTGATTGACGTTGGGGTGATTCGAGATTCTTTGGGATTTAATGATACGATTGATTGTATATGCGAGTTCAAAAAGGATTTGATTAAAGGGTTATTTAGCTGAGTTAAGTATACATGTGTTGATACACTGTCTTGGAGATTCGATAAATGCCGAGCAATGCTACAATCTGCTTTTGTTGCCTTAGTGTTGAATAAACCATTCAATTTCTCTGAATTGGTTTATTATCACTTGAAGGAAAATCTTACGAGCCATCATAAGTTCTTAATGTATCTAAGATTTCTGTAGATGATAATCAATGATCTATAGCCTGAGTTGGTTAAAGATTAGGATGATATTCTGAAGCTTAAGCACATGGATGACGAGAAATGAGACGTTTGAGATCATACAGAGGTTAGAGTCTTGCAGATTGACCAAAGTTTAAGCGTTTGATTGGTCATTTGGTGAATATTGATTATGTTGCACCACCTAATGATCGTTGGGCTCATGATGATTCCGACTCTGAGCGTGAAGGTGGTGATGGTGGAAAGGGTGGAGATGATGGTGGTGATGGTGGTCCAGGACCACAAGCAGAGGTTACTTATGAGCATAAACGTAAACGTAAAGGGAAAGAACCGATGGTTGAGAAGAGTGAGAAGGTGAAGAAGAAACGGGTTAGACGTGGTTCAGGGATTGAGAATCCTAGTCAACCGTTCATTCGTTCGACTCCTCCGATATCTATTTCAAGTCCTATTCACACATCTCTTATGGCACAACAGATTCCAAGGTCACCGACTCCGGTTCACATGCAAGTGTCTCCGGTACCCTCGTCTATGAGTTTGATTACTACTTCAAGACCAGATCCAGCATTTGGTGATGTTCTTCAAACGGTGTTGGCTCGTATGCCTACACCGCAGCCGACTACTCCAATAACTCCTGTCACATCAACATAGTTGCCAAAACCTGAGCATTCGTTTATGACTTTCAATCGTCCTCAGGGTCCGATGCAACTACTTCATCCACATTTTTATGAATTTTCTCCCAGTACCCAGTGGTTTAATCTGTTGAATCTGGTTCATATGCAACAAACCTAGATTCAATCAAATCGGTCATTTCAGGAACAAATGCGAGTAGAACAGTGGAATATGTTCAGACATATTCAATTTATGCAGAAGGAGAATCGGAAATTGAAAGCCCTGGTTGCTGCTTAGGGGGAGAGATTGGATAAACAGGATGAGATCATTCTTCAGCTCACGTGCAAAGATGACGAATTGAAGAAGTTGAAAAATGATGAAGATGATCAGGATGGAGCTGGTGGTGTAGGTTAGCAACCGGGTGGCAGTTCTGCTCCGTCGGCAGGTAATAAGACTGATACAAGTGCTGGTGGTGGGTCTAGAGATAATCAGTTGCAGATTGTGCCATACAAGGATTACACGAGAGCCAAACGATTGATGTTATTTAGGCTAATATGATCTTGTTTGTGGGAATGGACGGAGTAGTGTATAGTATGGTGAACGCAGATGAGATCGAAGAAGGTGAATTTGTTGATCATTCGTTAACAAAAGAACAAATTGCTTTGCTTCTCGATCTAAACGAAGATGAGGTTGACGTGTTAGGAAAGAGTGTGGACGTGGATATTGAGATAGAGGAAAGTACTAATACAAGCATTCCACACGGGAATGTGCCTGATTTTGATGAGGTAGAGGTTGAAGGCATTACTGCTGAGGAGTACCCTGAGTTCCACACTGACAACAACAACAACTCAGGTATTCCGTTTTTCACTAATGAGCAGTTTGATGCAGCAGAACGTCGTTTGCATGAAGAGATTGAAAAGTGGAACAAAGCTGCTGAAACAAGTCACCTCACGGCAAAAGAAAGAAAACAAAAGCGTGCTTTTGAGGGTATGTTCGATCAAGATATGTAGAGAATGAACAAGATGATCGAGGCCTTTCGATACTATGAAAAGGAGGAAGTGAAATTGACCAAGGCTCGAGCATCAGCATACCAAATGAAGAAGTACAAGCCAGCAAAAGATGTAAAAGGTGATTTGGTTGCGTGGCAGTTTGATTATGAACTTAAAGTATATATTGTTAAGTGGGAGCATGGTATTTATTATTTTAAACGCCCACACGATATATTATCTATGCCGAGGTGGGATGTTAGAACACTAGCTAACAGGCTGTTTCTATAATCATTTATTTCATGAGACCCGTTATGGTTTCAAGTTCTTCAAGCCGCAGGTGCCAACTCACAAGTATATTGATGAGATTGATACACGCACAGGCTGGAGGAAGATGATCCTACAAGTGAAGCCGCCAAAAGACAATGAACTGGGCTCCAATGAAGATATTTCCTTAGAGTCTATTCACCTCTTTTAATTATTGGTATTATGACAATCATACAGGTGAAGCGGTTATTGTATTCGGTTACGGGTCGAACACGAAGACTATCCGTGTGATTGATCCAATGTGGCTGGTTAACTTATTTGAGTCTTACAATGATGCTTTATTTACAAGTCAGATCAGGTTTGCTAACGTATGCACTACGAGCTTGCGAGGCAATTTCAGAAGGTTGTTCGAGTCTGTTATGCATATAAGATTCATAGTTGTAATGACTGGAAGACCAAGATATTCCAGAGATGAAGGATAAATAGATCGAGACGAGGGGGAGTTTTTTGATACATTATTTGTACGTCTCAGTCTTTATCGTTTGATAATGTAATAGTTTAGAAGTATAGGGGTGTTGATGTAAATATATGCTATTCACCTAATTGTAAGGCACATTCGTTACTCCGTAACGAATGTGTCACATTCGTGTTAATGTAAGTCCCATTCCTTAACCTAGATTAACGAATGGAACATAACGAATGTAGACTATTCGCTATCATTAAAGTATTAACGAATAAGCTTGTTTATTCGTTAAGTAATTGTAACGAATGACCTATTCGTTATGGTTATCTTAACGAATAGGGTCATCATCTATATATACCCCCTGTAAACTATTCTAAAGTAAAAGTTCTGATATTTTCTGATTATCCTCTCGTTACTCTGTCAAAATCTCCTCTCGATACACACACTACACATACTTAACCTAATCAACAATAACATCTATGTCATCACAAATCTAGATCCATTAATGGCTCTCTCACATACGTACTTACATACTTTCTTTCATAAAACCCTATGGTATACTAATGGAACATTTTCTTTTCCAAGTGAAATCCCCTAGTATAGGAAAGAGTGAAAAAGTTCTTTCGTTGTTGTGGAAGAAGAAGCCTTCGTATCATCTCAAACATCACAGATATTGTAAGGGTCTGGTCCCTAACATCACAGATATTATAAGGGTCTGGTCCTTTCTATCTCGAATAACCATACACCTGTAACTGTCTCGTCAATCATCCATACATTTTATCATACGTGCATACTTTACATATCTTCTAGTTATATAGCATATATACATACTTGTTCATATAAAAATTCTATAATAATAGCATTCATATACACAATCATACACGTATCATACACTTACCATTCAAATACATGTATTATCTATCACATAGGAGTATGCACACAGCCCAAAAACATAGCAGATAAAGGGGCTCGGTTTCTCTCCGAGTTATTAGTGATACCCTTCCTTAGCTGTGCACGGCTAACTGTGTAACACATTTCTCTTTGCATGGAAGTTCGCTTCGCATGGGAAGTTCGCTTCGCAAGGATGTTTCGCTTCGCATGGAAGTTCGCTTCGCATTGGAAGTTTCACTTCGCATGGGAAGTTTCGCTTCGCATGGGAAGTTCGCTTCGCATGAGAAGTTTCGCTTCGCATGTCTGTGCGATGTGAAATCTTTTCCGTTTCTTCGTTTTTACCATCTTAAAGCCATTTTCCTCCGTGACTCTACCTTAGGGCCCGATTTTACCCTTTTTATGGGTTTTGGGTCGTACCAACTTTGTATATCCGTGTTTTCAAGGTCCGGATATCACCATTTTGTCCTATAACACCCCCGTGCGGTTATAGCTCACCAAGTTTACGTTTTTCTTATGTTATACAACCCGATCTATCGTTTTATATGTTTGCATGTCGAAATCAACCACAAAAACTTAACCTTGTTGGCCAAGACTTAGCTTTTTGGTCTCGAATTCGTATCTGGACAGATCCGAGGATCTTGGTGGTGTTTCTTGTTGTTTTACGGTGTTTATACCGAAGATTCGTTCTTCCTTTTGCATGGATTTGGATCTGGGTAGTAGAGAGAAAGTGTGTGTGTTCTTGAGTGTGTGTGTGTGGTGAAAGGAAAGAAAAATGGTGAAAGGGTGGATGAGTTGGGTTTAAATAGGGGGCTATGGGCCCCACAACCCACTCACAATTCCAAATCCCAATATTATCCAAACATTAACACACAAAATTAAATTAACGACAAATAGCTAATAATAAAACTTTCTGTTATATACTACTCTCGGAAATGCGGATGTTACACAACAAGGGCTTTTAATTCCTTGTTTTCTCTTTGAACGAACTGGATATGTCTAAACATATTCCGCTACTCTAGCCTCAATTGCTCTTGGAATGCACGGTCGACAGCCATCTTATTTTGTTGTAAATGAATCAGATTCAGAAGCTGGAACATCTGACCTTGAGGCGTCATTTGATAGAAGTTAGGGGGACATGTTGTAACGGGCCCTGAGGACGATTAAATACCATAAAGGAATGCTCAGGCCGTTGCATCATCACAGTAGGACTAATCGGAGCCATCATCTGAGTCTGCGGGCTCGGCATAGTCGACAATACAGTCTGAAGTATAACCCCAAACCTCAGTTCAATGGAAGTGGTTGTCACCAAAGTAACTGTAGGTGCAACCGGTGGAGTAGTCATTATATCTATAAATATAGGAGATATAGAAATAACTGGAACAGGTTGAGACGGTGAGATAGTAGGAATCAAAGGCTGACTTGGTATTTCAATACCAGTTCCCCGTCTCACCCTTTGCTTCTTCGACTTCTCCGGATTCTCTATCATCGGTGTCATACCCCAACCTAAGGCGGAAATGTCGAGGCATGATCCGATTGCTCACAGCTCAAAGATACTATCATGAATATAAGTGACAACATCTAATTAATTATTTTATTCAAAGAATACACACAATATCCAAATACAACAAAGCTATTCAAGTAAATAAATATAAAAAGTTTAAATTCATGTTTGTCTTCATTATAACCCTAAGGTCTTTCTAAGTGTCCATACTTCAACTTCAAGCAACCTGCATATGCGTAGAAAACAGAGTTTGTCAACAACACATGTTGAGTGAGTTTACCTCCAGTTTTGCAATAAAATAATTTTAATATAATAAATAAAAGAAATAAGAAAAACGTAATAAATGCGATAATGAAATCAAACCATGAGCAAATAAGTTGTCGATTAAACCATTGCCAAGCGAATCGGGCGCCGGTAAATCAACCACGAGCAAATAATGATAAGAACGTTGCCAAGCGAATCGGGCGTTGGTCAATGAGAACCCTCCACAAGGGGATTTTTCAAACGAATGCACATAAACAAATAAGCACATAACAAGTATATTTGATTAATCACACACAATTTCACGTTTGCTATTTTTGATATATATATATATCAATCAAAAATAACAAACGTGAAATTGTGTGTGATTAATCAAATATACTTGATATATATATATATATATATATATATATATATATATATATATATATATATATATATATTTATAGTATGATACGCATATATATATATATATATTTATATATATATAGTATGATATATGCATATGTCCCCTAAACATTGTGAAAATTGAGTAAAATAGGGGAATGATAAAACTCACCTTAGATTAAAGGTAAGTGATTAATAATTAAGATAAATGAACTAAAGATTAAGCGAGTCGTCCACTATGCATCGAATGAGATTAATGATCAGAACTTGAAACTTTGATATATGATAATATAAGTAAAAACGAACTTAATTCCGCTGGAATCAATCCAAACGGATGTCTAGAACTTCGGTTATGTTATATTTAAGAATTAAGCAAGCTGGTACTGACCGGAATCCGAACAGTGAGTCGGAAGTCGGGTTTTGGTCAGTAGCCTAAAAATTTCGTTTTGAGATTAAAAGTCTTGTGGACCGAACGTTGATTCTGACCAGAAGTATGAGAAAACGTAAAGTTAAACTTGTTGACTGATTTGCCCTTTAACGAGTTTTAAGCAAATTGACTAGTCAACATTCTTCCATCTCAGAAATTGATTGAAGTTTATTGACTAGGGAATATATATGAACGATTCCTATGTTTACAACTTACCCAGAAAGTGAAAGGATCAACAGAAACGATGAGTCAAAGATCCATACATAAGCAAAGTCAACAAACAAGTTTTGTATCTTCAACGAATATGCAAAAACTGAGCAAGATGATGAAAGGCAGAGATGAGCGACGGCTGAAGGAGGTGTATTAGGGTATGAGGGAGTTTGTGGCAGGAGAATTATGATGTGTTTATATAGAGATTACAAAAACGAACCATATTTGGAAGCTTTACTCGTTTAAGCAAGTAAATAACGTTTTAATGACAAAATCAACGAAATAAGTTGAAAGATATGATCTTGATCAGTAATAAACTATTAGGGACTTGTATTTTAGTTATCATATGATTTCTTGGACCTTAATTCACTCTAATATGCCTAATATACATGATTTCATACCATAAACTAACTAGGAAACGAAATCGGCCAACATAAGCTGTGCAGGTAAGCCACCGCGCTACGCGGCCAGCCTGAGGCAGCCCAACGTGCGGCGCTCCAGCGGGTAGGAGAGGTAACTTTCACACGTTGTCACACTTGGTCCTTTTAGTTTATAATTGATCATTTCAAGAACTAACTATGTTATAAATAGGAATTGAGCATAAATTAAAGACAAAGACCTTAAGGGAACATAAAAAGAACTTAATAACTTATAAATATTTGTTCTTGATTAACATTAAAGATTTAAAAATATTTTTGGTCGGGTTATACGTAACGAATACGGGTTTGGAAAAATCCGAAATGTTACAATCGAAGCTTTACCCGTTCGCTACCGGGCATCAGAACTACCCGGACCTGCACCACCATCACCACCTTCATGCTCAGAATCAGAATCATCGTGTACCCAGCGATCATTAGGTGAAGCTACATAGTCAATGTTGACTAAGTGACCAATCAACCTCTTGTAACGTGGTCGATCATGTAATGGCTGTCCTCGGTATGTTTTAATCCTCCGCATAGTGTCTTCTGTCATATGCTCGAGGAGCATAAGATCGGCCCTGTTCGCCTGGTTTTTAAATAAATAAGGTTGTAGATGATTTATGATCAGCTGTAAGAAGCGAGGATACATCAGGAACTTGTGATGTCTGTTTGTTCTGTTTTCTTTCAGATGATAGAAAACCATTTCTGAAAAGTTGAATGGCTTGTTCAGAACCAATGCAACAAAAGCAGACTTTAGCATCACTCGACACTCATCATATCCTTCTTTCCGTCCACCAAGGCAATGTATAAGTACATGTACTGTTCACAAATATTTTCCTTGTTATACATCGAACGATCCAAATCCCCCTTATACTTTACACGTCCAAACAACCCTCTAATCAATGACCTATCAAATTCACAATGATCTTCCACTGTATCACCAAATCCCAACACATCTCGTATAACTGGCACATCTATCACAACCGGCTTTCCCTGAATCTCAGCCTCAATCTGGTTCTCCCCCTCAATATACTTTGCGGTGTTCCATAAAGCTCGTATAACGCTTTAATATACATATGTGTTTGTGGAAATATCGACATAGATCCTTGATCACTTCTAAAAATTGATTATGTCACCAAACATAGTTGTTCCAAAGAATTCATCCTCGTGAAATGCACAGATACTGTTCTTGCTGTCCTAATCTAAACAACAACCTTAGGTTCAGGTTGTGCGGCAGCTTCAACACCTTGATCAGCTTGCTCGGGTTGCTGCTCGGGAATAGGATTAGGAATGTTTTCTATATTTTCTACCATCTGTAATAAAACAATTACGTTAATATCCAAAAATTCCAGAAATACCATTCTGTTTAATGAATAGTATGTTCATTCGTTAAATTTACTTTAACGAATAGGTACATTCGTTAATACATTTTAACAAATAAGAGTCATTTGTTAAAATACATTTAACGAATAAGTATTTTATTCGTTATCTTAACAAATAACTAGGCATTCGTATACATTAACGCATAATTCGTTATTTTAACGAATAGGAAAGTCATTCGTTACCTTAACGAATAAAGCATTCATTCTTTACATTAGCGAATAACAAAGTCATTCGTTACCTTAATCAGATTAGTTATCCATATAACGAATGATATGTAATTCGTTACTCAGATGGTACATTATATAGGCATTTGACCAATTATAGTCAAAGTCAAAATTGAACATGAACAAAAGAAAGTAAAATACGATTGTAATTAACATCTGAATGTCATCTAATCCATCTCTCAACTTCCAATTAGACATTTTATATGCATCGACAGTCATCTAATCACCCAAACAACATTTGATTGACAACTTTAATCAGTTTTATGGATTAATAATTATGATATCGATTCAGTTATATATGTTCATCAATTAACCAGTGATAACTGGTTCAAATCCAACGAAAATGATATGCATGTGTTCGCCAATAACTATAGATTATCACAATGTCAGTTAGTAAGTGAAAGATTGATGTTCAAAGTTTTGATGAAAATTTGGCAGAGTTTCATTTAGTAAAACAATGAAATAGTGAAGAATGATGAGAACCTATTCGTGTCTTAGGGTTTATAAAGACCCTTAAATGATTACACGAATCCCAATGTGATTTGTGTGTTTTAACTAACGAATGAGTAACTCATTCGTTACTTTAAAATTGTTATTCGATAAGATCACATGAATAACTCTGTCATTCGTTAAAAATTTAACGAATAACCTTTCCATTCTTTAAAGTTAACGAATAAGTTAAGTTATTTTGTCATTCGTTATCACAAGGCACAAATGAGTACATTCGTTATCAGGTAGCGGAAGCGAATGGTACACATAGCGAATACGCACATTCTTTATGGTATTTGAACGAATGTCACCCATTCGTTACACTGCAGTAACGAATGTTGAATTACCTTTAACGAATGAAAAGAAATTCCATTCAAATGATTTAAATAATCATTAAAACCTTAATGAAAACAATATTTTAATATTGTATACGTTAACAATCAATCGTTGATCGTAAACCTTAAATTAAGCGGATATACGATAAAAATTGAATACTTTAGCATGATTAACTTAAATTGTGGGAAAAATAACTTTTTCTTTCCCTTTTGAATAATTCTCTTGCTTGGTAAATCGAAAATAAAGAAGAAATAAAATCTTTTTTGATTTTCAATTTTTCAATCAAAAACACAAAAAAGAAATATAAAATTGTAAATGCAATAAAAATAAAAATAATAAAGCAGAACATATTTTTGTGAGTTCAAGCAGGGAATCATATTGACTTCTAAAGTCCTAAGCAACACTTTAATTTCGACCTATTATGCACATAATCCAACAATTATTGCAGATATAATTGTCCTCTTAAACTTTACACAGACTTTTTAGTAACTTTACGATATAATTAAGGTTCAAGTAAGCGTGAATCATATGTGGACCCCACCTATCAGACATAATTTTTCTATCTCTTAAACAGTGAATTGCCACATGTACGTTTTTCTCTTTATAAAAGAAATTGATTAACTATGACTCATGCAAAAATTAGAAAATTGAAAATAAAGCAAAACGTAAAATTTCCTCTTAAGATCGGTATTACTACACGCAGATAAGATTCCATTTTAGCAAGATAAGAAAATAAAAATAAATTGAAGTTGTATATGGCCTTAACAATAAAGTTGGATAATACCGTATTATCGAGCGAAGAAAGTCTAAGGCTTTATACGAAACACCAAGAAAATAAAGTAGAATATTCAAATTTTAATCCTTTGGTCGGATAATCTTATCGCGTAGGAGAGGATCCATAATTTGAATAAAAATAAAGAAAAAATAAATTTGAATTTATTTGCAAAATAAAATAAGAAGATAAGCTAAATTTCTTGCAAAATCTAAGCATGCACACACAATAATCATTAAACATTTTGAATTTCAAATTTGATATAGAGCCATGCTTCTAGATGTCATACCACTAGATTCGGCATTCTTTATATTTATAACTTATCATTACCTATATAGTCTGTCAAGCCTATCTTGCATATCATATAGTTGGTCTTATGGCAATTTTCTGTCTAATTTATTCATGTGCTTGATTCGTCAAGCCAATGTACTATCATTTTTCCTTTATGCTTCAAAAACTCATTTTAAGGAGCAATTTTTCAATGTTTTTGGTTTTTTTTAATATTTGAATGTTTTTGGATTTTATCTGTACAAACATAAAACACAATATTTTTGGAATTTATCTGTACAAACATAAAACACAATATTTTTGTATATTTCCAGAATTTCTCCTCCTAAAACACAAAATAAAAAAATTTAAAAACCAAAGAAAAACTATACAAAATAAAGATGATTTAACCAAGTGATTGAATTTATGTTAAAGTTTTTAAACCATTTTTACCAAGCAAGTATTCAAAACGTGTTTTGTCAAAGGCTTTGGTAGAAAGGTCAACTTTATGAAAATTCGTGTGAATTTTATCAATAATTATAAGTTTCTTTTCATTACAATCACGGATAAAATGGTATCAAATTTCGATGTGTTTCGTTTTAGAATGATGAACAGGATTTTTGGTGATAGTTATAGTAGCTGAATTATTAATGTAAATCGGAGTAGTAGGAAACTTCAAATCGTAATCCCGCAAGTGTTGCTGGATTCACAAAACCTGTGAGTAGCAACTTGAGGCTGCTACATATTCTGCTTTAGCTGTTGAAGTTGAGACCGCTGTCTGCTTCTTACACTGCCAACAAGCCGGTTTCCCAATAATTGACATCCTGCTGTTGTTGACTTGAAGTTGATCCTGCATCCTCCATATCCCGAGTCGGTATAAGTAGTCAAATCAAAACTATCATCCTTGGGATACCATAACCCGATCTCATGATTACCCCTCAGATAGTGCATGATACGCTTACCCGTCGCCAAATGAGTCACTCGGGGACTCAACTGATACCTCGCATATAAATAAAAAACAAACATAATGACATGTCAAGATGCTGTTAAGTACATGAGAGATCCAATCATCGCTCGATACAGGGTCGGATCAACGGTATCCTACAATTCAACCGGTGATAAGTTGTGACCCACGAGTAGAGGTGTCGAGGGGACTTTTCCGGAAGTGATCTTGAATCAGCTCAGGACATCGTTCACATATTAGGTCTAATGAATGAATATTCCGAAATCAGACTGGTGAACCTACAACCCCAAGAAAAAGTTCATCTCCCCCATCGAACTCATTGCGAATTTTGTCTGCATTGTTCTCTTGAACTCCTTACACAGTTTGTCGTTCGTTGAGCCAAAAATGATATCGTCCACGTAAATTTAGACTAGGAGCAGATTGTCACCAATATTCTTGAAGAATAATGTACAGTCAATAGTCCAAGTTTGAAGCTACTATCCAAAAGATGGTAAGCAAATGTGTTGTACAAGGCTCTCGGGGCCTAGTGTAAACCATATAGAGCCTTGTTTAATCGGTAAACACGCTCGGGATAGTCTGGGTCTTCAAAGCAGGGAGGTTGCTTTATGTACATCTCCTCGTGTATTTCACCATTCAGAAAAGCTGATTTCACATCCATTTGATATACTTTGAAGTTCTTGAAAGCTGCGTAGGCCAAAAAGATACGTATAGCTTCCAGTCGTGCCACCAGAGCATGCACTTTCGTATAATCTATGCCTTCTTGCTGATTGTAACCCAAGATGACTAACCGTGCCTTATTCCGCACGGTCACCCCACTATTATCTTTCTACCACTTGTAAATTCATTTTGTAGGAGTCGCTTTCTTGACTCTCTCAGGTTTATCAATTAAATCCCATACACCTAGTCTAACGAACTGCTGTAGCTCCTCCTTCATTGCTTCAACCCAAGACGATTCCTTCAGTGCCATTGTAACACTGTTAGGTTCTATCAGAGATAGAAAGCTGGTGTATTTGGCGGTGTTGAGAACACCAGTTGCATGCATATCCGTATAAGCACACACCACGGCATCCTCAAATACATTAACATCAGCAGATACATTGTCATCATCACATACATTGGCGACCTGATATCGTGTTTTCACCCCATCGTTTACGTTACCGATAATCTGTTCATGCGGTTGATTTGCATGAACCCTTAAAAAAGGATTTGCAGGAACTGATACATTATTACCAAGATTGGTAATGTTCTCTTCAGCTGTGTCTAAAGAAACTATTTGTAACGAATCTTTAACTTGAATAACCTCGGGAACTCCTTGAGAATCATCCAAAGGCATAGAAGACGAGTTAACAAACTCAACATAATCAGAAGATTCCGAAACATCTTCCGACGTTCCCTGTTGAACAGGTACATCAGGTGCTTCATAATTAGAAGAACTTGGTTTGGAAAAGAATTGATCTTCCAAATATGCACGAACCAAGTCTTCGTTTTGTACCTCAACAGATGAATCAAAAGAATTAAATAAAGAATCATAGTCAAACATCCAATCGGGCCCTTTGCCGGTTGGAGGTGTAGTGTAGCTTTGACAATCGATGTGATACCAGTCTTCCACACAACCCAAAGAAATATTAAACACTCGTTTATTAGGTGAAGCATACCCAAGCAAATAACCATCGGATGCTTTTTCTTCAAACTTACCAGCATCTTTCTTCAAAATCATGCACGGGCTCCAAAAATGGTTCCAAATACTTTAAATTCGGATTCCAGTTATCAAGAAGCTCGTAACTCATCTTTTTAAGCTTCTTTACCATTATAACTCTGTTCAGTGTATAACATGCAGTGTTCACAGCTTCATTCCAGAACTGGACTGGAAGCTTTGAATCCGCTAACATTGTTCTAGCCGCTTCGATTAACGTCCGATTCTTTCGTTCCGAAACACCGTTTTGTTACGGTACATATGGAGCACTAAATTCCCGATGTACTCCCCCGTTGAATAAAAAATAAATCACGCATGCTGTTCTTGAATTCTGTACTGTTATCACTACGAATTCGTCTCACTTTGTGTTTATAAAGTGATTCGATCTTCGTGATAAGACTTTGTATCAAAACCGGTGTTTGGTCTTTCGTACTCATAAATAAGACCCATGAGTACCTCAAGTAGTCTCCAGTCACTACCAAACAGTAGAAATCACCCGCAATACTCGGACAATTCACAGGACCAAACAAGTCCATATGAAGTCGTTCAAGAGGACTATCGATATAATTCAGCATTTTACTCTGGTGAGACTTTTTTTTCTGTTTTCCCTTCTTACAAGCAAAGCAATGATTGTTTAGCTTGAAGTTCTTGAGGGACACACCATCCACCATGTTATTCGCCATCAGATGATTCATTTCACGAATGTGGATGTGTCCCATACGCCTGTGCTAGAGAATCGTATCTTTCTCGGTTGCTTTCGAGATAAAACACGTCTCAGAAGGTGTGGTAGATACTTTAAGTCCCATATCCAAGACATAAATATCATTCGATCGAGGTGATCACATGAAAACCATGTCTTCAGGAATTGTGAATCTCGGTTGAAGGATTACACATTCCTTGTCGGTGAACAAGGTAGTATACTTTTTGTAGTATACTTTTTGTCACAAATCTGAGTAACGTTCAGTAAATTGTGATCTACCTTTAATAATAATTTTCTTATTCAAACGCATTGTTATCGTTTGAATCCTCTCCTTCCTTAGTAATCATTCCACCCTGATCACCCGCAAAAGCCACATATCCCCCCATGAATATCTTTAACATTTGATAGGAGACCGAGATTGCCGATAATGTGCCAAGAACATCCACTGTCGAGAATCCATTTATCTCTTGATATCGTCCTGGATGAACTATGCACAAAGAGTAAAATGATTAGTTCAAAAAGGCAGCCCAAGCCCTAGTCTTGGGCTCTCCCTTTGAAACTTCCAGAGATACATTAACAACTAATTTTAGTTGTGCTAAAGGAACTTAAGAATAAGTTACGGGTTTCTTTGACTTTCTTTTCAAATACCCGTCCCAAATCACACCTGGATCGTTATTCTTAGGAATCGGTTGAGCATGCTCAAACGGTTTGTTAGACACGTTACATTCATCTACTCGAATGACTTTTCGAGGATTAATGTTTGAATACATTATAAACGACTCACCAATTTGTGACTTCAGGAGTTGGTTCCTTTGTCACGTGTTTAACATTTGATACCCTTGCCCCATACTTCTTAGCGATGTTACCATTTTAACACATATAAAACATAAATGACAGTCAATGACATTTTGTGATGACACATGAGCTACCTGAGTATGCTCAGGTTGAGCAGAAACAAGCTTGGGTGTCACAACAGGAACTGAGCATGAAACAGTGTTCTTAATTCCCTTTTTATTTTTATAAAATTCAAGATTAGTCGTGTTAGAAACATTTTCCAATCCTGATGATTTTCCAAATTTTATAGGTTTAAAAGTGTTTACATTCGGTGTCACTTGAGGTTTAATAGATTTTGAATTATTGAAAGCATTCTCAAGCTCAGTCACCTTAGATGTGTCATCGTTAAACACACTTTCTATCAATTCCGGTTTTACCAAGATCAACGGAACTTCTTTGTTAGAAAATAGTTTTCTCAAACCTTTAAGATTGTAAACCTATCCTTGATTTAACTTAGAATGTTTCAAAGGATTAATGAATTTCATTAAATCCTTATCAGAAACTTTAGGCTTTTCTGATGTGTTTACTTTAGTAGAAGTCTTGGTTTCAATTTTTTAACTGTTTGAAGATTGTGAACCATAAACCGCATCTTCAAAATCTTTCAGTTCATACAGAATGTGATTTTCAATAGCAATGTTTTGGTTTTTACAAATCACATCTGGTTCATCCATTTCTTCAATCGAACCATAGATCTCATTTTACCGAATTACTCTTAATATAAATTTTTTGATGAACTGGTTCATCAGAAACAACAATTTCACTTTCACCTCAACGTTTTCTTGTTTTTCTAAGACAGATGATTTATATTCTGATACAGTATCAGATTCAACATGTTTGGTATTAACTATCTCACGAATACAAGAATAATCATTCTTGAACGGAGGTGGAATTTCAAGAAATCCCAAACCATCTTTCCCATTCTTCTGATGAGAGTTATTGACTTCAAAAATCTCATTTAGAAGGAATGAAGAATATCTAAACTTGATAATTTTGTTTTTCAACTCTAAGATTTCATTGTCAAGTTTAGTGATACAAGTTCTAAGTTTGAGGATTTCTTGAAAGTGTTGTTCGATAATAACCAGTTTACAATTAACTTCTACTTTCAAATCATGATTGCACACAGACAAGTTCTTGATTTTCAAAGATGATTGATCTAATGAGTTAGATGCTTGTCTATGACATTCACAAAGCATAGTAAGTTCATTCACTAGCTGATCATTGTGGTGTAAAGCAGACTCAAATTTGCACTTAAGTTCACCACACTAATCACACTCAGTGCTTACTACAGAAGTAATCGTTTCATGACTTTCATTAATTGATACTTTAAACCTTGAGTTAGTACAAACCTCTTCGATCTTTGCTATGAAAGCAAAGGATTTAGTTTGACCAACACATGAGTCATCCGATTTTGTCTCTGACTCTAACGATTTGCTTTCGTTACTTAAGTTATCACCACGTGCATCTTGAAACTGCTTTGTAGTTTCAACCACTGCCATGTTTGCTTGATTACCCAGAAGTTTCTATGACCAGTCAATCCCATCATTCACAACAAGTGCTTGTGAACTACTAGTCTTCACCTCTCCCCCCCCCCCCCTCCCAGATTTACTCCTCACTAGTTGTTTATATGAAGTCATGAATGTGCACATGAAAGCAAATTGCTGTCTGCTTCTGGAATGAGCCTGTAAGGATCTAGATTTTATGATGACATCAATGAATTCGTTGTTTAGTATACGATTAGGCTTGATTACGTTAACTATGTGTACTGTGTGTTGGGAGTAAATTTGAGCATAGTAACGATGCTAGAGGATGAATAATCAGAACTGTTACATTAACAGAATATCTTACAGATATATATAAGGGATGACCACATTAGTTAAGTTAACCTTAACGAATGGGTCATTCGTTGAATTAAAGACTAACGAATGAGACATCTCATTCGTGTTACATTACATATAGCGAATAGCCTTCATTCGTTATGTCACATTCGTTAATCAGGGTTAACGAATGGAACTTACATTATACGAATGTGACACATTCCTTACAAGGTAACGAATGTGTCTTACAATTAAGGCGAATGGGTGTATATAATTACCAAATGCCCTTTACATTAACACATAATATAATAATAAACTAATAAAAACCGAGACTTCCAAAACATGTATCAACAAACTCCCCCTCGTCTCGAGCTCTTTATCCTTATATTTATGGAACATCTTCTTCTTCCAGTCTACACAAATATGAGTCTTGTATGCATAACAGACACGAACAACCTTCTGAAACTGCATCGCAAATTCGTAGTCGTTTACGTTAACAAATCTGATCTGACTAGTAAATAAAGCATCGTTGTCAGACTCAGATAAGTTCACGAGCCACATCGGATCAATTACACGAATAATCTTCGTGTTTGACCCGGAACCCAATACAATAACCACTTCACTTGTTCGAATGTCATAATACCTGTAATTGAACAAGGTGAATATACTCTGAGGGAATGTCTTCATTGGTGCCTTCTTCATCGTCTTTGGCGGCTTCACCTGTAAGATCATCTTCCTCCAGCCAGTGCGCGGATCAATCTCATCTATATACTTGTGAGTCGGCACCTGCGACTTGAAGAACTTGAAACCATAACGAGTTTCATGTAATAAATGAGCATAGAACCACTCAACCCACTGATCTTTCCCACGATTCACGAATGGTCTGTTGGCTAGCATTCTAACATCCCACCTTGGCATAGATAAAATATCGTGTGGGCGCATGAAATAATAAATACCGTGTTCCCACTTTACGATATATACCTTAAGATCAGTATCAAACCGCCATGAAACCAAATCACATTTCACATCTTTGACGGTCTTGTACTTCTTCATCTGGTATGCAGATGCTCAAGCCTTTGCCAATTTGACTTCCTCCTATTCGTGATAACGAAAGGCCTCGATCATCTTCGTCACTTTCTTCATATCATGCTCAAACATACCCTCCAAAGCACGTTTCCGCCTTTTCTCTTTTGCCGATAAGTGACTTGTCTCTGCAGCTTTATTCCATTTCTCGATTTATTCTCGCAAGCGATGTTCTGCTAAATCAAAGTGTTTTGTAGTAAAGAATGGAATACCTGAGTCGTTGTTGTTGTCAGTGTAAAACTCAGGGTACTTCTCAGCAGTAACGTCCTCAACCTCCACTTCATCATATTCAGGCACATTCCCACATGGAATGCCTGTGTTCGTACTTTCTTCAAATTCAACATCCACCTCCACACTCTTTCCCAATTCCTCAACCTCTTGTTCATTCAGATCCAGAAGTAGGGCAATTTGTCCTTTTGTCAACGAATGGTCAACAAACTTTGATCTCATCCTCATTCACCATGCTATAAACAATACCGTCCATACCCAGAAATAAAATCATACTTGCTGGTACAACGTCAATCGGTTTCGCACTCGTGTAATCCTTGTACAACACAATATGTAACTGATTACCTTCTCCTTCACTACCACCACCCATCCTGGTACCACCAGCTTGATCACTAACTACTGGTTTACTCCCAGCATTACTAGCCAATGATGTACCACCGCCCGGTTGCTGATCACCCATACCTCCTGCATCCGGATCCTCTTCCTCATTCCTCAATCTTTTCAACTCGTCATCTTTGAATGTGAGTTGAAGAATGATTTCGTCTTGCTTATCGATCTTCTCCCCCTGAGCAGCAACAAGGGCTTTAAGTTCCCTGTTTTCATGCTAAATAAATTGAATATGCCTAAACATATTCCGCTGCTCTGCTCTCATCTGTTCCTGAAACGAGCGATCTGCTTGAATTTGAGTTTGTTGCATATGAACCAGATTCAATATATTAAACCACTGGGCATTAGGAGACAACTCATAGAAGTGTGGATGAAGCAGTTGAATTGGACCCTGAGGACGATTAAAAGTCATGAAAGAATGCTCAGGTCTTTAGAACGGTGTAGGAGTAACAGGTGTCCCTGGAGTAGTTGGCTGTGGTGTAGGCATACGAGCCAACACAGTTTGAAGAACATCCCCAAACACTGGATCTGGTCTTGCAATAGTAATCAAAGTCATAGAAGGAGGTACCGAAGACACTGGCATATGAACCGGAGTCGGCGATCTTGGAATCATTTGAGGCATAGGAGAAGTAGGAACAGAAGCTGAAATAGATACCGGTGGAGTGGATCTTTTGAACGGTTGACTTGGTATCTCAATTCCCGAACCACGTCGAACACGTTGCTTCTTTGGTTTCTCACCCTTATCAACCATCGGCTCTTTCCCTTTACGATTACGCTTCTACTCATACGTTAGCTCAGCTTGTGGTCCTAGACCACCATCATTTCCACCATTACCACCATCACCATCTTCACGCTCAGAATCGGAATCATCATGAGCCCAACGATCATTAGGTGGTGCAACATAATCAATGTTTGCAAGGTGACCTATCAAACGTTTATACTTTGGTCGTTCTGCAAGACTCTGACCTCTGTAAGATCTCAAACGTCTCATAGTCTCTGAATCCATGTGTTCTAGCTTCAATACATCATATTGATCTTTAATCAATTCAGGCTAGAGATCATTAATCATCATCTGCAAGAATCTCGGATACATAAGGAACTTGTGACGGCTCGTGAGATTCTCCAAGTGATAATAAAACAATTCAGAAAAGTTGAATGGTTTATTCAACACTAAAGCAACGATGGCAGATTGTAACACTACTCTGCACTCATCAAAACCACCTTTGCGTCCACACACGTGAAGCAAATACGTGTATTGTTCGCAAATGTTTGCTTTGTTGTACATTGATTTTCCCAAATCTCCATTATACTTTACCTGTCCAAACAACCCATGAAACAAACCCATATGGAATTCACACCTATCATTCACCGTATCATGGAAGCCCAATGAATCTCGAATAACCCCAACATCGATCACTACCCGTTTACCCTGAATTACAACTTCTAACTGATTATCAATCTTGTTAAACTTAGATGTATTCCAAAAAGCGCATATAATACACTGATAAACGATAGCACGAGTAGAGATGGCCTTGTATATCATGGAACGTGTCAAGAAATTTTCATACCACCAAAGATCAGTGAGTCTTCAAAGTTCAGTTCTAGAAATGCACAGATGTTGTGGCTCTTATTCCATGATAATAGCATAGGTGCTTGTTCCTCAAGTTCTACTTGCTCTTGAACTTGATGCTGTTGTTCTAGATTAGCCTCGGGATTTTGTTCGGGAACAGGGTTCTGAATGTTCTCATCTACCATTACTGTTAAACAAAAATATAAACATTAGTAAACTATTCATCAATTTGATTCTGATTGACACATGGATATCTCATTCGTTATAACGAATGAAACGAATGAGACATTTGTTATACATTAAAGTTTAACATTCGTTACCAATAACGAATCACACTCATTCGCTAGATTAACGATCCTTATTCGTTAAAAATAGGAACTCCCATTCGCTACTTTAACGATTCATTTGTTAACAAATTAACGAAATAGACTGTCATTCGTTATAACCATAGTGAATCTGACTTAATTAACAAGTTTGACGAACAGAAGTCAAATTTACAATTAATTTTGACTTAACGAAGTCAAATACGACGATTCTCATAGTAGAAATCATTTATCAACTATTACATTTAGCAATTAACCTCAACAACCATGATCAAAAACCTGTTTAGAGCACTAAACAATGATCATTTGTCTTAAAAATTGACCCTAAAATACGTTTAATAAGTCTTTAACGATCCAATCAATATTCAATTATCTCATTTATCTGTTAAACCCTAAAACTCCGATGAAATTTCATGAATCTCATATCAGTGATATCGCCTTTAATTATAGAAGAAGAATATGATAAATAATTCCTATAAAATGCAGGTAATGGATTTCTGGAAAATTTTGCAAGAGGTTGTTTAGGTTGGCGATGAAATAGGAAATGGCGAATGAATAGTCATTCGTCCAACATTGGGATTATAAACCCAATAATTTCACACTTTCGGAGGTCATTCGTTCCAATTTGAACTAACGAATGGCCTTATTCGTTAACTTAAAATCTGATTCGTTCCAAATTATAAACAAAAAAAGATTTTCATTCATTAATACTTTAACAAATAACACTTTAACTCTTTCATTCGTTAAGTTTATAACGAATATGAGAGTCATTCGTTAAAATTTTAAAGAATGTTACATTATCACTCCATTCGTCAACTTTTTAAATGAATGTCTTCCATTCGTTAAGCACAACGGAAGCGAATGTCATTATAACGAATAAGAGACTTATTCGTTATGTTTAAATAACGAATGGCTTTACACTCGTTAAACCAACTAACGAATCACCAAATCATCGTTAACGAATGATATAAAAATCTCATCAAGGATTTAAATAAAATTAAAAACCAATTAGTGTTTTGATTTTATACATTAAAATACCCGATCAAACACATATCAGTACTGTTTAAATTAAACGGATTTTTACGTTAAACCATTCAACTAATACCAGTTGAAAATTACATTAAGCACGATTAACTTAAAATTTTAGGGTATGAAACTTTTTCTTTTTATTTTGAATTATTCGCCAGCTCGGTAAATCGAAAACAAAGCATAATCGAATAAAAAAAATAACATCTTTTTGGAGTTTTGAAATTTCTCAATTACCAAACAAAATAAAACAGTAAACAAGTAAACTATCAAATCAGTACATATTTTCGTGAGTCAAGCAGGGAATCATATTAACCAAAATTTCCGTCATTCACAGTTTTATTTTCAGCTTTTATTATGACTGGTGTTAAGTCGATTATCGGTATTGTTGTCCACTTAAATCTTCTAATAAATTTTTCAGAACTTTCAGTGATATTATTAATTAGTTCAATTAGGCACAAATATCGGAAAGAATTAGTTCAAATCTTGATTCAAGCGTAATTTGATTTTCTCCAAATCACCCCAACTTGACTTAAACCTTAGAACCAATTTGAGGCAAAAATGATTATATTTAAGCAATCATAGTCTGTAATCCCCACTACAAGATATACCCCCGTTATCAAGCAATACCCTAAGGTCCGTTCCCATGGATGAGTATGCACGATTTCATCTGTCGGTTTACAAACATTGTGTCCCTTGTGGTCCGTTTCTTATTGGTAATAAGACGCGAGCAAGGGGACAATGTATGACTCACAACGTGGTTTGAGCAAGTCTGTAATTCATTTTGTACACTAAGTACAATCTGAGATCAAGTTTAGAGACTTAAGCAGTTACACTGCGGGTCCACTTTTACAAGCATTTTTAATATTCAACGAAATGAGTACCAGATGTAAAACCTCATAAAGACCCAATGGTGTTAGGAACCTTAAAGCATCCCATCAATATAGGAGTTAAGGCCATAAGACCATACATCATTGAAGCGTTAACCACCAACTAGACCCTTTTGTTAAAATAGTTTTCAAATTGATTAGGAGGCTTGAGTATGACCAGATTATTACATTTCTGCCATCATTATCAAGACCTTTTATAGAGCTAATCTCCCTAAGTATTTAGCAATTTATGTTTATATCACTTACTAGCCCAGACTTATTTGTCAAAAGACCTACCAATACATCAATGCAATTAAGTACACAGTCTTTTATTACTTACTTTTTGCTGGGCTTAGGAACAAATGATCAATGTACTATCAGTTTCCCTTTTTGCTTCAATCTTATTTTGAGGAGCATTTTTCAATGTTTTTGAGTTTTTCAATATTTGAATGTTTTTGGAGTTTTTAATATTCTCTGTACAAACTGAAAACACAATTTTTTTGGTTTGGATTTTATATTTTCTCCCCCTAAAAACAACAAAAATTGAACTAAAAACTTAAAAATGATTTAACCAAGCTTTTGAATATCTTTTAAAGTTTTTAAACCATTTATACCCAGCAAATATTGAAAATGTGTTTTATCAAACGCTTTGGTATAAAGGTCAGCCTTTTGAAAATCCGTGTGCATTTTATCAATAGAAATTAATTTCTATTCAAAGCAATCACGTATAAAGTGATAACAGATATCAATGTGCTTGGTTTTCGAATGATGAACCGGATTTTTTGTGATAGAAATAGTCACGCAAATGTTGCTGGATCCAGAGAACCTGTGAGCAGCAACTCGAGGTCGCCACATACTCTGCTTCGGCTGTTGAATTTGAGACCGTCTTCAGCTTCTTACACTGCCAGGAAACAAGCCGGTTTCCTAAGAACTGACAACCCGCTGTTGTAAACTTTGATCTTGCATCCCGCATAGTCCGAATCAGTAAAAGCGGTGAGATCGAACTTATCGTCCTTGGGGTACCACAACCCAATGTCGGGATTTCCCCTCAGATAATGTAAGATGCGCTTTACTTCTACCAGATGAGTCACGCGGGGACTCGATTGGTACTTGGAACACAAACAAACAGCAAACATGATATCAGGTCGAGATGCAGTCAAATACATAAGAGATCCGATCATTGCTCGATACAGGGTTGGATCGACGGCATCCTCCAATTCATCCGGTGATAAATTATGACCCACGGGAAGAGGTGTCGAAGGAATCTTGTCGTCTGATATCTTGAATCGGCTCATAACATCGTTCACGTATTTTGTCTAATAGATAAAGATCCCGGAATCAGACTGGTGAACTTGCAATCCTAAGAAGAAGCTCATCTCTCCCATCGAACTCATCTCGAATTTGGTTTGCATCGTCTTCTCAAAATCTTTGCATAGGCTATCGTTTGTCGAACCGAAAATAATGTCGTCCACATAGATTTGGACGAGGAGCAGATCATCACCAACATTCTTGTAAAACAGCGTACAATCCATAGCTTCCCTTTTAAATCCACTTTCAATCAAATGGTCAGCCAACCTGCTATACCAGGCTCTCGGGCCCTGGTGTAAACCATAAAGAGCCTTGTTTAATCGACAAATATGCTGTGGAAAGTCTGGATCCTCGAAACCGGGAGGCTGCTTCACATACACTTCTTCATGAATACCTCCATTTAAGAATGCCGATTTCACATCCATTTGATAAACCTTAAAATTCTTGTAGGCTGCATAGGCAAGAAAATACGTATAGCCTCCCGTCGTGCCACAGGAGCATATACTTCAGTGTAATCAATGCCTTCTTGTTGATTGTAACCAAGAACGACCAATCGTGCCTTGTTTCTCACGATCACCCCGCGGTCGTCCTTTTTACACTTAAAAACGCATTTTGTCGATATAGCCTTTTTCACACAGTCGGGTTTGTCAATTAAGTCCCATACACCCAGTCTGATAAACTGTTGCAGCTCCTCCTGCATCGCTTCAACCCAAGACGGTTCCTTGAGTGCCATCGTGACACGTGTCGGTTCAATCTGTGATAGGAAGCAGGTGTATCGTGCAATACTAAGGATACCCGAAGAGTGCAAATCCGCACAAGCACATACGATCGAGTCCTCAGTAGGAGATAAGTTACAGTCAACCTTATCATCACATACATTAGCTAATTGGTGTCTTGTACGAACCCCTTTGTTCACATCACCAATTATCTGTTCCTGCGGATGATTATAATGAATCCTTAAGGAAGGATTAGAAGGTACAGATACGTTATCACAAAAATTGGTGATATTTTCCTCCGCTATGTCTAAAGAGACAGTCAGTGAGTCATCAACAATTAGAATTGGCTCGTTTGTTTCTGGAGCATCATCTAAAGGAACTGACGATGAATCAACAAAATCAGCATCATCGGAAGACTCAGAAACCTCATTTGATGTTTCTGATACATTAGGAGAGTCATCTACATAAACCGAAGAAGACCTTGGAATAGGAAGACATTTTTCTTCCAAATATAATCAAATAAAATCTTTAGGAACTTCGTCAACCACTGATGTAAACGAATTAAATAACCCCTCGTAACTGAACATCCAATCGGGACCCGTACCAGTTGGAGGAGTAGTATAACTTTGGCAATCAACATGATACCATTCTTCCACACAACCAGAAGAGATATTGAAGATCCGCTTCTTAGGAGAATTTTATCCCAAAAAATAACCATCAAAAGCTTTTTCATCAAACTTTCCAGCATCTCTCTTCAATACATTACACGGACACCCGAAAGGTTCCAAATACTTTATGTTCGGCTTACGATTATTCAGAAGCTCGTAACTTGTCTTCTGGAACTTCTTTACTGTTAGTACGCGATTCAATGTGTAACACTCCGTATTCACAGCTTCGTTCCAGAATTGAACGGGTAGCTTAGAATCAACGAGCATCGTTCTCGCAGCTTCAATCAACGTACGATTCTTTCTTTCAGACACGCCATTCTGTTGAGGAACATAGGGCGCACTGAATTCCCGATGGATTCCCTTCTGAATGCAGAAGAAATCTAATACATTATTCTTAAACTCAGTTCCATTATCACTACGAATTTGTCTCACTTTCAGTTTCTAAACTTATTCGATCTTTATGATAAGATTCTGAATTAAGATAGGCTTCTGATCTTTAGACCACATAAATAAAACCCATGAGTATCTTGAGAAATCATCAGTAACCACCAAGCAGTACAAATCACCCGCGATACTAGCACGATTCACTGGACCAAAGAGATCCATATGAAGTCGTTCTAGTGGTGTAACAATCGAGTTAATTGACTTGCTCGGATGTGACTTCTTCTTTTGTTTCCCTTTCTTGCAAGCAACGCAATGATCATTAATCTTGAAGTTCTTAAGAGAAACACCATCCACCAATTCATTTGAAATGAGAAAATTCATCTTGCGTATGTGAATTTGTCCCATGCGTCGATGCCAAAGAATCGAGTCATTTCTGTTGATTTAGATACGAAACACGTCGCTGATGGAGAAACACTTACATTACAACTCATGTCTAGTACATAAATAACTTTCGATCGAGGTGATCGCATGACACCCATGTCTTCAGGAATCGTGTATCCCGGTTGAAGGATAACACATTCTGTATCAGTGAAAATTGTGGTAAACTTCTTATCACATATCTGCAAAACGCTCAGCAGATTATGATCCACCTTTTCACAATAATTCACCTTTTCAAACGTCACTTTTCTGTTTGAAACTTCTCCTTCCTTAGTAATCATCTCACCATAGTTACCAGCGAACGCCACGTAACCCCCTTGAATATCTTTGATGTTATTCAGAAGATCCAGGTTGCAGGTGATATGCCTAGAACATCCACTATCCAATATCCATTTGTGACTTGAAACGGATCTGGATGAACTCTGCACACAAAGGTAAAAAGATTAGTTCAAAAAGGCAGCCCAAGCCTCAGTCTTGGGGTCTCCCTTTGATACTTTCAGAGATAAAGTTAAATTAACCCTAACATTCGGTACTTGAGAATAAGTGACCGGTTTATTGGTATTCTTCTTTAAGTAACCATCACGTATTATTCCCGAATCAGTGTTCTTACAAATTGGTTGAGCACGGTCAACGAATTTGTTTGATACATTAAATGATTCAACCCTAACGAATTTCTTTTGGTTGACATTTGAATACATTATAACACACTCATCAATTTGATTTTCTTCCATATTCTTTTTCATTTCAGTCTTTCGGATTGATGACAACTTGATATCATCAACCTTTGCTTTACATTTCTTTGAAACGTGACCCGGTTCACCACATTTAAAGCATAACCGTGTGTCTAACGATATTTGTGGTGAAACTCTTGGTTTGTTTTCATGCTCAGATTGAGAAATATCAATCTTAGACTCCTCAAAAGTTACTTTCTTTGGAACAACACCTTTTAATCCTTTTTTATTTTGATAAAATTCCAGATTGGTGAAATTTGATGAGTTCTCCATATCAGATGATTTTACAAATTTTATGGGATTAAACTTGTTACTATTTGTATTATTGTGAACATTCTCAAATTTTGATTTGATAAATCTTTGTTCAAGCTCAGTAACCTTTGAAGTGTCATCTTGAAAGACACTTTCAATCATTTCAGGATTTAGAAGATTCAAAGGAACTTCTTTATCCGAAAATACTTTTGACAATCCTTTTAACTTAAAAATCTTCCCACTTGAAGATTTATGTTGAGGATTGACGAACCTCATCAACTCCTCATCAGATACAGAGGGTTTATCTGATTTAGGTACTTTGGAGATACCTTAGGAGTTTTTGATGAATCACCCGAAGGTTTTGAACCATATACTGCTTGTTCAAACTCCTCGGGTTCACACAAGATGTGGTTGTCAGCAGGTATGTTTTTGTTTTTGACAACCTCATCTGGTTTGGTCAACTCCTCAATAGAACCGTCCAACTCATTTTTGGTAAACACATATTTACTTTTAATGTGAATCAGTTCTAGAGTTGGTTTTGTTTGTTCAACATTATCAGAGTCAAGTGTAGACATTTCTGGACATTGTTTCACATCAGGAATGCTACAAGTTATCTCCTTTAAAAGGAGGAGGAATCTTGACGTACCCTAAACCCGTTTTCCCATTTTTCTTGTGAGAATTATTAACTTCAATAATCTCATTTAAAAGAAACGAGGAATCTCAGAATTTTCCAAGTTTGTTTTTAAGTTCCAAAACTTCATTTTCTATGTTTGAAATGCAGGTTCGGGGTCGGAGAATCTCCTTGAAATGTTGATCAATGACAACAATCTTAAAGTTAATTTCAGCTTTGAGATCATGATTGCTTTCCGATAGTTTTTCAATTTTTAAAGTCGATTGTACCAACAACTTGGATTTCTGTCGATAGCATTCATTGATCATGAAATGATCTTTTGTGAGAGCGGTGTTCTGATGTAGTGCTGACTTAAGTTTGGTTTTGAGTACTACACATTCAGCACACTCTGTCACTATAGCAGAAGTTACTATTTCTTTTACTTCATATACATTAATATGAGTTTTAGGACATACCTCTTCAATCTTAGCCATGCAGGCATAAGATTCAGCTTGATCAGGTATTGATTGTTCTGATTCGGTTTGTACAGATGAACTCCAATCAGAATCAGTTTCTGAATCTGAGGTGTCACTGTCTTTAGACAGATTGTCTCCACTTGCATCTTCAAAGTTTTAAACAGGTTCAACAATAGCAATATTGGCTTGATTTCCTAATAGCCTTTGCAACCAATCTACAGCTTCATTTGCCACGAGAGCTTGAGTGGTTGGAGACCTGTTCTGCTCACCATCTGATGAACTTTTCTTACTTTAATCACTCCCAGATGAATTCTTTCCCGAAGATCTCTCAGAATTGCGTGGATTTGAATACTCTTTTCTAGGTTTATCACGTTCTTTGGAAAAATGACCAAATTCCCCACAATTATAGCACCTGTAAGAGTGGTAAGATCATTTCCTGTAAGAGTAGCATCTGATGAACCTTCAGCTTGTCAAAACCAACCCGCTTGTTAAGAGTGGGAAGATCTTTTCCTGTCCTCTGCATGAATTTCTTCACGTTTCTCACAATCATTGCCATGTTCCACTTGAGATCCATCAGTTCAAGGTCATCGGGATCAATCTGGTCACAGTCTTCATTAGTCAACTCACTTGTTGCAATCTTGCTTCCAACCAGTTGGTCATATGAAGTCATGAACGCACACACAAACGCGAATTGCTGTTCAGCTTCTTGCAGATTTACTTTAGGCAACGAACTTGAAGCATTTGTATTTGACCCAGCATTGGCACCAGTTGCCATGAAGCTTACATTAGGTGAACCATTTACATTCGCAGACTCTTCTTGTGTTTGAGTGAACAATGCTGTGATAGGAACTGAGCTTAAAAATTATTTGTAGGCATTGCACCACCATACAGAGAAGGATTCTGATTTTGATTATCCTTTAATAAATTTTGGCACTTCAAATCAAATTCTCTTTCCTTTATCTTGTTAATAAATTGCACGGCAGTGAGCTCAGTGTTACCAAAGTAACCATTCTCTTTCAACACAAACAGGAAAGTAGAATATGATGATGGCAATGCGTTCTTCAGGATATCAATTTTGTCAGTTTCAGTCGGCTCAAGATTCACACTTGACATTTCCACCACAAGATGACTAAACCGATTAATCATCTCCTCCACAGTTTCATTCTTCATTAAAATAAAATTTCTAAACTGAAATTTTACGAGAGTCTTCTTACTTTCGAGCGTATTTCCCAAGCTTCTTGTCTTCAGTGTTGCAAATAGAGATGCACAAGTCTTAATAGTGCTATACTGGTGAAAGATTTGCTTAGGTAATGCCATCGTGAGTGTCGAATAGGCTTTTGTCTCACTTTCAAAATCTTTGATTTCTTGTGCTTCATATTGCTTAAATTCTTTTGGAGTCCAAACAAGATTGTCACCACCCACAAGAGGTGCTGCATAAACATCATCGAGAAACCTTACATTGCTTGGATGTACCGGTCCCAAATAAGCACGAAATCCAGGTTCCCACCGAGCAAATTCAGACAGCTTCAGTAATTTAGGACACTTATTATGGGTACTAATCTCGTTGTCCATTTGTCAGCATTTGTTGCATTAAAGCATTCTAGGATGCTAATGCATAGTACGAAGCATTATGAGAAGCCATGAGGTAACAATTTTGAGACTTAGAGGACTAAATGTGTCAATACTTAAAAGTTACAGTTACTGTTCACACGAATCAGAACAATAACGAATGTAAGGTTCAACGAATAACGAATGGAATGATATTCGTTAACAATTCAAGCGAATGTGAATAGTAACGATTATGAATAACGAATGTGAAGTTTTAGCGAATGTGACTGGTGAATGTATAGCGAATGTGGTTAACGAATGTGATGAGCGAATGTGACTTAAGCGAATGTGATTTAAGTGAATGTGTTTGAACGAATGTGAGGATTAACAAATGACCAGTTGGAATGTTAACGAATCAGTCTTTAACTGATTAACGAAACGGTACTCAAATCTTCAAACAATCAGATCTAAGTCCATACTAGTCCGAAATCACTAAAGCCTATATTAGTCTACTCGTAACACAACTCTGAACCTGATTACACTAGTCCGCAATCACAAACAACTACTAATCCACTCAATTAACAAGTCCGTATTTCACCGTTTCTATAACATACTCAATTCACTTTAATCCAAACTAAATCCAGACTTAATCTAACTCTATCCGAGTTCAATCCTCCATATCTCGTTACTATTACCTAATTAACAGTCCAAGTACACTTAGAACAGGCCAATTACTATAAAACAGAGACCTCTGTTTCACCGGAACTAAACGAACAACAATTAATATCAATTCATCATGATATTAATACAATACTTGATGAATTTGTACAATTAAGCAACGAATGAACTCGAAGATCAGATCAAATGTCCCTGATACCACTTGAATGAGCCTGTAAGCATCTAGATATTATGATGACATCGATGAATTCGTTGTTTAGGTATACGATTAGGCTTGATTACGTTAACTATGTGTACAGTGTGTTGAGAGTAAATTTAAGCAGAGTAACGATGCTAGAGGATGAATAATCCGAACTGTTACATTAACGGAATATCTTACAGGTATATATAGGGGATGACCACATTCGTTAAGTTAACCTTAACGAATGGGTCATTGGTTACATTAAAGACTAACAAATGAGACATCTCATTCGTGTTACCTTACATATAGCGAATAGCCTTCAGTGGTTATGTACCATTCGTTAATTAGGGTTAACGAATGGAACTTACATTATACGAATGTGACACATTCGTTACAAGGTAACGAATGTGCCTTACAATTAAGGCGAATGGGCATATATAATTACCAAAATGCCCTTTACATTAAAACATAATATAATAATAAACTAATAAAGACCGAGACGTACAAAGCATGTATCAACACTTCTTTCATGTTCACATTTGGAGGTGAACATGACGAATTAGTAGCCGTTGTGGAAGATCCAGAGGCCATGAACCATACATTAGGTATCTGATTACCACCTTGAATTCCTTCAGCATCATTTGTGTGTAAAAGACGGTATTCGAAACAGGACTGCTATTGCCAATTGCTGGTAAAGCTCCACCATACAAGGTAGGCTCTTGGCTGTCCTTCAGTGAGATTTGCCATTTCTTATCATACTCACATTCTTCTAACTTGTTGATGAACTCTTCAGCAGTTAGGTTATCGTTTTTGAAGTAGCCATTTTCTTTCAGCAGCAATAAGAATGTAGAATAAGTAGCTGGCAGTGCATTCTTGATTGTATCGATCTTGTCTACCTCACTCGGCTCCATTTTAACCGTAGACATTTCGGCCATAAGATGACAAAAGTGATTTATCATCTTCTCAATTGTTTCATTCTTGAGTAGAGTAAAGTTTCTGAATTGAAACTTAACCATACTCTTTTTGCTCTCCAACGTGTTTCCCAAACTTCTAGCTTTTAGTTAGGCAAACAACATGGCACACAGTTTGATATGGCTAACTGATTGAAAATATTTTTAGGTAATGCCATAGTGAGGGTAGAGTAAGCATTGGTCTCATTATCCAGATCTTTCTTGTCATCAGCACTGTACATACTTAATTCTTTATAAGTGAACTCGGTAGTAGCAATTCCCACTTGAAGAGGCAAGTAAACATTTTCCTAGTTCCTAACACATTACGGGTGTAAAGAACCCAAGTGTGCTCGAAAACGAGTTTCCCAACGAGCAAAATCACTTAACCTCAACAATTTGGGACACTTGTTGTGCGAACCGATCTCGTTTTCCATTGTCAACATTTGCTGCATCATAGCGTTCTGGGACGCTAAAACAGAGTAATTTGCCATTTATGAATGATTTAGACAAAGTTTGAAAACACAAGGTCTAAACTTGACAAATGTGAAAGATAGGTTGTGAAAATTGAGCCAAAACCAGGTACACCTCAGTATGTATTTACCGATTAAGCAAATAAACGTGTATTACGTAATGATAGAACGATTAACCGAACGGGTCTGGTTATGACCCAGATATCCCGGGGGGGCCATCTATAAGTGATATACATCTAATATAAGCTAATATATTAGTTTTATTGCCTTAGTTCGATAGCAAACAAGTTAAACGAAAACATGCTCGTTTAACTGCCCGCTATAGATTTAAACGCGAAAGATAGTTACAAACCAAGCATTGTATCATCCGTTAAACCGAAAAAGAATTACCAAACACTTATTTGAGATGTTTTAAGCAATCCGTGAAAATATTTTCGAAAAATTATAAACGTATACTATGTTTTTATAAATTTATACAAAAACAACCGAAAACACTAGTTTTCGCACTGTATGACGCACCCGATATATTTTTCGCGCCAAAAACCGAACCCAAAATAACTTTGCACTTGGATTTTCATACTTGGGCTTGCAAATCAAGATTTTTGGGCCAAAATGGGCCCATTGTTTATTCCGGTCGCTAAAAGGGGGGAGCCACCCCAAAATTTGTATAACTTATTGTGTAAGATTTGTTTAAACATCATTTTCACACAACATCTTCTCCAAAGCATCTTCAAACTGATCTCCATCCAATCCCTTCAAAACCCTACGTATTTTGATCATTTTTATCATTTTTAACTTAATTTAATTATGTTTAATAACATATAAACATGTCTTAATTGCCAAAAATCATTCCTAACCATGTAAAAATCCTAAGAATGGTCCATAAAAATTTTATGATCATACACATGGTAAGGAACCTGGTTTGATAGTTTTTTTGGCCATAAACTTGGATTAGAAGGTATAAACGGCGTTTTTAAGGTTCAAAAGTTCGTTTTTATACCCTAGCCGAAACCCTAAGTTAAAGGGCTGTTGTATTGCTGAAACTTGCTTGGTTTGTGACATAGGACCTGTATCTAGCTTGCATAGAAGCACAAAACCTTAAAAACTTCATTAGGAAGGCGAAAACGAACCAAAATCAGTAAGGTTATACCGTATTACTAGTTTACGGGCTATTTAGGGTTAGGTTGTGATGTGCATTTTGGTAGATCATACAATATTGCAGGGACATCAGGGACCTTATAATTGAGTCCCTGTCCAAATTTGGTAATTTTTTGACCTTCCGAGAATATTTGGCGAATTTATTACCGAATTGGGACGTTTAATTTGGAAAAATAGTTAAAATGCTTCAAAAATTATGAAACTTTTTGGAGAACTCAGTTTTGGTATATTTTTATCACATATGAAATCTGGGAGTATTTGGAGAAGCCTAAGTAGGTTTTGTGCATTCGTGTTTAATTGAATTTTTATAGTCGAATTTGGCCTGAAAAGAATATTAGAACAAGGTTGTTACATTCTGGAATTGATACAGATTATTTTGGGATATAATTTGAGCGTTCATGAATGTTTGTGGAATTTTTGGAAATCATTTGGGATAAACGGACGATTTTCAGGCTAAATATAGTAAGTAGAATGAATTTTTATAAATTAATAAACCAGTAAATAATTCCAGAAATATTTTTATAAAAATCTAAATATTTTATTTGATAAATGCCTAAATTTTCATAATTTAATAATTAACGGTTAATATATTATGCTAATTTGAAAGTTAAACATACTTAATTCTGATAAAAAACCGGCAAGTTCGTGATTAACGAACCTGCGGGAATATCAGAACACTAAGAGTGATCAAAAATCATATTTTTGGATTAATTATGTAAAAACAAACCTGTTTATTAAAAACCCGGACAATTTGAATAAATCGTGCGCATTTTTCTTCAAATCAAACTGAATAAACAGAAACGAACCCCGTAGCGAATCAAGAACCCCAATATGTGATCTTTCTTTATAATTTAATCATTTTATCGAATAACACATTTACCCAAGCTTACTTCCCCATAACTATTTTCTGAACGCATAAACAAACAACTTGGCCCAGCTGGGAAAACAGGAAACTGAGCCAAGTTCGGTTTTAAGTAATAGACATTGAACAACATCACAACCTAAGCCTATTGACACTTTTTGGTCGTTCTAGCTATACCCGGATTTGATATACAGCCCATTTTAATATTGAGGTTATAATAATATTATAATATTAGTTATAGGAACCCGTGATTACAAGTTAAACAGACCTCGAACCGACATGCTACTGAATACTGAATAAACCGTGAGTTTCATGACCCCACTCTTTAAACAGTTTTATAAACTTTTGGGGTGAAAAGCATGTTTGATTACATATACATATTTGAAACTTGTAATGATGTGAATTATCTAAGTGCTAACATACGAAAGTCCCCACGATCATAGTGATTAACTTCGAGCCGGTGGCTTGTGAATAGTACTATTGGTTTGACAAACCCAAATGGAATCGGCCTGGTTGCCGTGTCACATAGCACCGTTTGCACATGACCATACTTATATAAACAGGCTATGTAGTTTTAGACATAGCTACCGGGGCATGTTGTGGGCGGAAGGAGAGCCACAGTGGTTGATTGGGCGTGGGAAATGGATGCACGCAGCACAAACAGTCATGGCTTCATTGTAGCTTAGTATATTACATCATTTACATACATACTTATATCACGATTACAAGTGTTAACTTGTGAATATTCATAACTGTTTTCTTGAAACTCGTGAAACTCACCAATTCCAGTAGTTGACCCGTTTTAAATTGATTTTCAGGAATGGTACCAAAGTTGGAATAATGTGATGATGTGCTACCTATCGTGGATCATGCTTGATGTTATGTGAATAGACGCAAGGTTATTAGTACGAATAGAATAGTGTAACGAACATATTTTTTTGTAATGCCTAGTTGTGAACAAAGATAAATCAATGTAATATAATGTAAATTCTTTTGTAATGTTTCTTTATAAACAATGTTGTTGATACCAGAGGTGTCTGTTACATTCCCGTTTTACACTTCCGCATTGTGCTAGTCGGGGTGCGACATAGGTTTAACCAATGAGATCCAGACACTGTAGACACAAATGCCTTATATCAACGAATGAGACAAGACACGAATGAATATATCAATTGAACGAATGAGAATACTGTTTAAACGAATGAGTGATATGACAAATGAGGATACTGTTTAAGCGAATGAGTGACACGAATTAGAAAGGACACGAATGAATTTGGGTAGCGAATGAGCTCAGATAGACAACGAATGATTCTACTTTAACAAATGATCAGTTACGAGTGGATGACAGCTGTACAATTCAGTCACAACCGTTTAACGAATGTAGACCTCTATTCACACTAATGAACATTCAAGTTAACGAATGAGCATTCATACATCTAACCATGTCCAGAATCATAAACTATCTCAAATCCTAACCTAATCCACCGAAATTAGTACCAAACTACTCGCAAACTCAATCCAAACCTATCCAAACTCGTCCGAAACCACAAACCAAACCAAAACCAAGTCAATCAAACCTCAAACTCAAACTTCCTTTCCCGCCATAACCTCAAATCATTCATTCTAACAATTCACTCAATACTAATACAATTAAATTAGCTAGAATGGTTCAACTGATATTCCTTATCAATTCTTAGCCATTTCTGATTCAATTAAACTTAATTACTAGTTCAATTGATCAATTACTGGTTATGTTTCAGTCCGAATCCTATTAATCAACTAAATGATGAAGTAATCAATCAACTAAAGGTAAATTCGATACTATTAACTGAATGAATCAATCATAGATGTGAATGTATGGCTCTTATACCAATTGAGAAGCCATATCTACGGATCTAGTTCTGTGATTACAATGATTGATTCAATATGCGATTAGATTATACTGTTATGAAGAAGTGTGTGTGTGTGTGTACGGAGAGATTTGGGCAGAGTAACTCAATGCAGATACAAAATAACTAACTTCGTTACTTTAACAATATTTACAGGGTATATATAGGGGATGAGTTCATTCATTAAACAAGCCTTAACGAATGAACCCTCATTCGTCACAGGATACTTTAATACTAGGTGAAGAACCTTATTCGTTCTCCTCATTCGTTAACAAACTTAACGAATGAGGATACATTAGCGAACGGGTCACATTGGTTAAGACTCTTAACGAATGTGCCCTACATTAGATAACGAATGGGCTTATATTTACCAAAATACCCCTATACAATTATTTCTAATATAATAATACTTTAACAAACCCCGGGACGGAAAATCATGTACTAAAACATAACCAGCCCTGTGTTATCCACAAATAACACCATATTCACCTGAATAGAGTTCACGGGCTGCACATTAGTGGAATCATGAAACACCAATAATTGCTTATCAAGATCACCTTTTGCTGCAACATTCCTAGATGATGAGGCAACAACACCTCGTTACTGATCAAATCCACTAGCCTCGAGATCTTTATAATCATCATCATCATCACCCTTTAATTTCTTGAGCATATTTTCTTTGTATGTCAATCGAAGTATCAACTCATCTTGTTTATCCAATCTCTCCCCTTGAGCAGTAACCTGGGCCCGCAACTCCTGATTTCCTCTATGAACATACTGCACATGCCACATCATTTGCCTCAACTCAATCCTCATCTGCTCTTGATTTGAGGTTATGAGGGGGGTTCTTTACTAAAATACTAATTTTAAACAAATTAATAAAAACAAGTAAATTAAACAAAAGATAATTAAGTTGATTTGAAATCAGATGACAATGAAAAACCACCTAGGCTAGAATTCCCAAGGTTCAGTTATCAAATAATCGGATAATGCTTTGTTATGGAACCAGGATCATAAAATAATTATTTAAAAGAAAACCCGAATAGGACCCTTGACCCTTCCTAAGAAGACACCTATGGATTTCTAGTACATTCTTAAGAACACCGTTTTTAATATTAAACTTCCTTACGAGTATTTAATTAATTATGAACGAGTACCTTTATACGAAATCCTACCTTACAACGAGGAAATCAAAGGCAGTTTAATAAATTCATTTGATATTAATAGACAAAGCTAAAAAATCAAACCTAGACGGACTCCTTATGAAGAACTAAATCTAGCAATCTTAGTCAACAAAGACCTATCAAATAACTTATTACCTTACAGCGTTTTAGACTAGTAGCATACTTTTATCTATTTGATTAACGATATTGTTTCTATGATCTTATTATAAATTAATCACAAACTAGTCAAGAAAACACAATAAATGACCTAAAAAATCCAATTATTATATGACAAACAATCACCAAAGACATTGTGAAACAATATAATTCACCAAATAAAACCAAACACACATATGAATCGAATAAATGAAATCAAACATTTACTGATTCATAAAACCTTAAAGAAAAGCAATAATCTGAATAAAATCAAACATCACAAGACTAGGCAGTCTTAAAAGTTTTAGCCAAGCATCTTAAAATGAAATAAAACAAGAACGTTGAATTCATGGTGAAAATAAAGAACGAAGATAAATCCTGTAGTCTTCGGTCTTAGATGATAGGCACTTCACCGTATGATTCTGAGCCTTCCAATGCTTCAGAAGGCTTCAATCATGAGCTTAATTTTCGTCCAAAATGGCTGGTTAACGTCTCATCTCCTTCCGCTTTAGGTTAATGATGTTTATATATTGATTAAAGCACAAAACCCGGAATATTATAGAAATTAGGCTCGTCGCGCCGCGCTACCAAGCCCTCTTATTTGGTTGTGCGGCGTAGGGAATTTGGTTGCGCCGCACTACAAAGGTTCCCTTACCTGGTCGCGCGGGTGTGGGGAGTTATTTTGGTCCCGGTTTGTTTGCCGGTTTGACCGGTTCTCTTGCTGGTTCGACCGGTTCTTCGTTTTAGCTCGTTTGCTTCTCATTTCTTCTTCTTTAACCATTTTTAACGACCAAGACCTTCCAAATATTAAAAAGTTAGTACTATACAAACTTTAAACAAAAAATAAATAAAAAAATAATAAAATACTACATAAAAATACACGGGAAACATGTATATTTATATCATCATCATCATCATCGTACTCAGTATATCCCACCAATAGCAAAGCTATGGTAGGGTCTGAGGAGGGTAAGATGTAGACAACCTTACCTCTACCCCGTAGGAATAGAGAGGCTGCTTCCGGTGAGACCCCCAGCTCGAAGGTAGTTTTGCATCAAGCCTTGGACATAAGGCACATAACACTCAACCATTGGGACACCGGCCGATTGGTGCATGTACCCTTGTCTTTCGGCTATCAACGCTACCACATGATGCCTGATTAACCTTCCGCCACTTTTAACGTTATTTTCACGAGATTAGTAAAATAACGTCAAAATTAGTGCAATTTCACATGTATATTTATCATTATATCAAAAGGAATCAGCTGAATCAAGAGAAACTTCAATGTTGGTTGTGAAACTAAGGCAAAAACAAACTTTTGGTCCAAAATACCTGCATCGAATCAAGAAGCCTAGTGTTTTACAAAATCGTGTAAAATCAATATGTTGGGTCAGATTTGTTTGTTACCGAGTCAAAGTCAGGCTGGTCATTGTGATGCATACGGATCAGAATTATATCAAAGGGCAACCTAGTAATACATAAAATTTGATACTAACCTATACGCAACCTAAACCTGAAAATTATGTTAGACATGTGAACCCGAAGATGGCATGCATATTAACAGGCCTGAAAGCTCTTTTAGTTGTATTGTTTTTTAACTATACATTTTTAGAACAAAAAATATATTTATATACGACAATTGCATTTTAGTTATAAAATATTTTGTTGATTTCCTTTTAAGCCTTAAATTTTACCATAACACACCCAAGCAATTTAGTTTATTATATAAAACACATTTTAGAAAAATAAACAAAAAATAAATGAATTAAACTGGCGCAAACTCACTGGAGTAAATGAAACACGATTTGTTTAGTTAAACGGGTTAATGAGTTCGATCCAAAAACTGACCACAACTTGTCTATAGCAAACCTGAACCTACGATTTTCATGTTACGCTCATGTCATGTTAGGTTTGGGCGTCAGGTTTGGCTCCCGCAACAATTGTTTCCCGTATGGCTACTCCACTTACACCATGCAATAGAAAACATAAATAAAACACTTTCTGAAGCATGTATCCAACAGACAGTTAAGAAAATAATTATCACTCAGATCCAAAACTGACCTAAACCCTTTTTTGGTAGGGTAGTACGGAAAGTGTATTACCATTTCAAAGAAACTAACTGAAAACATCTTCTCAACTTAACTTGTTCAAAATGACATGTAACCTCGTTTTAGAATGTAAACTAAATGCATTCATATCATGTTGCCAATATGGCTTGTGTCAACCCATTGCCTAACTCACTCAACCCATACTTAATTTAAGACATTAGATTTTACTTCTAACATATTTATTTAAAAAACAAAAGATGCAATTTAGAAGATCATCTTGTGCCCTACCACCTTTACCATCAACTAACCATATTTTAGTGAGTTTTCATTTTACAAAGCAAAATATCCCACTTTACCAATCTTTACTACTTCTTTGACTGCAAAGTTAATCTGAAAGATTCATGCGATCTTAACCTAAACCTTGACCTAGACTTACAAACTTACCGAACATTATAAAGAAAATGCATAACATATTACCTAAATATAAGGTAGCATTGTCCCTTACACTAAAGCCTGCCACAATGGTCAATATCAAGTCAACGCAGTTTGAAATCCTCCAATTGCAAGCATCTTACTATGTTTTTGCTCAATTGAAAGAATTGACAAATAGCCACATTCAACATCTCATTTCTTAAAATACACGAAATCAGCAAATGTCTAAATTAGTTTTAATGTTGCTTCAAATCAACTTAGTACTAACAAAAAGATAAACATGTTAGTAGCTATTTGGATCTACTACTTCTGTACATCCTAATTTCTTCATTTGTATCAATCCTGCAAAGTTCAAAGCCCATATAGTTAAAAACGTTTACACATGCTAAGAATATTCTGGTAATCACGTTTAATGACGAGTTACTCAAAACATAATAATGTTCGTATTAACTATCTTTTGTAACAACCAAAACTTTCATTTAGTTTTGGTTTTGTGTCTAATTAAAACCGAAAAAACTGAACCAGACAAACAAAACCCAAACTGAAATCAACGATTTGGATTTATATCTTCTTAAAAACAAAATTTTGGTTCATTTCAGTTTGCATCTAATTAAAACTGAAAAAAAAAACAAAAAAAAATAACCAAACCCAAACAAAAACTAACGTATTTTGGAACCAAAACTTGGATCAAGGTCGGAACGAGTCAAAACGGGTTTCGGGTCGTGTTTTTTTTTTTAAGAACGAGGACAACGTCGAAAATGTTTTTGTTTTTTTATATTTTTCGTTTTTGATTTATATTTTGAGTTATGATTTTTTTATTAATTTTTTTGAATTTTTTTTTGAGGGGTTTTTATTAACAATAAAAACCTCTCCAAAAAAACTAAAAAAAAATAATAAAAAAAATCATAACTCAAAATATAAATCAAAAACGAAAAAAGTAAAAAAACAAAACGTCTTCGTCGTTGTCCTCGTTCTTATAAAAAAAAACCAAGAAATGAACTAAAACCGAAAGTCAACGAAAACGAAACATAAACCAAAACTGAACCGAATTGATCAAAACCGAAAAACTCGATCAAAACGAAACAAAAAAACTGAAACCAAATATAAATGAAACTGAAAAAACCGGCCGTAACGAAACAAAAGGCCGAAAACAAACCCAAAACCGACTAAAAACAAAGAAAAGAAACCGAAATCCAACCCGTACAATGCTCCGAAACCGACCAAAAAGAAACAAAGGAAACCGAAACCCAACCCGTCTAGCGCGAAAACTCGTGTCGGCTCGAAACCTAAACCAAACTCGTTCCGATCCAAAACCCATTTCAACATGGACCCATTTCTTTAAACTTGTCGACCCATTTTGACCTGAAAATAAGAAAGTGGAATTTCAAGTGACCCATTTTGACCCATCTTATTAAAATCTATGACCCAAACCAAACCATATGATTTTTAAAACAACCCAGATTGACCCATTTGAAATGGTTTGGGTCAAGATTGCCACCTCTACTGCGGGCGCATTGGTCAAACCAAATGGCATCACTAGGAACTCATAGTGCCCATACCTTGTTCGGAATGCAGTCTTTGGTATATCATCTTTCTTGATTCTCATTTGATGATATCCCGATCTAAGATAGATTTTAGAGAAGTATCTTGACCCTTGCAATTGGTCGAATAAGTCATCAATTCTCGGCAGTGGGTACCGATTCTTGATTGTCACTTTATTCAAGTCTCTATAATCGATGCACACTTGAAGCGTTCCGTCCTTCTTTTTAAGGAACAAAACGGGGGCTCCCCATGGAGAAAAACTTGGGCTAATAAATCCTTTATCCATGAGCTCTTGCAATTTTGTCACTAACTCTTGCATCTCCGACGGTGCTAGTCAGTAGGGTGCTTTAGCAACGGGGGGCTGCTCCAGGTAATAAGTCAGTTCGGAATTCGACTTGTCTATGAGGTGGTAGTCCCGGCAACTCCTCGGGGAAAACATCGGAATACTTGGATACAATTGGTACGTCCTCAATTCGCCTCTCTTCTTTCACCTTCAACACATAAGCTAGGTAGGCGACATATCCTTTCCGGACACATCGATTTTCTTTCAAGCATGAGATAAGGTTCGGTGTTTTTCTTGGCCTGTCACCACAAATCACGAGCATCTTCTCATCGGACAATGGGATTTTTATCAAATTTTTATCACAAATAATTTCGGCCTTATTCTTTGCAAGCCAATCCATCCCTACAACTACGAGAAAACCTCCTAATTTAATTGGCATGAGGTCTGTGAGAAATGTTTGGTTATCTAAACACAAAGAACATCCTTTAATTATTTCACTTACTTTCAAAATTTTGCCATCTGCCAACGCTACCGGAAATTCGTCATCCAACTTACAAGTATCTAATCCGATCATAGGTCTAAAGGTCAAAGAAATGAAACTTTTGGTTGCACCAGTGTCAAACAATACAGAAGCATAAAAGTCATTCAGTAGGAACGTACCCGTCACCATGTCTGGTGCCTGATGAGCCTCTTCTGTTCTTATCACAAAGGCACGTCCAGTAGGCCTTCCAACATTTGTCCCTCGAATGTTTTTGGGTTTCGTGTAGTTGGTGCGGATGTGACCAAGCTCTCCACATTCATAACACTTGGGTGGTTCCTTACAATCCCTTGCGAGATGTCCCATCTTCTTGCAGCGGTAGCATGTAAAGGGTTTACACAGTCCATCATGCACTCGGTTACATTTGTTGCACGGCTTCTTACATGTACCATAGTGATGAGTGTTACACTTGTTACACTTCGGCATATTCCCCTGGTAACTCTTTGCTCCACTTCCAAAGTTCTGACTATGACCTCCTCCAAATTTACCCTTAATTAACTCGGTATAGAATTTCTTAAAACTACTCCCCTGATCATTCATAATCTTAACATCATCCCGCTTCCTCTTCAATCTACTAAAACCTCTTGCAACCTCATCTGTCAGCACAGCAGCAGTCTCCACAGCCTCTTGAAAAGTAGCAGGCTTGGAAGCCCTCAATGATGGCCAAATTTGAGAGTTTAAGCCCCATATGTACCTACCAATTCTCTTTGACTCGGGGGTTACCAAGTGTGGTACTAGCCTAGAGAGTTCTTCAAACCTAGTAGTGTACTCTAAGTGTGCGGTTCCTTTCATTTCCAAGGGAAGGAACTCCACCTCCATTTTCTCGATCTCATTCACTGGGAAGAATTCCTCAGTCACCAACTTCTTAAAGTCTCTCCAAATCATAAGGATGAGTGCATCCTCTCCTATAGTGCCCATTAGCATGTTCCACCAAGCTAACGCTCCAATTTTTAATGAATTGCAACAAATCTGGCCTTGTAAGTTGGTAAGCAGTTGATGATGTTCAGTATGGATTCCATCTCTTCAAAACACCTAATGGCTCCAGTAGCTGCTTCGGTACCATGAAATTAGGGGGGTTTGCATGCCATAAAGGTCTTATAGGTGCAACCTTTCCTTTCAGCAGCCCTCTAATGATCATCTCGCTTTTCCTTTCGTTGTTGTCATCTTGATCCTTGTTTTTTCCTCCTCCCTTGTCAACATTCAGTTCGGCCACAATATCGGGTATGGCCTTGGCAATACCTTAACCTATCAGTTGTTCGAGGTTAGGATTTTGATTGATCCCGTCATTGTTATTAAACAATGTTTCAACAGTTGGGCCATCACGACCTCCCCATGTGGCTGATCGGTTTACACGGCCTGCACCGTGGGGACGTCCACGACCTCTTCCTCGTACCATTTTCTATAGTTGACATTTTCTATAATTTAACCAAGTTAAATTATTAATACATAAAATTGCGCACAATAATTCAACATTTATTTGCGACACACATTTTCAACCATGCAATTAAATAGAAGAGCAAAATTTATGAAGGAGCATATTCACTTGCTACCTATATATATAAATGTAAATAAGCAATGCCTTATGGGCAAAAGCATACTTGCTTGATGCCCTGAACAGGAAAATAAAACATAATGTCCTGGAAAAAGTGGTAACACTTGATGCCTAGTTCAAAAGGAAATGAAAACAAACATAAAACCTAAGTGCACTCCATCTCACTCAATTATGCTTTCCGAATCTGCTCTTTAAACCTTGAATTAACCTTCCTGTGGGGCTCATTGATGTAACCATGTCTTCCAAGTGCTCGGCTGCTTTATCCACAACTGCTTTTTCTTCTTGAGCTCGTTGACGCAACGCTGCCACCTCTCGTATGGCCATTCGTCCACGCTCCTCAGTATAGAAGTCCCTCGAATACGGGAAATATGGATCTCTGCTGTCGGCGTATCTAGAGAAGCTCGCACGCTCAACCTCAATCTAGCGAGGATCATCGTATCGCATTGAGTCTCCAATATGAACACTGCACCTGGGTGCCATCTTGTGCATGTGCATACCTGTCGGGAGTACCTGTGCAGCTGGTGCTCTCGTAACTGATGGCTCCTTGTGGAACGAGGACCACAGCTGGTTTCATTCCTGCTGAAGTGCGGTGTCGGTTTGTACCGAGATTCTTGCCCCTGATAGGGGTCTTGGTCTACCTGTTGTTCTAGCTCGAACCTCCTGCGAATGGTGCGAGTGGCTCCGTGATCGGCTTCTTCTCGTGGGCACGCTGTCGCCACTTGACTCGTTCGTCGACTCAGTCTCAGATCGGCTTCTTAGGTACGTAGCGGGTTCCTAATTCGCTAAAACCTTAGGCTCTGATACCAATCTGTCACACCCAACCCAGGAGGCTAGTCGTGACCAATTGGTATCAGTCTGAGCAGTGGAAAATAAATAAGCTTAAAGGAAATTCATAACGTAGTTGGAGTTTTTAAATTCAAAGGTACAACAAAAGCAAACAGGTCAACCATGACCCTTAAATTGTCTAAGGTGTATAGCACCATTAATTAGTCTAGGATGTCATCTAACGATTACATCTTTATTTTTTGAGTAGTCTTCCATGACTACATCCCTTATTCCTGAGAACGAAGGCTTCTAGGTTCACTAAGGCGGCTAGGGCATGACCTGATCCCTCTCCCCAATGGCTAAGTTCGCTGAAAAGTACATACTAAAATACGTCAACATAAAGTTGGTGATCTCGTGAGTTTATGACACGTAATAATAAAATTGACACATCATGGTATATCATATATCAAGGCCACAATCAAACCTGCAACTAGTATAAGTATCCCCAACTCATACTAGAAGTTATACCATCCCGGACTATCACCCTGCTAAAAGCAACAATCAAATAAGTAGGTTATATGCTGCAATGATCCGCAGATCTCAATGTGGTTTACCTAACTTAGGATCACTATGTGTGGGGATCTCCCAAATAGTACTATCCATACAAGCCTCTGGCCCATTTCCTCGAGCTAATGATTGTGTAAAAGTTGGGACTAAATTTAGCAGTAAAACATCCCGATAATTCCATACCATATAAAAAGTTTAGGAGTATGTACTAGTTCCCAAAAATTTAAGTAAAAAGGGATTGCACGCAAGACTCACCGAGTGCTCCAAGTAATTCAATGACCGACTTCCCGTAAGCAGTGGTTCCTGTGGTAAATAATGAGTTATAAATACATAATTCAACTAGTTCCTACCTTAACAAAGGTTCAACGGTGAAACGGGTATTTAATTCTAAGCGTTGGCCCAAGTGTTAAGTTCCCGGTGGATAAAGTTTCCTTTTATGGAAAGCTTACTCTTATACAATTTTTAATGTCGATGATGTGTTTTCAAGTATTTAGTATAACTTCTAAATGTGTAAGTTATCTTATTTTACTTGACCGGGTTTTAATAAAGTTTCTATATTTAGAAAGTTCGGGCCTTAGGTTTTGGTTGCGGGTTACCGTACGACCATAAAAACTATATAATTTATTCATATCAATAGCATAATCATTTCTGGTAGGAAACGTTAGACCTCGGGTTTTCAAAAGTTAACAATATCGGTAGTCATCGGTGTTGTCGGTTTTTAACGATAAGCTTTAAAAATATAGTTTGCATAAACAAATTCCCTTATAATTAAAACTCCAAATTTTCCAGAAACTTAAGGTATACAAAAACATATTATTTTTAGGTCTGAGAATTTAGCGAGTTTGGTGCTGTGAGGACGTAGTTCGCGTACTTTCGTTTGGCATTCGTTTTGGTGAAAATCGGATTTAAAACTTGGTTAATTTTAGGAAAATAAGTAAACACTGAAATTATGACTTTATTAAAATATAATTACTGGAAAAAATCAGAATATGCATATTTTTCTGTTTTTGAAACTACTCGTTCGATTTATGTCGGTTCACCGTAACTAGCGGTAAAATGCCAAATCTTGTACAAAGAGGTGTTGTTTTTCTATAAAATATTTTATACATTTATACTAATTATTTTAAACAAAATTTTCTGGAAAAAAATGTGAATCTTACCTTTTTGAAACGTTTTAATTTTAAAAATCGACCTGTTCCGTTTTAAACGAAATAACACTTTAGAGTTTGCAAACGGGCCCGTTTTGTAAATCCAATTTTTCTTAAACATTGCATAGCTTATATCTACGTATTTAAGATTATAATCTTCTGTTTTAAACGTTCGTTTTATATTTTTCGAAAGTTACGGCTTAACTTGATTCTTTGTTCCGAAAATACCCTTTTTAAACAAAAACCCACTTTTAGCCATCAAACTTGTTAAGACCAGTTATGATGCATAAAAATAAGTTGTTTTATCTATCCTCGGGTTTTAAAATCATGCTCTTGGCTGCACTAATGCAAACATACCCGGTTTTGGCCCGTTTAGCTTCTTGTTCGATTTTTAAGGCGAGATTTCGCGAAAACCAGTCCCGAGTTAGTTTATTATCTTTCAAAATATCATTTTAGGGTTGTAAAATAATGTTATATTCTTATTTAGGTTTCGGTCTTATTTCTTAGTTAAACGAGTTGCAAAATGCAGTTTTAAAAGGTTTTTAATATGCGGTTTAATGTTATTTTTCGGGGCTGGTAATGTGCAGTTTTTAGGCCCCATTTTAACTATTTTAACTTCTGGAAATTAGGTTTAAAATCCAGCAGTTAGAGTGGTCACCTATCGATATTGTTTTCAAACTAGTTTGTCTTAAAAAAAATTACCGAATGTTGGTTTGAAAGGTTTTTAACGCACAGTTTAACATTAGTTTTTGGGGTTGATTCTTTTTCAGGTTTAAGGACAAAAATAAAATACATTTACCTTCTGGAACATATGCCAACAGTTCAGAAGTTAAAAGTCGCTTATTTGTTCGGTTTTCAAGCTAATTCGTCCTTAAACGAGTTACCGAATGGTCATTAATTTGGCCACGAATTTGGGGCTGCAAGACATGAGATTTTTAAGATTCCAAACTAGAATTAAGTTATGCAAATTCCGGTTATTTAAACAAAATTTTATGTTCGGCTTTTGGCCCGTTTGTTAGTTTAAAAACATAGTTTTTGTTTATAGATTCTAACTATTCAAAAGGTTAATTTACTAATGCATTAAATCAGATTTTAATATGTTCATTAACTAGTGATGAGATAACTTTTAAGCAAGGCTATTTACTTATTTGTTCACGAGTTTAACACCCAGGTTTAAAACAGAGTCAATGCTTAGAATAACATGCACACAGAAACGAATACGGGCTGTGGTACCTGGTGCACGTTAGGGTTTCAAGAGTAGCCTGATTCCTTGCTTCTAGACTGGTTCCATGAGTAGGACAAAGAAAGACACGGTAATTAGGGCTGCAGTAATGTGACTAGAGTATTAGAAACAATCGAATAGGGTTCAGAATCAGAATAGAATGAAGTTATGACAAGGAATTACCGATTTTCTTGATCTTGGGCATAACCCACGAATACAGAGAGTTTGGGTTGTAGTTTCCCTTGGTGTTTCATGGCTGATTTAGAGAGAGAACAAAGGATAGAAGTGTTGTAGGAAGTGAAGATCAATATATTAATTTAAAGCTTTGAGGTTAGAGGATTTCTTGGGTTCAGAGGACATGCACAAGGTCTGATTGGGGCTTAAGAGGATGAACGTGAATGGGGGGCAAGGGTGGTTGATGGATTCTGCAGAGATTTGTTTTAGATATTTTATTTATATATTATTTATTTATTTATTTATTTTTGAGATATATTATATTTTGTTATTTTTATAAGTTTAGATAATTAGATTTTGATTCAACTAAAGAAGTGTTTTTATTTTTATAAAAACATAGTTTATGGTGATATTGAAATACCTAACAGGTCTCAAATCTCATATTTCGGTTTTTGTTGTGTTTGATTCGGTGACCGGACATATCACCTTTAACATTCTTCGAGCTCTTGTACTTTTTTATCTTGTATGCAGATGCTCGGACCTTCGCTTGTTTAACTTCTTCTTGGCCGTTGTATCGAAGTGTCTCGATCATCTTGTTCATCCATTTGACATTGTGCTCAAACATACCATCCATAGCACGTTTTCTCTTCTTTTCTTACGCAAACAGGTGACTGGTTTCTGCTTCTTTATTCCATTTTCCCCGTTCTTCTCTCAAACGTTCCTTTACTGCTTCAATTGCTCAGTAGTAAAGAATGGAATACCCGAATCAGTGTTGTTCGAGGCATACATGTCGGGATACTCCTCAGCAGTTACGTCTTCCACCTCGACTTCATCATATTCTGGCACATTCCCACGTGGAATACCAGGATTATCACTTTCTTCAAACACTGTATAAACATCCACCAATTTCCCCAACTCTTCCACCTCATCCTCATTTAGATCCAGAAGCAGGGTAATTTGTTCTTTGGTCAAAGAATAGTCAACAAACTCACCCTCTTCGATCTCATCAGCATTTACCATACTCCGCACAACACCATCCATACCAACAAAAATAATCATATTAGCCGCAATCATATCGCTCAGCTTAGCTCTTGTATAATCCTTATTGGGAATAATCTGTAAATTATTCCCACCACTACTACCACCACCACTCGATCCAGCATTATCACCTGCCGACGATGTGTTACCACCTCTCGGTTGCTGATCACCAACTCCACCATCTTCAGGATCCTAATCATTGTTTTTAACTTCTTCAGCTCATCTTCTTTGCACGTCAATTGTAGAATGATCTCATCCTGTATGTCTATTCTCTCCCCTTGAGCAGTAACCAGGGCTTTCAATTCCTAGTTTTCCTTCTAAATGTACTAAACATGTCAAAACATATTCCGCCGCTCTGCCCGCATCTGTTCTTGAAATATACGATCTGCTTGCATCTGAGTTTGTTACAGATGTGTCAAGTTTAGCATGTTAAAAAACTGGGAATTCGGAGATATGTGGTAGAACTTTAAATGGACAGAACTTTGGATGGACAGGTTGCATCGGACCCTAAGGACAGCTGAATGACATAAACGAGTGCTCAAGTTGCGGCAACAAAGTATGACTTGCTGGTGTAGCTTGTGATTGAGGACTCGGCATTTCTGCAAGTACCGTCTGTAGAATATCTCCAAAATGAGAATCTGACATTGCTGTAGTCATCAATGTCATAGTCGGAGGCACCGGAGATGTAGGCATCGGAACCGGTGTTGGAGAAAGAGGAATAACAAGAGCAATAGAAGCAGGAACAGAGACAGGTGTAGACAGTCTCACAGTCAGCATAAGCGGTTGACTCGGATTCTCAACCCAAGTTCCACGTCTAACCCTCTGCTTCTTCGGTTTATTGGCTTTCTCAGTCGTAGCCTCCTTTCCATTACGCTTACGTTTCTCAGCATACGACACATCAACACTCGGTCCTTAACCACCATCATTACCTCTACCTGCACCACCATCACTATCTTCATGCTCCGAATCGGAATTATCATAAGCCCAACGATCATTAGGTGGGGCCTCATAATCGATATTGGCCAGATGACCAATCAATCTCTTTAACTCGGTCGATCTTGTAAGCTCTGGTTTTGGTACGTACATAAACGTCTCATTGTCTCAAAATTCATATGTTCCAACTTCATCAAATCAGCAAGATTTGTTGGATCCTTGAATAAATTAGGTTGCAAGTCATTGATAATCAACTTGATAAATCTCGGATACATTAAAAACTTGTGCTGGCTCATGCAATTTCTTTCAAGTGATAGAAAACCAATTTAGAGAAATTGAATGGTTTGTTCAGCACCAGGTCAACGAAAGCCGATTGCAACATTACGCGACATTCGTCGTATCCTCCCTTTCTTCCTCCAAGGCAATGAATAAGAACGTGTAATAAGTACTTGTACTGTTCGCACAAGTTTGCCTTGTTGTACATGGAACGATCCAAACTCCCCTTATACCTGATCCATCTAAACAACCCACGTATCAACCCTCGATCAAATTCACACCGGTCATCAATCGTATCACGAAATCCCAATATATCCCTAATGACCCAAAACATCCACAGCCACCGGCTTATCCTGAATAGTAGCCTCAATCTGGTTCTCCCTCTCATTAAATCGAGCAGTATCCCAGAAAGCTCGGATAATATTCTGGTAAATAACTGTATCTGTGGATATCGCCTTGTAAATCCTTGATCGTAGTTAAAAGTTGATCATGCCACCAAACATAGGAGTACCCTCGAAGTTATCCTGTAAGGATGCGCATATGTTGTGCTTCTTGTCCACGATAAAAGTACAGTTGCTTCTTCTTCTTGTTCAGCTTGTTGAACTTGGGCTTGAATTTCTCCTTCTGGTTGTTGCTCAGGTACGGGATTGGGCAGGTTCTTGTTAGCCATACTGTTAAAAAAAATACATTAGTATTAAAATAATCAAACATAATGTTTTCTGACCAGTCATTCGTTAGAATTAACTACACGAATGACCTCATTCGTACAATAATACTTTAACTAATAGCAGGCTGGTTCGCTATCTTAACGAATAAGCCTATTCGTTATAAATAAACAATTTGTTACCTTAACGAATGTCTCACCTATTCGTTATTACTAAGGAAAGATAATTCATTCGTTATCCGAACAAATAATCACATTCGTTGAATTAACGAATGTCCTGGTTATTCGTTAGATACTAACGAATAAGATTTAATAAGTTAATTTTGACAATTGAGAGTCAAGATAAAAATTAACCAAGACCTGAAAAGTTAAAAACGTTAGAACATCATCTAAATCTTAAACGATTTTGAGTTCATTCTTCAATTAACCCTAATCATCTAAGTTGTAAATAAGTTTAATACATTAACACATTAACTAATATCCCTAACTCATCAAGAAACATCGGAATTTGATCTAGTTTATAAACATTTCAAAGCCGTTAACTGTTTCAGCAATTAAACCCTAAAATGATGTGCATACCGTATAATCTTTGCATCTTATGCTAGCCGTTACCTGTAGAATATCACTGAGATAATGAATCTGAGTAATAATGAGTTTAGGATTTTTGAAAAAATTTTGCACGAGTTCTTTCTTGTATTTTGATGAAATAGTGAACAAACAAATGAGTATCCATTCGTCATCTGGGGATTATAAATCCCTTCAATAATGTCACGCGAATCGAGGTAATTCGTTAAATTTTGAATTAACGATTGACCTCATTCATTAACATAAACCCGTTATTCGTTTAAAATTCACACAAAAGAGTCACATTCGTTAAATTTTTAATGAATAACACTCTCATTCGTTGAATTTTAACGAATGATACATTAAATTTGTCCATTCTTTACAACATTACACGAATGACCTCCCATTCGTTATATCAGCGGAAGCGAATGTGCATCCATAATGACTGAATCCCATACGTTATGTATAAGGACGAATGACTTCTCATTCGTTAATACTATTATAACGAATAGCATAATCCACTAACGAATGAGTTAAAAACACTCATTCAATGAATTAAATAATCAATTAATTCCCAATTAGGGTTTTAACTGAATTAAATATTATTATTTACATTAAACCCAATCAATCGTTGACCGAAAACGATTAACTTAAGCGGATTTGCTTTAAAAATAATACGTTAAGCACGAATTAACTTAAATTGGGGTAAATCTTTTTGTTTTTGTGTTTAATTGTTTGCTTGCTCGGTAAATTGAAACTAAAGCAGAAAAAATAAAATCTTTTTGGATTTTGTAATTTTTCAAACAAAAAAAATAATAAATGTAAAGCAGTAAAACTAACATCTATTAAAGCAGTACATGTTTTTGTGAATTCGAGAAGGGAATCATATTGACAAAGATATCACTAAGTAATACGTCAATTTCAATATTATTATACACGTAACCCAACGATGATTGCTGATATAGTTATCCTCTTAAACTTTACACAGACATTTCGGAAACTTTACGATATTATTTAGGTTCAAATGAGCACGAATCTTATGTGGACCCCACCTGTAAGTGCACGGATTTGGTGTATGCAGCTGTTCGAATAGGATACATCGGTTAACTCACTTGTGTCAATTTTGCTACCAACCAATTGTTCGTATGACGTCATGAAAGCACATACAAAAGCAAACTGCTGTTCAGCTTCTTGAAGGTTTACTTTTGGTAATGAACTTGAAGCATTGGCAGTAGACTCAGATTTTGCACCCGTTGCCATAAAGTATACATTAGGTGAGTTGTTGGCATTGCTCCACCAAAAATTGAGCTTGAGTGAAAAAGGCAGTGATTGGGACAGAACTTGAACTTGAAGAAGAGTTTGCTGGCATTGCTCCACCATAAATTGAAGGATTCTGGTTTTTATTGTCCTTCAATGACGTTTGGCACTTTAATTCAAATTCTCTTTCCTCAATTTTGTTGATAAACTGCATAGCAATGAGTTCTGTGTTACGAAAGAAACCGTTTTCTTTCAATACAAAGAGAAAAGTAGAATATGACGAAGGCAATGCATTCTTCAAAGTATCAATCTTGTCAGTTTTAGTTGGTTCAAGATTTATACTTGCCATTTCAACCACCAGATGACTAAAACGATTTATCATCTCTTCAACCGTTTCATTCTTCATCAACATAAAGTTTCTAAACTAAAACTTCACAAGTGTTTTCTTGCTTTCAAGTGTATTACCCAGGCTTCTTCTTTTCAGTGTATTAAATAAGGATGCACAAATCTTTATGGTGCTATATTGGTGAAAGATTTGTTCTGGTAGAGCCATTGTGGGAGTTGAATAAGCCTTTGTCTCACTTTCGAAGTCCTTCAGTTCTTGTGCTTCATAATGTCTAAACTCTTTTGGAGTCCAACTGAGATTGTCACTTCCAACCAAAGGTACAGCATACACAACATCAAGATAACGTACACTACTTGGATGAACTGATCCCAAGTGAGCACAAAACCTCGGTTCCCACCGAGCAAAATCGTATAATTTCAGCAATTTTGGACACTTGTTGTGGCTCCCAATTTCATTGTCCATTGCAAGCATTTGCTGTATTAGAGCATTCTGGGATGCTAAAGCATAGAACGAGGCATTCTGAGAAGCCATGATAACACTTTTTGAAACTTAGAGGACTAAACTTGTAAAAACTTAAAATTTATGGTTACTGTTCACACGAATGAAGTAACAGTAACGAATGTGAGTTGCAACTTTTAACGAATGAATGGAATTCGTTAAATGATTCAAGAAAATGTGACTAGATAACGAATGGAGTGATATTCGTTTTGAAGTATAACGAATATGAATAACGAATGAGAATACTGTTCAGACAAATGATGAATGAATTTAGCGAATGTGAGGTATAACAAATGTGTATGGCGAATGTGTATCACGAATGTAGAATTAATAGCGAATGGGATCAACGAATCAGATTTAAGCGAATGGGAATGACGAATGTGTTTGGGGAGTTTAACCAATGACAAACGATTGAGTTAATGAATGATCAGTTACTGGATTAACGAATCAGAATTCATCAGTTAACGAATACGAATTCATCAGTTAACGAATGACAATTCATATCTTCAAACCTTCAAAAACTCAGATCTCTATCTAAACTAGTCCGAAATTCCTGAAATCTATATCAATCGACTCGTAAACCAATTCCGAACAATACAAAGTTCGTCCGTACTCACAAACAACTACCAAACCAATCAATTTCACAATCCGTATCAACCAAAACAGTCCGAACTCAAACCAGACTAATTACAACTCAAATCAAACTCAATTTAATCTCAAACCTCCATTTCTCAGTCACTAATACCTTAATAATGGTCCAAAATACTTAGAACAGTTCAATTATCAGTGACATATGAGTCTCTGTTTTTATCCGAATCAATTAAACCTCAAATATATTCAATTCATCATGAACTTAATCCAATACATGATGAATTAAACGATTTAAAAAACGAGAAGCATCGAAGATCAGATCACAGGGTCTGATACCACTTGAGAGCCTTATTTACAAGTCCGATCAAATTTGTTAACGTATAAGACTATGAACTTGCTATGCAATTCCAGAAAGTGGTTCGTGTATGTTATGCATACAAGATTCACAGTTGTGTAGACTGGAAGACCAAGATGTTCCAGAGATGAAGATAAAGAGCTCGAGACGAGGGGGAGTTTGTTGATACACGTTTTGTACGTCTCGGTCTTTATCATTTGATAATGTAATAGTTTAGTATTATAGGGGTATTAATGAAAATATATGCCATTCGCCTAATTGTATGGCACATTCGTTACTCCGTAACGAATGTGTCACATTCGTGTTAATGTAAGTCCCATTCGTTAACCTAGCTTAACGAATGGAATATAACGAATGAAGGCTATTTGCTATCTTATTGTATTAACGAATAAGTATGTTTATTCGTTAAGTAATTGTAACGAATGACCCATTCGTTAAGTCTATCTTAACGAATGAGGTCATCCTCTATATATACCCCCTGTAAACCATTCTAATGTAACAGTTTCAATATTTTTCGATTATCCTCTCGTTACTCTGCCCAAATCTCCTCTCAACACACACACTACACACACTTAACGTAATCACTCCTAATCGTATACCTAATAAACGATATCATCGATGTCATCACAGATCTAGATCCAATATCGGCTCTCTCACCCCCTATCAGGTATAACATTTCTATCTCTTATAAAGTGAGAATTCACATGTACATTTTTCTTAACTTATAAAATTTAATTAACTGTGACTCATGCAAAAATAATAAAGTGAAAATAAAGCAGAAAATGAAAATAAATGAGAAATTTAAAATTTTCCCTTAAGGTCAGTATGACTGCGCGCAAATAAGGTTCCATTTTAACAAAATAAAAATATCAAAATAAGCAGAAGTTGTATAAAATCTTAACTCTCAATTCAGATAATCCCGTATTATCGGGAGGAGAAAGTCCAAGATTTCATACGAAACACCAACAAAATAAAGCAAAATATCCAAATACTAATCCTCAGGCGGATAATCTTATCGCGTAGGAGAGGATCCAATATTTGAATAAAAATACAGAAAAAATAAAGTTGAATTTCTTTGCAATATTAAAGAAAAAATAAAGCACAATTTTCTTCAAAAATGAACACATGCACACACGGTAATCTCTCAACTTTTTGACTTATTTAATCAGATATTGTATTACACGTCAAGATGTTATTCCACTAGATTCGGCATTTGTTATATTTATAGCTTATCAGTTCCTATATAGTCTGTCAAGCCTATCATTGCATATCATATTGCTGGCCTTACGTAGTTTTTTAATCTAATTTATTCATGTACTAGATCAATCACGTCAATGTACTATCATCTTCCCTTTTTGCTCAAGAACTCATTTTGAGGAGCATTTTTCGTTGTTTTGGATTTTTAATATTTGAATGTTTTTGGATTTTGAAAATTAATCTGTACAAACACAAACCACAGTCTTTTTGGATTTTTCTGTTTTCTCCCCCTAAAAACCTACTAATAAAAAATAAAAACAAGAAAAAAAAATAAAAGTGATTTAACCGAGCGTTTGAACATCTTTGAAAGATTTTAAACCATTTATACCTGGCAGATATTGAAATCGCGTATTGTCAAAAGCTTTGGTATAAAGGTCAGTCTTTTGAAAATCCATATGAATTTTTTGAATGTCAATTATTTTCTTTTCAAAACAATCACGTATAAAGTGATAACGGATTTCAATATGCTTCGTCTTTTAATGTTGAACCGGGTTTTTGGTGATAGATATAGTGACCGAATTATCAATATAAATTGGAGTAGTAAGAAACTTCAAACCATAATCCCGCAGATGCTGCTGGATCAAGAGTACTTGTGAACAGCAACTCGAGGTCACAACATACTCCGCTTCGGCTGTTGAAGTAAAGATCGTTGTCTGCTTCTTACACTGCCAGGAAACAAGCCGGTTTCCTAAGAATTAAAAACCCGCCGTTGTTGACTTAAAGTTTATCTTGCAACCCCCGTAATCGGAATCGGTGTAAGCAGTCAAATCAAAACTATCGTCCTTGGGGTACCACAACCGATGTCGGTATTTCCCCTCAAATAGTGTAAGATTCGCTTAACCGCCGCCAGATGCGTCACTCGTGGACTTGATTGATACCTGGCACACAAGCGAACAACAAACATAATGTCAGGTCGAGACGCAGTCAAATACATAAGTGAACCAATCATAGCTCGATATAGAGTCGGATCTACGGTATCCTGCAATTCGTCCGATGACAAATTGTGACCCACGGGAAGAGGTGTAGATGGGATTTTTCCGGCAGATATCTTGAATCGACTCAAGACATTGTTCACATATTTAGTCTGATGGATAAAGATCCCGTTCTCAGACTGGTGAACCTGCAGTCCAAAAAACAAACTCATCTCTCCCATCGAACTCATTTCAAATTTCGTCTGCATCGTAGTCTCAAATTCCTAGCATAGTCAGTCGTTTGTTGAGCCGAAGATGATATCATCAACATATATATGGACGAGGAGCAGATCATCACCATCATTCTTGTAGAAAAGCGTACAATCTACAGTCCCCCGTTTGAAGCCACTATCGATAAGATGGTCAGCAAGTGTGTTGTACCAAGCTCTCGGGGCCAGGTGTAAACCATAGAGAGCTTTATTTAATCGGTAAACTCACTCTGGATAGTCAGGGTCTTCAAAGCCGGGTGGCTGTTTTACGTATACTTCCTCTTGAATTTACCCATTCAAAAATGCAGACTTAACATCCATTTGATATAATTTGAAGTTCTTATATGCTGCATAGGCCAATAAGATGCGTATCACTTCCAGTCGTGCTACTGGAGCGTACACTTCAAGGTAATCTATGCCTTCCTGCTGATTATACCCAAGAACGACCAATCATGCCTTATTGGGAACGATCACCCCGCGATCATCTTTCTTGCACTTATATACCCATTTAGTTTGTATCGACTGTTTTACTCTGTCTGGGTTCTCGATTAGGTCCCATACACCCAGTCGTACAAACTATTGCAGCTCCTCCTACATAGCTTCTACCCAAGATGGTTCCTTGAGTGCCATCATTACACTCGTTGGTTCAATCTGAGATAAAAAGCAAGTGTATCGTGCAATGTTCAGAATACCTGTGGCGTGCATATCCGCATAAGCACACATCACGGAGTCTTCTATAGCAGATACGTTAGAATCGTCTTAATCACATACATTAGCCAGTTGGTTTCGAGTTCTAACACCATCATTTACATTACCGATGATCTGTTCCTACGGATGATTCGTGTGAATCCTTAAGGAAGGATTCGTAGGAACAGATACTGTATCACTGAGATTGGTGATATTTTCCTCAGCTGTGTCTAAAGAGACAGTCGGCTACACATTTTCAGTTTGAATCGGCTCGTGAACTTCTTAAACTTCATCCAAAGGAACCGAAGAAGAATCGACAAATTCAGCTTCATCGGATGATACAGAAACATCGTTTGATGTTTCCGATGTAGTAGGTATCTCGTTCACATCATGTGTAGAAGAACTTGACTTTGGAAGAAATTGATCTTCCAAATAAGCTCGAACCAAATGTTCAGATATTTCTTTAACGGACGGTGTGAATGAGTTAAATAACGCTTCATAATCAAACATCCAATCAGGTACCATGCCGGTTAGAGGTGTAGTGTAGCTTTGACAGTCAACATGGTACCACTCGTCTACACAACCGGAAGAAAAATTGAAGATCCGCTTCTTGGGTGAATTATACCCTAGAAAGTATCCTTCAAACGCCTTTTCGTCGAATTTTCCGGCGTCTTTCTTCAAAACCGTACATGGACACCCAAATGGCTCCAAATACTTTAAGTTCGGCTTACGGTTATTAAGAAGTTCATAACTGGTCTTCTTGACCTTCTTAACCGTTAGGACACGATTAAGCGTGTAGCAAGCAGTATTCACAACCTCGTTCCAGAACTGAACGGGAAGCTTAGAATCTGCTAGTATCGTCCTAGCCGCTTCAATCAATGTTCGGTTCTTCCGTTCATACCCACCATTTTGTTGAGGAACATACGGTGCACTGAACTCCCTATGTATTCCATGTTGAATACAGAAGAAGTCCAGCACATTGTTTTTTAATTCAGTACCATTATCGCTTCAAATTCGTCTCACTTTCAGTTTATAAAGCGATTCGATCTTAGTGATAAGGTTCTGAATCAAAACTGGTGTATGATCTTTAGACCGCATAAATAACACCCATGAGTAACGAGAGAAGTCGTCGGTAAAAACTAAACAATATTAATCATCCGCTATGCTAGCCCGATTCACTAGACCGAATAAATCCATGTGAAATCGTTCTAGTGGAGTTTCAATCGAGTTAATCGATTTGCTCGGGTGTGAATTCTTCTTCTGCTTCCCCTTCTTGCAGGAAACACAATGGTCAGAAATGTTTCAGGGATACACCATCCACCAGATCATTCGCAATCAGATGATTCATTTTACAAATGTGGATGTGTCCCATGCATCGGTGCCATAGAATCGAGTCTTCGCTTTGGAGACAAAACAAGTTTCAGAAGGTGAAACTGTTAAAATAGTACTCATGTCGAGGACATAAATATCATTTAATCTGGGAGATTGCATGACAACCATTTCTTCAGGAATAGTGTATCCCGGCTGAAGGAAACACACTCCTTATCAGTAAAGATGGTTGTGTACCTTTTATCACATATCTGTGAAATGCTCAACAGATTATGGTCTACCTTCTCACAATAATTTACCTTCTAGAACGTAATTCTTCGGTTCGAGACTTCTCCTTCCTTGGTAATCATTCCCCCTTGGTTACCTGCGAAAGCCATATAACCTCCTGTATGTATTGAATACGTTTTTTAGGAGATCGAGGTTTTCGGTAATATGTCGAGAAATCCGCTTTCTAATTTCCACTTATCGCCCGGTATACACCTAGATAAACTCTACACACAAAGTAAATGATTAGTTCAAAAAGGCAGCCCAAGTCTCAGTCTTGGGCTCTCCTTTTGATAATTTTGGAGAAATATTTACGTTAAAACTTGATTTCGGAAATGATTGAGACTCTTGAGAATAAGTGATCAGTTTCTTGGTTTTCTTTTTCAAGTAACCATCCCGAATCCGTATTTTTACAAATTGATTAAGCAAAGTCAACAAATTTGCTCGATACATAAGGACCATCAACCCGAACCACTTTTCACGTGTTAATGTTCGAATACATTATGAAAGAATCGTCCACATGATATTCCTTAGGTTGTCCTTTAATGTCAACAACCGGCGTATTAAATTTTGTTGTTGGTTTGACATTTTCAACCTTAGCGTTACACTTTTTCGCAACATGACCTGTTTCACCACATTTGAAACACAGATGTGTGTCCAAAATCTTTTGTGGTGGAACAGAGGTCTTGATTTCAGGCTTCGGTTGAACAACTTCAATCTTAGGATTCTCATTAGTTACCATGTTTGAAATCGTGTCTTTTAATACGTTTTTATTTTTATAAAATTCAAGATTTGTTGTGTCCGATGAACTCTCCAATCCGGAAGATTTTACAAACTTTATAGGTGTAAAAGTAGTCACAGTTGGTTTAGCTTGAATATTAGAAGATTTTTTATTTAAGTAACTATTTTTCAAGCTTGGTAACCTTGGACATGTCATCATTGTAGATGCTTTCGGTCATCTCGGGTTTCAATAAGTTCAAAGGAACTTCTTTGTCCAAGAAGACCTTGTTAAGTCCTTTTAATTTGAAGACTCGGCCATTGTTTAATTTAGGCTCATTTTGAAGATTATGAAATCTCATTAAGTCCTCATTAGACACTTTTGGTTTGTCTGATTGCTTTACATTAACAGATGGTTTGTTCGATGAATTGACAGAAGATTTCGAACCATAAACTGCTTGTTCGAATTCTTCCGGTTCACAGAGAATGTGATTATCAGAGGGTGTGTCTATATTCTTGACAATCTCCTCTGTTTCATTCAATTCCTCGATCGAGCCATCGAGTTCATTCTCAGTGAAGACTGAGTTACTCTTAATGTGCACTGATTTATGAGTCTTTGATTTCAATGAATCAACATTTTCAACATTCTTATGATTAACTTTGGGCTTTTCTGAGGTTGTAGTTGGCTTAAGAACTTCCGGAATGCTCGTGTAATCACTCTTAAAAGGTGGAGGAACCTCCACAAAACCTAAACCAGCCTTACCATTCTTTTGATGTGAATGGTTAACTTCAATTATTTCATTCAAAAGAAATGACGAGTCTCTAAATTTACTGATTTTATTTTTTAGTTCTAAGATTTCATTTTCTAGTTTTGTAATGCTGGTTCTCAGTTTTAGAATTTCCTGAAAAGTTTTTCAATGATCACCAGTTTACAATTAACCTCGGCTTTCAAGTCATGGTTACTCACAGAAAAATTTTTAATATTTAATGTAGATTGATCCAAGAGTTTCAATTTTTGTCTGTGGCAATCTTTCAACATTGAAAGTTCGTACACAAGTAAATCATTTTGTTGCAATGCAGACTCAAGCTTACACTTGAGTTCGCATCAATTTTCACACTCGCTAACGACTTGAGTTGTAATTGTCTCATTTGACTCATTCACAGATAATTTAAAAAGATGAATTAGTACAAACCTCCTCGATTTGCACCATACAGGCGAACGACTCGGTTTGTTCACCAGTCGAACTGTCAGAATCCTTCTCTGATTCTGAACTGTCGCTGTCTTCAGTTAAATTATCCCCACTAGCGTCTTCAAACTGCTCAGTAGGTTCAACCATGGCAAGGTTTGCCTGGTTTCCCAATAACGTTTGCGACCAATCAAGCCCTTCATTCATGACCAAGGCTTGTGAGTTACTAGCCTTGACCTGATCTCCCTCTTTCGTCTTCTTCTTCTTCTCAGGTACATTAGAACTTTTCCCAGAAGAACGATCAACATTACGTGGACCATTATACTCCTTTTTAGGCTTGTCACATTCCTTAGCAAAGTGTCCAAATTCATTGCAGTCATAAAACTTTACCTTTAACTTATCAAAGCCTAACCGTTTGTTCAACGTGGGTAGGTCTTTGCAAGTTCTCTGCATGAATTGTTTTACTTTAAGAACAATCATGGCCACATTCCATTTAATGTCCATAAGTTCGAGATCATCAGCATCTATCTGATCATAATCCTCAGTAGTCAGTTAGCTCGTTGCTATCTTACTCCCAACGAGTTGTTCGTAAGACGTCATGAAAGAGCTAATGAATGCGAACTATTGCTCCGCCTCCTTTATATTAACGTTTGGCGGTGAGCAAGACTGACTCGATCCAGTACTTGAATCGGATGCCATGAAACATACATTAGGTCCCGTATTACAGCCCTGAGCTCCATCAGTAGAACTTTGTGAGTAGAATGCTACAATCGGAACTGAGCCTGCAGAGGTGTTGGCTGGCAATGACCCTCCATATAAAGTTGGATTCTGCCTGTCTTTCAATGAAGTTTGGCACTTCATGCCATGCTCTCTTTCTTCCAATTTGTTGATAAACTCCTCAGAAGTGAGATTATCATTACGGAAGTAGCCATTTTTCTTCAAGACAAGTAGAAAGGTCGAATACATCGGAGGTAAAGCATTCTTTAAAGTGTCTATTTTATCCACTTCAGTCGCTCTAACTTAACGGTAGGCATTTCAGCAATGAGATGACAAAATCGGTTGATCATCTCCTTAACGGTTTCGTTCTTGAGAAACATAAAGTTCTTGAATTGAAACTTTGCCATGGTCTTTTTACTTTCAAGAGTATTCCCCAGACTACGTGTTTTTAGTTGTGCAAACAACTTAGCACAAGGTTTGATATGGCAAAAGTGACGAAAGATATTCTTGGGTAATGCCATTGTCAATGTTGAGTATGCCTTAGTCTCATTCTCAGCATCCTTAATCTCATTTGCCTCGTGCAAATGAAATAGCTTATCAGTGTACCCAGTCGTAGCACTACCAACCTGTGGTGCCACATACATGACATCAAGATGTCTAACGTAACCAGGGTGAATAGACCCCAAGTGAGCTTGGAATCTTGGTTCCCATCTAGCAAAGTCCGATAGTTTGAGTAAGTTCGGACATTTGTTATGAGATCCGATCTCGTTATCCACAGTGAGCATCTGTTGCATTAGCACATTTTGCAAAGAAAGTGCATAAAACGAAGCTTGGTTAGGGGAAGACATGTTTTATCAATTTCAAAAGTCAAGGACTTAAATTGACAAAATCATAAACTTTGATCACACGAATGGGTATACTTTATGAACATGAATGAGCAAAACACTGTTCACACGAATGAGTTTTTAACAAAAGGGTATTTGAGTAGCGAATGAGGTGTTTAGCGAATGGTGTTTGAGTAACGAATGAATGATTTGACGACTGGCTTTTGAATAACGAATGACTGGTTTAGCGAATGGTTTTAAATTTATTTCTGTAAGGAATGAGTCCACGAATGATTCTATACGAATGAGCAATTACAAATCAGTTATGATCTGGTTAACGAATGAACTATCAAACACTTAACGAATGTGCATTCATCAATGTTCATCAATGTCCAGAAATCACTTCGGAACTCAAATCCGAACCGATTTGGACTTTAACCGAACTCAATTACACTAAAATTAGACCAGATCAAACCAATTCAAACCTTACGCACAATCCCGCCATTCATACAAACTCAATCAAACCTCAACTCAATCTAATTACCAAACTAAAACCTCAATCAACCTTCAAATTCAGTCAAATACACTTAATCCTAACCACTAATACAATTAATCAGTCTGATTCAAAGTCAATTGAATCCTTAACTGAAACTCTGTTTTACCGAATACTATTATTTTGTCAAAATTGTACAAATAATACTGAAGTCATACTATTACAGAACAGGTTCAATACGTTTATCACTCGAACAATCACGAAGATCAGATCAGTGGCTCTGATACCACTTGAGAACGCTGATTACTTGAGCCAGATCTAGATCATGATGACATCGTGACGTTCGTAGTCATGATTATACGATTAGATTGACTGATTACGTTAGTGTGTGTTTGTGTGTGTGTTCTGGAGATATTTGGACAGAGTAACAACAGGGAAATACGATTATGTAAAACTCTTATTACTTTAATGTAAATTACAACTATATATAGGGGATGACCACATTCGTTAAGTTAACACTTAATGAATGTGTCATTCGTTACATTAAAGACTACGAATGAGCTGTCTCATTCGTTATGCATTACATTAACGAATAGCCTTACATTCGTTTGTCCCATTCGTTAATCTGGGTTAACGAATGGCACTTACAATTAGAAGAATGTGGCACATTCGTTACCTAGTAACGAATGTGGCTTACAATTAAGGAGAATGGGCAGGTTACATTAATTACCGAAATGCCCTTTTACGTTAAACAAAATATAATAATAATATAAAGACCAAGACTCTCGAATGTTGTATCATTTCATCACCAGCTGAAAATAGGGTTCACCTCTTTTGTATAAGGTGCTGATCATCTTGGCAGTTTCAGCATCCATTGTAGCTTCATAATCCAGGGGCTCAGGCTTCACATCCATAGGCTCTGGCACATTTTTCTTCATCTTATTCATCTCTTCCAGCCTTTTCTATTCTTCATTATATAACTTTAATTCCTTTTCATAAATTTCTTTCATTTCTTCTTTTGACAATCTCCCAATCTCCTCATCACTCATCCCTTTTGTATTAAATAACTTTTTGAATTTCTCAACTCTTTCTTCATCTTCAAACCAGTCATTAACTTCTTTCTTCTTCTGTTCATTTAACAGTCTAGACTTTTCATCTTCAATTTTCTTTCTCTTTTCCTTTTCATACTTTTCTTTATTTAGTTGAGCAACCAGTCTTTTCTTCACAAGGTTGACTTTCTCCTTAATCTCTCCCTTTGATAATTCTTTCATATGTTTGAAGTTGTACCCATGATCTAACAGAAATTTAATATCACCTTCATATTTCTTCAGTTCATCAACTTTCTTGGGTTTCTCACTTTCCTTCTTCTCATATTCTCCCCTTTCTCTTGCATGCACCATCTTGTAAAGATTATCAATGTTTTCAAAAGTCTGATTGTTCAGATAGGACACCACATAATTGTTCACAATTAAATAATTTCTTTTCTAGATCCTCTTCCTCAATCCCTCTACCAGATTTATGATCTCTTCAGCTGACATTAATTGAATATGTCTAGGATCTTATTGCAAGGTTTTCAGGAACTCAATCTTCTCCTCTAAATCCATTATCTTCTTTTCTCTGGCTCCTCTTCTTTCTCTGCACTTTTTTCTCAGCCAAATAATTAAGATCTGCATCATTTAACTCTTTCAATGCTTCAAAGTCCATCCCATACTTTAGTAAGATCACTACTCTTGGATCTATCTTTTTCATTTCATCAAAGTTTGCTTGCATGTTTACCCTATGTTTTTCAGTAAGATGAATTTAAGGAGATCTCAATTCATCCTCTTCATTTTCAGTCTCCTTCTCTACAGACTTCATCATCATCATTTAATCCATCAAGAGCTTCAATCTGAGGCTCATTCATCTCAACCTCTTCCACAACTTTCCTTTTAGACAACTTCTTTGATAGTTCTATCCCTTTTTTGGTATTTGGAGCAGTTGATTATTTTCATTCAGCTTTTGGGGTTTCCTCTTGATTGACATTTATTTCTTCAACTATTGGCTCTGTTTTAGGTTGAAGTGCAGGTTATGGTGCCACCTGTCTCAATGGCACAGCATTGATTGGCACTTTAGCATCAGCTTTAAATGGATTGGTCTCTTCATATACAGTTTGCTGAGTGGCTTCATCAATCTTTTCAAATTCAAATCAGTGCCACTGGCCTTCTACATCTTTTCTTCATAATCTCTCTTTCTCTTTCAAATATATTTCACAATATGCTCAGGCCACTCTCTAGGATTCACCAGCACATCATAATAAGTTCTTAGAACAACCATGTCTGAAACTAAACTTTCATATTCTCTTCTTGACATCTGTTCTGGCTCCTTTTCTTGTTTATCTTCCTTCTCTTCAGTGATCATAGTCTTTGGTACTACTTCAGATTGGTCTTTAAACGTGCTTATCACCATAGCAAGACTTTCATCAACATTTTTCTTTGCAGACTCCTCCTCATCTTCCTTATCCTTCAATTCAATCAAGGTTTGAATAACCTCTTGAGGTATTTCCTCTTCTTCCATCTCTGCATTCCTCAAGTTAATCACCTCTATTAAACTTTCTACCTCAGCTATGTTAGCATCCTCAACATTTTAAATATGCAAAAATTCATCCCCAGAAGTTGGTTTAGGTGCTCCGGTGGGCTGTAAATCTTCATCTACTAGTGCCACACCTTTATCCTTCAATTTCCTCCTTTCTGCATCATCATCACCTTTAATATCAACTTCAACTTCATTTTCCCCCTCTCCTTCAACATTCTCACCTACCTTCTCAGTCTCCTGCTCATCGTCTGACATTCCATACTCATTTTCTATCATGTTGAGGACATTATTCTTTACTACCTCCTCTTCACTTTCTTCATATGCTTCATTAATCTGGTTCAAGGCATTTATTCTCCCCCTGTTTTGGTACATCTGAGGTCTTCTCAACCTCCAGATGTTCCATGGTTTAAATTCTATTCAGTGCAGCCAGCAAGGCTTCTTCAAGAGATGCATTTTTCTGTTTTAGCTCAATGTTCACAGCCTCCAAAACTACATTTCTTGTCAACAAAGCTTGATAAGTATTTTCTGGTGAGGAGATTGGTGACTCTTGTATTGGTATAAGTTCATGTTCAGATTCTGGTTGGTTTGATACAGATTCATGTGAGTAAGGAGTAAATGTAGTGACACTGATCGATTGTTGGATGGTTTCTGGTTGTTCTTGGATAGGTTTTTGTTGTTGTTGGATTGGTTGTTCTGGTGATGATAGAGTAGGTTCATTAATAGGTGAGTTTGGTGGTGAAGAACTGGATGGAGCATTAGTAGGTTCTTGAACTGGAGAGGAGAGTGGTGAAGGGATGTTTAAGGTTGTTTGGATAATATGATCTGGTGAGACTGGTGGGGTTATCATTTGGATGGTTTCATTTATCTAATTAATGGCATTATCAACAAATACATCATCATAAACTTGTTCATCAATAGACTCAACCACTTCATGCTCAGAAACAAGACCAGGTACTATCACATTCTCAACCTGAACTCCAGCATCATCTTCATTACCGCCAATGACCACTTCATCATTCACTTGCTCATTCAACACAATATCTTCATTATTCACCGACTCATCATTCCCACCATCATTCTGATCATCATCATCTTCATTTTCACTTGATTCTTTAGCATCACTCTCGTCACTCTCTTCTACATCAGGTTCCAGAGAAGCAGGAACCCCCATGATTTCCATCAGATTGTTCAATAGCCCATGGTAAAACTCAAATTCAGCTTTTGTATTAAATTGGCTCCTCGAGCTCACGTTCTTTATTCTCTTATAAACATTTACGTCTTGTAAAATCAAGATTTCACCTGTGGTTGCAAGCCCATGTTAAGTACCATTTATAATAATCTGTAAGAATCTTGGGTACATCAGAAATTCTCTTTCATTCTTTTGAGAATTGTTAACCAAACCATTAAATATCATCCTTGAGAAGTTAAACGGCTGCCGGAATAATAGGGCAACCGTTGCAGTTGCCATTCTCTGCTTAACAAAGTCCATGTGCCCCACCTGAATGATAAATTCTGTATCACATGATGTATCAAAAATCGATAAAGTAGTGGAAACATTCCCTTTTGGAATTGGCTTGACCGAGTATGGTAGCCTCTATTCTCCTTCCATTAATGTCATCAGTATACACAACTGACTCACAAAAATCATTTGTGTGCTTTCTGTAGATCACCAGATTCTCAGTCAAAGCAAACCTCAAGTTTGAGTTATTCAAAAAATTAATTATCAGACTCAACTCCTAATATTCTTCAGTGATTTCTAGTAGAGCACACATATTGTGTTTTGGCTCAAATTTGTAGGCCATTGTATCTGCAAAATAGATAATGATTGTTAGTATTTTGAAGACATAATTCTAGAATTGTATGAGGTAATGAAGAAATCGTCTTCAGTAACCTGTTCGTCGATAATAAGAGAACCTACACAAACAAGTAAATCGATAAGTAATTAGAACACGTGAAGCCCTAAACCCAATAATTGACTATCGGAAATTAGTTATCGATCGCTTACCAAGTCGGAATTAGTAAGATGAATTTTAAATTGTAATTTTGAGCGAGCACAGGGTATTAGTAGGGCACAAGCACAGTGTAATTGAAGAAGGAGGGAAAACATGTTAGAAAATTTTCTAAGTCCCCCTTTTATACCTAACGCTCGAAGTCTAAAAGCCCCTTTTGTCGTTTAGTGCTAGCAGGATGCCATTATAATGAAAATCAAGTATTTTCTCTGCTCGAGCAAACTGCAAAATACCATTGACCACAAGTATGCTCAAATTGCATTCCGCAAGTATGCTCGACAAAATCAATTAAGTTTTGGTTAAGTGTTAATTTTAATTAGCATGCTCTTAAATCAAGTTTACTCGAAAGATAACTGTACTTAGCCAATTTTATCAAGTAAGCTATTAATCACTTCAGACCTGTACTCGAGTTCGACATGTGCTCGAGTCCTTAACTTAAACAAAATTCATATCCTTAGAAAAACGTCAAGCTTTCAAGTATGCTTGCATGAGAGATCATACTCGAAAAACAAACATATCAATACTTATCACACCACTTTGCATTTATAATAATCAGTATACTCGGATGAAAAAAGTATGTATGTCAATAGAATAAACAAAGTGAATTCATGCTCGAAATGAAATCATGCTCGAAAACACTTATAAAATTTTCACAAACCACATTCTGCTCGAATATGATATCATTGTGCTCGTTTGAGAAACCATGTCTTCAACATAGTTGAAGTGTGCTCGAAATACTTCGACAAATAATCAGGCACTCAAAAATACTCGAATACACTCAGAACAAATTTCATTCACACACTCATGCTCGTAAATCAAAATAATGTTTGAAACTCTTAGAAACTTATTCAGGCATGCAAACATGCTCAAATGTACTTATATTTTCAAAACATGCTCGTAGAGCAAAATATTTAGATGCCTAACTGTTTAGGCATATCCACTCAAAAACCTTTACTTAAATCATCAAATATTTATCATTTAAACATACGTTTAAGGTGAAAAAGAGATCAAATTTCAGTTCTTTTCATTTTAAAAGAATTTCCTTTGTGGGAAGATCTCAACTTGGGATCATATTGATTAAATAACGTCACAACACTTCATGGTCAGCATTATTTTGACTTAACTCAGGTTGATAGCAGGTATTGTGTACTTAGTATGATTATAATTGCTTTTGTGATATTATTATGGTTCAATTAGTGCACAAGAATTAAATGTACCCCACTTTGGATTTAAGTTGTTCCATATCTCTTCTCAAGGCTTATGTAGTTTTCTCCAAGTCACCTCAACTTGACTCCAACCCCCTGATGCATGGTCAAAAACATTTTGATATTTGAACAATTATTATAAAACTACAAACTTTAAGGTCGAACGTTAGACTTACTAGCCATCCGGACTTACATACCTTATATTCAAGGTGTTTAGGACTTATTTGGATGCCCCTCCTCTGTAGTTCTTTGGAGCCCCTTTAAGTTTGTTTTATTTTATAATATTAACAATATTTACATATATATAATCAATTTGTTTTTTGTATATATATAGAGAGAGAGAGATAAGCTAAATTAACTGTTCATATCATAGAAAATGTTTCATTTAGGGTTGACCAAATACCAAAAGGCTTGTGTATGACTGGATAATTACATTTTTGCCAATCATCTAGAGAGATGTATATTGAAACACACTTGCATCTTCAAATGTGTATCCACATCCGACTTAGCATAGACATTATGTTTATATCACTTAAGCTTTTACACACCATGGAAAGCTACCATACATATCAATGACTGTATTTAAAGCCTTTTTAGCCTATAATTCATGAGTTAATTGACTTAACCAATTTTCGATGATTTCCCAAATATGTTGGATACTATCTCCATTTAAAAACTTTTAAGCTTCTATAAAGCTTTGAACTGAATAATCTTATCATGTCTCTTTTTTTTTCCATCACCAAAAATAGTTTGCTTTTATTAAAATCTTTGATTTGTTTGAAAACTTAATTTTGATATTCCAATCACTCTCAGCTTTTAAACAAAATTTTCTTTTGAAAAGATTCATTTTGACTCACAAACATTCAGACACATTCAATGTTTCACACAAATACATTTACTATGAGTGAATGATAGTCACTTAAGCACATAGAACAAAATCAGTGTTATAGATTATCACTTCAAAACATTTAATTTAATTATACCATATTGAAACAGATACTTTCATCACACAAAAAGACATTCAATTTCACATGAAACATAACATCATAATCATCACATTCATTCAACAAAGCATTCAACCAACAAGAAATCCTATAACATGGTCAGTTTAGCACACAAGAGTTCACACATTCAAAACACATCAAACACTCAAAAGTTTAAATATTCATGTAACATTTGAGCCAAAACAAGGTACACCTCAGTACGTATTTACCGATTAAGCAAATAAACGCGTTTTGCGTAACAAACGAACGATTAACCGAACTGGTCGGGTTATGACCTAGATATCTCGGGGGGGCCATCTATAAGTGATATACGATCTTTACAAGCTAAAACATTAGAAATATGGCCTTAGTTTGATAGCAAACAAGTTAAACGAAAATATGCTCGTTTAACTACCCGCTATAGATGTAAACGCGAAAGATAGTTACAAACCAAGCATTGTATCATCCGTTAAGCCGAAAAAGACTTACCAAACACTTATTTGAAATGTTTTAAGCAATCCGTGAAAATATTTTTGATTTTTACAAACGTATAGTATGTTTTTATAATTTTACACAAAACTAGCCGAAAAACACTCGTTTTCGCGCTGTTTAACGCACCCGATAAGTTTTTCGCGCCAAAAACCGAACCCGAACTAAACTTGGACCGGGCTTTTCATATTTGGGCTTGAAAAACCTGACCATTGGGCCAAAACAGCCCATCAAGGGCCATAAGGGGGTTCCGATCGGCAGCCCACCCCCACCCCCATTTTTTTTTATAACTTGTTAAGTAAGTTTGTTATTCATTTCATTTGATAAAAATTGAATTCCAAGCAGCTGCAAGTCAGTTTTTCCAGAAACCTTCCAAAACCCTAAGGTAACAACTTAAATAAGTAGCTTTTATGCTTGTTTAATACCATAAAAACATGTCTTGGTTATTAAAAATCATTCCTAACCGTGTAAATATCCTAAAAATGGTCCATAAACATGTTTTGATCATACACATGGTAAGGAACCTGTTTTGATAGTTTTTTTGGCCATAAACACGGATTAAATGGTTGAAACGACGTTTTTACGGTTCAAAAGTTCGTTTTTGTACACTAGCCGAAACCCTAACTTAAGGGTTGTTATGTTGATGAAATATTTCTTGGTTTGTGATATAGGACTTGTACCTAGCTTTCTTAGAAGCACAAGAACCTGAAAACTTGATTAAAAGGTCGGAAACGAGCCAAACCCGCTAAGGTAATGCCGAAACACTCGCTTACGGGCTATTTAGGTTAAGGTTGTTATGTGCATATTTTTAGGACTTAAAATTTTGCAGGGACATCAGGGACCATGTCAATAAGTCCCTGTTCAAATTTGGTAATTTTTCGACCATCCGAGAATATTTGGCGAATTTATTACCGAATTGGGATGTTTATTTGGGAAAAATAGCTAAAATACTTCAAAAATTATGAAATTTTTCTGGGAACTCATATTTGATGTATTTTTATCACATATGAATTTTGGGATCATTTAGAGAAGTTTAAAGGTGTTTTGTTTATTTGCGTTCGTGTAAATTTTTACAGCCGAATTTGGGCCGAAAATAATATTGCACGAGCTTTTTACATTCTGGAATTGATACAGGTTGTTTTGGGACATGATTTGAGTATTCAGGAAATTTTGTGGAATTATTGGAAATTGTTTGGGGTAAACGGACGATTTTCGGGCAAAATATAGCTGATAAAATAAATTTTTATAAATTAATAAATCAGTAAATAATTCCATAAATATTTTTATAAACATCTACATATTTTAATTGATAAGTGGCTAAATTTTCATAATTTAATGATTAACGGTTAATTAATTATGCTAATTTGAATATTAAATAAATTCAGTTTTTATAACAACCGGCAAGTTCTCGTCTAACGAACCTGCGGGAATATCAAAACACCAAGAGTGATCAAAAATCATATTTTGGATTAATTAAGTAAAAACGAACTTGCCTATGAGAAACCTGGACAATCCGGGTTGATTGTGCGCGTTTCTTCTCAAATCAAACTGTATAAACAGAAACGGGCCCCGTGGCTAATCCGGGACCCCAGCATGTGATCCTTCTTTATAATTTAATCATTTTATTAAACAATACATTTACTCAAGCTTATTTTCCCATAAGTGTTTTCTGAACGCGTAAACGAGCAACTTGGCCCAGCTGGGAAATCGGGAGTCTGAGCCAAGTTCGGTTTTAAGTATTAGACATTGAACAACATCACAACCTAAGCCTATTGCCACTTTCTGGGCGTTCCAGCTACACCCAGATTAGTTATACAGCCCAGTTTATTATTGAGATTATAATAATATTAAAATATTAATATTATTATAATATTGATTATAGGAACTACTAATAGCGGACCGAACAAACCACGAGCCGATACAGTTCTAATTATCTACTAAACCGTGAGTTTCATGACCCACTTTTAAACTGTTTTACGAACTTTTGGGGTGAAAAGCATGTTTGATTTCATATACATACCTGAAACATGTACTGAAGTGAATTATCTAAGTGCTAACACACGAAAGTTCCCACGATCACAGTGATTAACTTCGAGCCGGTGGCTTGTGAATAGTACTATTGGTTTGACAAACCCAAACGGAATCGGCCTGGTTGCCGTGTCACATAGCGCCGTTTGCACATGACCATATTTATACAAACAGGCTATGCAGTGTTAGACATAGCTACCGGGGCATGTCATGGGCGGAAAGGGGCCACAGTGGTTGATTGAGCGTGGGAAATGGAGGCACGCAGCACGAACAGTCCAGGCTTCACTGTAGCTTAGCATAATTACATCACATACATCATTTACATCACATACATCATTTACATACATACATACTTATTTCATGATCACAAGTGTTGACTTGTGAATACTCATTACTGATTTCTTGAAACTCGTGAAACTCACCAACTCTAGTAGTTGACCCGTTTTAAACTGCTTTTCAGGTATACCTAAATCGGAGTAATTTGATGATCTGTTACTTACCTGAAGTGTGTGGTTGATGCTATGTGAATAGAGGCAAGGATGTTAGTAGTAAGAGTGTATAGTTAATGAACTAGTTTTGTTTATATCACCTAGACTGGAAAACAACGATAGAACAAAGAAATGTAATATATTGTAAATTAGTTTGTAATGTTTATTTATAAACAATGTGTTGATATCAGAGGTGTCTGTTACATTCTCGTTTTACGCTTCCGTATTGTGCTAGTCGGGGTGTGACAAGTCATTAAGCACATAAACACAAATCATTCATCAGACTTCATCTGCATTTATCATTCCTAAGGACTTTAATAGAAAGTTGAATCTGGTTTTATCCAGAGGTTTGATGAACAAGTTAGCCAAATTGTTAGTTGTTTCAACTCTTCTCATTTCTATTAGACCCTTTTCATTACAGTCTCTAATAAAATGATGTATGTTTTCAATGTGTTTGGTTTTTGAATGTTGAACAGGATTCTTAACAATAAACATAGCAGCAGTGTTATCAATAAGAATAGAAGTGTTTAGAAAGTTCAGACCACAATCCAGCAGTTAGTTTTGAATCTATAGAACATGTGCTCATCAAGCAGATTTAGTTATGTATTCAGCTTCTGCAATTGAAATGCACACTGTAGTTTGCTTCTTGCACTGCCAAGACACTAGTCTGTTTCCCAAAAACTAACATCCACCAAATGTGGACTTCCAATTCATGTTGCACCCATCATAATCACAATCTGTGTAAGCAATCAAATCCAAAGATCTATTCTTTGGATACCAAATTCCTAAGATCAGGCTTTCCTTTAAGATTATCGGGATATCCTCTTCACAACAAGCATGTGAGAAACCTTAGGATTTGCTTGAAACCTTGCACACACACATACAGCAAACATGATGTCAGGTCTTGATGCAGTCAAATACATTATAGACCCAATCTTTGCTCTATATTCATGTTGATCCACAGCTCCCCTTTTTCATCAGCTACCATCTTCTCATGAGTGTCCATTGGAGTAGACACTGTCTTCAGGTCATTACACTTGAACTTGGTGAGAATATGTTGAACATAGTTGGATTGATTAATCAAAATCCCTTCAGCCATCTGTTGAACCTGCAATCCAAGGAAAAAGTTCATCTCACCCAAGGAGCTCATGCTGTACTTAGACTTCATAATTGACTCAAAATCCTTACACATTTGTTCATTGGTAGATCCAAAAATAATGTCATCCACATACACTTGCACCAATAATAGATCCTTTCCATTTATCTTATAGAATGGTGTCTTGTCTATAGCACCTCTACAAAAACCATTGTCAAGCAAGTGATTTGATAGCTTATCATACTAAGCTCTTGGAGCTTGATGCAATCCATTCAGGGCTTTGCTTAAATTGTAAACCCTATTTTGATAATCTGGATCTTCAAATCCTGGAGGTTGAGTAACATACATCTCCTCATCAATCTTTCCATTCAGAAATGCGGACTTCACATCCAGTTGATACACCATTATATTAATTGAAGCGGCATATGCAAGAAAAATTCTCATGGCTTCCAGTCTTGCCGCATGTGCAAATACTTCCTCAAAATCAATTCCTTCATCTTGCAAACACCGCAGTACTACCAATCTTGCCTTGTTCTTTACCACAATGCCTCTTTCATCCTTCTTGTTCCTAAAGACCCACTTGGTGCCTATTTCATACTTACCTCTTGGCTTGTCAACCAAATCCCAAACATGTAAGTCTTTGAACTGAGCTAATTCTTCTTGCATTGCTTCTATCCAACTGTTATCCTTTAACACTTGATTTATGTTCTTGGGTTCTCCTTGAGATAGAAAGCAGGCATAGAGACAGATGTTCGCTGTTTCTAAGGCACTTCTTGTTACTCTTTCATGCAGGTCACCAATGATATTCTCAATGGGATGGTCTCTTGGAGTAGAGGTTGTTTGAACAATCTGCTCTGCATTAATCTCTAAATCCATATTTGAAACATTTACTTCAGGCTCTTCTTCTTGATCATTTTCAGCATTTGAAGTGGGTTGCATGTTGTTCTCTTGATTTTAAGTTGAAGCTTCACTACTTCCAATTTGTAGAGTGTCAAACAATGATTGAAACAGGGTGTGATTGGCAGTTTCATTACTCTGTTCTATCTGAGTGGCTTCTTCTGATACTTCAGGTGTTTCCACGGGCATTTCAAATTCATTGTTAGCATTGTGATTCACATTTACTTCAGCATTCTGATCAACTTCACATTCTTCAACTTCATTCACCCTTTTCTTTTGAAATTCAAACTCTCCATCATTACCAGCAACCTTGGACCACAGTCTTTCCAAATCAAGCTTTTGTTCTTTCACAGCTTCTGGAACAGTAGTCTTAAAAACTCCTTCATCAAGATCTTCATAATATATCTTGAAGGATTTTATCAGCTTTTGCAAATCAAATAACTAGCTTGGGCCATCCACATCGTTGAAGTGATTTTCAACGAACACAACATCAGAAGATTCAACAACACACATGTGTTCTTTCACATACACTCTGTATGCCTTGACGGTGAGGAGTAACCAACAAAGAAGCTTGAGGAACTTCACATATGGATTTTGTTTGAACAAAATCTCACATGGGGTCTTGTTGTGAGCTTTGTTGAGTAGCACCCTATTCTGTACATAACAAGCTGTGTTGATTGCTTTCACCCAAAAAGAAACAGGTAGATAGGCATCAGCAATCATGGTTCTTGCAGCTTCAATCAAAGTTCCGTTTCTTCTCTCAGCCACTCCATTCTGCTCAGGTGTTCTAGGTGCACTAAACTATTGAAATATTCCCTTTGACATACAAAACTCATCCATCACCCCGTTCTTGAACTCAGTCCCATTGTCACTTCTGATCACTTTCACTTTCTTGTCCAGCTGTTTCTCCATCCTAGTCGCATACCCTTTAATCAACTCTGGAGTTTCATCTTCGGTTGCCAGCAAAAACACTCATGTGAATCTTGAATAATCATTTTTTATCACTAGGCAAAACTTCTTCTTCCCAATGCTGGGCACACTCACAGGACCAAGAGATCCATAAGAAGTAATTCCAGCACCTCTTCAATAGAATTCACCAGTTTTGTCTTGTATGATGATTTGTTTTGTTTTCCTTTGATGCAAGAGGAACACTTGTCATCTAACTTGAACTCCTTAGTTGGAAGACCAATCACGTGTTCTCCTTTCACCAGCTTGTTCATGCTCTTCAGATTAACATGACACATCTTCCTATTCCACAACCTTGTTTAATTTTCAGTTGCTTTTGACACAAAGCATGATCCACCCCTTGATACTGCATTCTTCATTTAAGTTTGCATTCCTGGGTGCCACACAAACTCAGGTTTCAAAATGAAACAGTGTGCATCATCAAAACCAACTTTATATCCTTTATCACAAACTTGAGATATACTCAGTAGATTAGACTGTAACCCCTCCACATGCAACACATTCTCAAACGACACTTTGCCATTGGTAAGTATGCCTCTTCCAACTATCTTTTTTCCATTATCATCACTTCCAAAGGCAACAGGTCCTTCATACTTCTCTTCATAGTTCACAAGTGATCTGCTATCACAAGTCATGTGCCTGGAACATCCACTATCCATGACCATACATCATTTACTTCAGTGGAATGTCCCTGCATAAAAAGAAATAAACTAATTAGTTATGATTTGAAGTACAAACTTCAACTGTTTACATTTCATTAACAATAGAATCATCAATATCAGTTGGAACTCGATCCTCATGAATAACTTCACATGAATCATCAGATTCATAACCATATTCAATTCTATTTTCTCCTTCTTTAACCACACATAGTTCTAACACTGGTTCCTCCCTTTTCACACTAACTTTAGTAGTTTCTTCTTCTATCTTCCACTGGAACCCTCCTGGTTCAAACTCTTGTTTTAACAGGAACTTCTCATCACCATTCATACTTAACTTCTTAGATGAGTCAACATTTCTCATACTTGCTTTGCTATATGCATTAGATCTTTCATTTAACTTCAACACAGCTTTCAATCTCTTTTCACCCTTCACATTATCGTCTTCTGAATCTTCATCACATTTTTTATTTCTTAGGTACTTCTCATACTTCTTGTATAAACCCGAGTCCTGCCCACATAACTTATTAGGAATTACATACTCACCTTCCTCTACATTCCAGCATGAGTTTGTGTGATGACCTTATGTATCACACTTCTTGCACCACACTTTTCCCAAACTTCCAAGTTCTTGTGATACTTTGTCATTTCTGAACCTCTTACTTGGTTTAGGAACATAAAATAAGTGCATATGTCAAAATCTACTTGAATGGGTCCACAAACATATATCTTTGGATGTTCTTTTTCCTTCAAAAACTTTACTTCTTTCAGCTTTATTTGCGGACTAATAGACCTTGCATCTCTGTCTGGACTTACTATTATTCTTGGCAAAAATTCAGTATCTCCCACATCAAACAGCTTATGATTGGAGAAAACTGGGTAGATGGGTGGAAATTTGTCAATAATAGTAGGACTCATAATTCTTGTTTTCTGAGGATGTGAATTTCCACATAAGTCAAACACCTTGTGCTCAGCCCTCATCTTTTCATGGTGCCTTTTCCTCTTGGGAGACTGCTTTGGCAATCTTGGAATCTTTTCTGATGAACTCTTCTTGTTGAATTCTTTGTTCAACCTCTCACCCTTGCTGTTGCAGCTACAAGAACTATACTCACTTGAGACTTCTTTCTTTGTCTCTAAACTTTCATTCTCTTTTCCTTTTACTTCATCCTAATCAACTGGTGGAACTTTCTCTTCTATAAAAAAACTCACCTTCTTTATTGACAACCACATTCTCATAGAGGCTTACAAACTCCTCTTTATCCTCAAAAGTTGACTTGAACTACTTCAAGTACTCTTCTCTATTCTCTTTGTCAACCTTTAGAGGATACTTGTCACAAAAAGGTGGTGATACAGTTTTATACTTGTCTTGTGGTTTCATTTTCTCAATTTTACCTAGAATGTTCCCAGTTAACACCGGATTCTTCAAGAAATCAATATTTATCTGTAGCTCGGTGTTTTTCAACTTCTCCTCAGTGTACATCTTCTTCAATCCTTCAATCTCTAGTTTTAGTTTTGATTGATTTCTGTAACTTTCAACACAATCTTCTTCTAAACTCTTGATTCGGTTCTCATAAGTCTTCTCACTTATATCATAGGCATTAATCACCACATCCTTCCTGCTACACTCACTTTGCCATTTTCCCAGTTTCCTTTCAAATCATCAATTATTAGAGCAATTCAGATGCTGAAGGTTTAGAAGGTACCTGAGAACTTGATATTGCTCCTCCAGTTCATCAATCTTTGCCATGTAGGCAACATTTGCTTTCTCCATATCGGATGCATGATTTCTCCAGTCAGAATCACCATCTTGAGGTACCATTATGGCAGCCACATTTCCTTTATCCCTTCCTTGGTTGCTTACTCCAACTTTCCCCATATTCTAGTTGGTCTGTAGTTGCAATTGATTGTTTCTAGGTTGCTGCTGGGTTTGTTGTTGTCTTTGCTGAGGATAAGGATTTTGCTTCAGTGGTTGGTTTCTTGGCTTGTAGTTTTGCTGATTCTAATTTTGATTTTGATAAAACTGAATTTGGTTGACATGGTTCCCATATTGCCTAGGAAGATTGCACTCCCTTACAAAGTGTCCAGGTTGCTAAAAGTTGTAACAGATGGCCTTTGACTTGTCGAAACTAATTCAATCACTAGGACCAGAGAAAGTTGATCTCCCTGTCCTATTGTAAAGCCTCTTGCTTCTAACAGCCAGCATAGCAGCTTGCCACTTTAAATCCATGTCTTCAAGACCATCAGCATCAATCTGTTCAAGGTCTTCTTGAACCACACTTGTATGGATTAAATTCTTAGCCACAAAAGCGTTATAGGATTCAGTCAACATTGAAAAACAAAGACTGACAGTCATTTCCTTGGCTTGAGTTATTTTGAATATATGGAGGATGTCCACTTGCAATAGATGCATTATCATTGTCTTCTAGCATCTACACATTGAATCTTTGTTGGCTTGATCCAGAAGCATTTGCATACACTCTTGGTGTCTCTGAAGCCACAGAATTGAAGTCCGAGGGTTCTTCAACTATTGGGTGTTGCTGTTGAGACCTTGTTGAGAGATTGCTCATTTGTGCAATCAATGCATTTGACATTAGGAAGCTTGCTCTCTCTTCCTTGATCATATTGTTTTCAATCATCTCGTGCTCAGCAGCTTGTAGGAATGAGATTACATCATCCAACTTGAAATTTGGAAAGTTCACCTTCTCCCTGATGAAATTGCTTGCCGTGTACCACTCTCCAGACAATGAAGATAACAGATTCTTGTTTAGATCAAAGTCAGCGATCTTAAGATCTGTAGTCCTTATTTCATTAACTATTGCTATGAATCTTTGCAATATTGACTTCAGTCTCTCTTCATCCTTAAACTTGAAATGTTATAACTGTTGCTTCAATCTGTCCTTCTTTATATCTCTAAGCTTCACATTTCCTTCAAACATTTCAACAACAGCATCACAGATAGTCTTTAGCATTTGTCTAATGATTCACACTGGTCAGTATCTCCCATGACAATCCTAAACTCTACATAGAGAGAGCCTTATCATCTCTCCTCTTCATTAGTCTTTCCAGAACTTGATTAGCATTTGGTGCATCTGATAGCACATAAGGACCATTTTTAATCAAAGCCCAAAGCTCCGTGTCGTTATAATTCATAGCAGTCCCAAACAGCACCTTCCATTTGAGGTAATTCTCTTGTCCTAGCAGTCTCGGGATCTTGTTGGTAGACACTTCTTGATTGTCCATATTATCTTGACTACCTTAGATCTGATGCAAAAACCTTTTACAATCACAAAGTTTCCAACTCAGTGGTCTTAAAAGAGCGTATAATGCTCTGATACCACTTTTCAGGACTGGGATCTCGCGTTACACTAATAACAATTGACAAGAACACACACACATGAAATCAATATTATGAAGACCCACTGATTATATCCGGCGGAATCAGTTATAATGAGGATGTTGGAATATCACAATGATTGTAGAAAAACACTCACAATATACTCAAAAGATTTCTAGTATATTTATATAAATCACTCAAGAATAGTGGAAACGTTTTAGGGTTTGCATGGAACGTCTAGGGTTTAGTATTCAATGACGGCCGTACTAGATTTGCATAAATGAGGTCTTAGTCTCTCATTAATTGTTTATACGCGTGTCCCTATGATGTAAACCTAGTATTCTTGATACAAGCCCCTAGGCGTTCCTTCTAGAAGCCCTAATGATTACAAAATACATTTAAAATAAATACAAGTGTAAACTAGGTCTTCAAGTATGATATATCCTTGTCGAGCGGACCTTGTAACAATGAGTATGCTCAAAACATGTCTTTGAGCGAACCTTTACTTAGAATATTTTCCTTAGAAAATATTCTACTCCAGCAGACTTCAATATTCATGACTTATCCCAACATTGCTTGAACAAATCCCACGAGCAAACATATTCTTCTAGATCTCTTCAATCATCACTTAGGTTTATTGAGAACAACTCCTGTATGCTCGGGTACTGAAACTTGCTCGAGATTGAACCATGCTCAAAGCTTTTACTTAGAACATATTGAGATCTTCTTTTATTGTATCCATGATCGACCCACCAAGATGCTCGTAGACTTTGGTTTAAGCTTGGATAGATCAAGTGTTTGCTCGAGTGGCAAACTATGCTTAATGAAGAACATCCATGCTCAACAAAGTGTAGCTTGCTCGAAGCTTTCTACACTAAGAAAAATTCCAGACGATAATCTCAAACGAGCAATATATCATGCTCGAACTAGAAAAAGTCATGCTCGAAGGTCCAAGCTTGCTCGAGTTCCATACTTAGCCATTTACTAAGGAGGTTGAAAAATTCCAATCTTCCATGTCAATTTTCTGACCAAACATGACCTATGACCAAACTTCTAAAGAAATATGCACCATTCATCTTATTTGAAGAATGCATTGAAGCATTCAACATTTTAAAAGACAAACTTGTTAGTGCACCAATAATGATTGCACTCGATTGGACGCTTCCATTCGAAATCATGTGCGACGCAAGTGATTTTGCTGTTGGAGCCTTACTCGGCCAACGCAAAGAAAAACACTTTCACCAAATTTACTATGCTAGTAAAACTCTTAATGATGCACAAGAAAATTATACCACAACAGAAAAAGAGTTATTCGTCATAGTTTTTTCCTTTCAAAAATTTAGGTCCTACTTTGTCCTTTCCAAAACCATAATTTACACCGACCATGCTGCTATCCGATACCTGTTCAACAACCAAGACAGAAAACCCAGACTAATCCGATGGATTCTCCTACTCCAAGAATTCGACATAGAAGTTCAAGATAAGAGAGGAACAGAAAATGTTGCCGCATACCATCTTTCACGATTAGAATGCCTAGCTTCAGAAGAATACATGAGGAAATTATCAACGATAACTTTCCTCATGAAGTTCTTATGCATATCCAAGCAATCATAAAAGAAGAAGATGAAAGCCCTTAAACACTGCCATGAGGGATCGACTGGTGGACACCACGGTACAGCCACCACATTTAGAAAATTGTTTGACGCAGGATTCTTTTGGCCCACCATATACAAAGACACACACGCTTTGATCCAAGCATGTGATGCTTGTCAAAGAGCCGGAAACATCTCATCCAAGAATGAGATGGCTCAAAAGGGCATCTAAATTTCTGAAGTCTTTAATGTATGGGGAATAGATTTCATGGGCCATTCCCAAATTCTTTTGGAAATAAATAGATCCTCATAACAGTCGACTACGTTTCTAAAATGGTGTTGAGCCAGAAATTTACTAAGGAAGATTGGAATCGTCTCAACCTCCTTAGAAAATGGCTAAGTATGGACTTTGAGCAAGTTTGGACCTTCGAGAATGAAGATTACTACGTCGAGCATGATATCTTACGCTTGTAAGATTATCTTCTGGAATTATTCTAGTGTTGAAAGCTTCGAGCAAGCTACACTTCGTCGAGCAAGGATGTTCTTCATCAAGCACAGTTTGCTATCCGAGCAAACACTTGATCTATCCAACTTAAACCAAGTTATACAAGCATCTTGGTGGGTCGAGCATGGTTACAATACGTGAAGATCTCTATATGTTCTAAGTAAAGCTTCAAACATGGTTCAATCTCGAGCAAGTTTCAGTACCCGAGTTTGCCGGAGTTGTTCATAATAAATCCTAAGGAAAGATTGAAGAGATCAAGAAGAACATGTTTGCTGTAGGACCTATTCGAGCAAAGTTTGAATATATCATGAAGATTGAAGTCTGCTAAAGTAGTAAATGTTGGGTTTTATACAAGATTATCAAAGTTCAAGTTAACCATATTTAACATGAAAACGCAACGGAAGCTTAGATTTTATAACTTGTTATGAACATACCATTATGTTAAATCTAAAACCCAATGAACAAGGATCAAAATTACAAGAACAAGATGCTCACAAAATGTAAATTGTACCTTCTTCTACCTTTAGAAGAACAAGTAAGTTGTTGAAGATGATGGTGGATGAATGGCAAGCCTCCAAAGAAGAAGACCTCAAGAGTGTGATACCCAAGCTATTTGTGACAACACCAAGTTGTTTGCTAGGATTTATGAACACTTTAACAAGCTCACAATGCTCTCAAAATTCTGCTCAAGTGAGCCGTGAATATTGAGAGAGAGATGGATGATTTTCTTGATTCAAAATTTTTAATAATAATGCCCAAGTCAAGACCCAAATGCATGTAATCTTATTGGAGATGTATAAAGTTGTCATCACATGGAGACAAAGTTTTGATTGGACCAAAACCCCCACCCACATGGGGTGGCCGGTTATGTTTATTATTTTTTTTTTTTTTTATTTATTTTGTTTTAACCATTTAAAACCATCTCCATTCATTTTATAAAACTTAATTATATAAAATGTACATGTATTTACATAATTATTTAACCAATTAAATAATTAATTTATATAAACAAATTATCCAGATAATTTATTTAAATCCTCAAGTGTGTTTGTTTAGAAAACCAATTTTCTAAACACGTAGTGTTCGGTATTCGTTTAAATGATCAAATCATTAAAAGAATACATTTGGTGTTGTCTAGCTTGTTATTGGGTATGACCCGACTTGGATCAAACACAGTTAGCCACATTAGTTTAAGTATGTGTCTCGGGCATACGTAATTCCAACAATCTCCCACTTGCACGAGATACATAGAAAATTAATGCAAGTGCTGAATACCGCCTAACAACAGTTCACCACCCCTAATGTGTTTGACGAAGTGCCATTCAATAACATCATCCCTTCAAGTCCCTTACTTGATATGATTTAGGTGAATCTATCATTATATCCCTTTGTTACTAGATGTCATGTTGGATCTAAGAGACATAGGCGATCATTCTCTTTACAATTCAACTTTATCAGGCCTTAGACATCTAAACTCTCAACACATAAGAGGAACAAATTCCATCTTGACTGTATACGCCTCTCACTATCACTTTATACTCCACCTGAGCTCATCCTTATGTACCATCTTTTACGAATAGCGAAGGGGAGAGTCAAAGTGTAATACTTGGTGAAAATCAAGACCCAGTATACATCTCAGGTCTAAGGATAATATGAAATTCTCCTTTACTCAAGATTACTAATGATCAAGTCAATCGACTCCATGTAGTAATATTGAGAGCGGGTCAGTCCAATATTTGTATCCCACAAATATCTATGAACTTTGGCAGCAATCCTATGCTCCATATTCATTCCTTATGAATATCCACCAATCCTAGTTCATAATAGTCTTGCTTCATATTTGTTCCCACAAATGTGATTGACTACGGACTTTTAGAATAAGATAACTTATTCATGGATTAAACATGCAAAATTAGAATTTAACTCAAGATTCCATAATCATATAAAAGAGTTAAATTACAAAAGTCTTTTAAACTTTAATACAAAATAGATCAAATCCAATTACTAGAATATCGAAGTCCTAAGCCACTCGCATGACGCTCATGTTTCGGTCTTTCTAGGAGCTTCGTGAATGGATCCGCAAGATTTTGATCAGTTCCAACTTTGCGAATACATATCTTTCCCTTTTCAACTTCATCCCTTATGTAGTTGAATCTCCGCTCTATGTGCCTTGTCTTTTGGTGCGAACGAGGTTCCTTGATTTGTGCAATCGCACCCTCGTTGTCACAAAAGATTTCTAGGGGGTCTTGAATGGAAGAGACTACCCCTAGATCAGTAATGAATTTCTTCAACCATGCAGCTTCCTGAGCTGCCAATGAAGCGGCGATGTATTCTGATTCTGTAGTGGACAATGCTACCACTTCCTGTTTTGAGCTCTTCCAAGAGACAGCTCCTCCATTAAGAGTGAACACATACCCAGACTGTGATCGAGAATCATCTCGATCAGTTTGGAAGCTCGCATCCGTGTAACCTTTTATAGCGAGTTCCTCCTCACCAGATCCATATATCAGAAACATATCCTTAGTTCTCCTAAGGTATTTCAATATGTTCTTAACAGCCATCCAATGACTGTTTCCTGGATTCTGTTGATATCTGCTTGTCATGCTCAAAGCGCATGACACATCCGGTCTAGTACATATCATCGCATACATGATGGATCCTATAGCAGAAGCATATGGGATTTGTTTCATCATCTCTTGCTCACCCTTTGAGTTTGGACATTGAGCTGAACTCAATATGGTCCCTCTTTGAATAGGTACAAAACCTTTCTTGGAGTTTTCCATCTTGAACCTTTTCAAGATCTTATCAATGTATGTACTTTGGTTCAAACCTATCAAGCGCCTTGACCTATCCCTATAGATCTTTATTCCCAAAATATAGGCAGCTTCACCAAGATCCTTGATGGAAAATCTACTTCCAAGCCAAGCCTTAACGCTTTCCATGGTTGGAATGTCATTTCCAAATAGTAGAATGTCATCGACATACAATACTAAGAATGTAATTATACTCCCACTAGCCTTTTTATACACACAAGCCTCATCAGCGTTTTTGATGAACCCAAAACTTTTGATTTCTTCATCAAAACGATGATTCCAAGTTCTAGATGCTTGTTTCAATCCATAGATTGATTTCTTTAACTTGCATACTTTATTAGGATGTTTTGGATCGACAAAACCTTCAGGCTGAACCATATAGACATCTTCCTCAAGATATCCATTTAGGAAAGCGGTCTTGACATCCATTTGCCAAATTTCATAATCATAATGTGCAGCTATGGCAAATAATATCCTAATAGACTTTAGCATTGCCACAGGCGAAAAAGTTTCATCATAATCAACCCCTTGAGTTTGAGTGAAACCCTTAGCTACAAGTCTTGCTTTATAAGTATCCAAGTTTCCATGCATATCAGTTTTCCTTTTGAAAACCCACTTACTTCCAACAGCTTTGGAGTTGAGTGGTAGTTCAACCAATTCCCAAACTTGGTTGTCATACATGGATTGCATCTCAACGTTCATGGCTTCAAGCCATTTGTCACAATCATTCTTGGACATTGCATCACGGTATGTGGTTGGTTCATCCGAATCTACCACGTAGCAACCTTCTACAAAAAATCCATATCTTTCAGGTGGATTGCTAACTCTACCAGATCTGCGAACGTTTTGTGTGTTTTGATCAACCACTTGATCACTTTCAACAACCTCTTGTTGAGTGCTAGTATCAACCAATTGTGTATCATCTTGTGATTCTTGATCCTCATCAAATTTCACTGTTCTATTATTAGTTCCTTCCTCAAGGAACTTAGTTTCCAAGAACTTACCCTTTCGAGCAATAATAACATTTTGCTCACTAGGATCGTAAAAGTAATATCCTAAATCATCTTTAGGATAACCTATAAAGATACACTTAGTGGATCGGACTTCTAATTTGTTTGGGGTGTATTGCTTTACATAAGCTTCACAACCCCAAACTCTTAAGAATGATAGCGATGGAGCCTTTCCATGCCATACTTCAAAAGGTGTCTTCTCCACTTTCTTGGTTGGAGCCATATTCAATATGCGAACAGCGGAAAGTAAAGCATAGCCCCAAAATGATAGAGGTAAAGTGCTTCTAGCCATCATCGATCGAACCATATCTAATAGGGTACGATTTCTCCTTTCAGACACACCATTATGTTGTGGTGTTCCAGGTGGAGTAAGTTGTGAAATAATTCCACAACTCTTAAGATGATCTTGAAAAACACCACTTAGGTATTCACCTCCTCTATCACTACGAAGTACTTTGATTGTGGTCTTGAGTTGTCTTTCTACTTCAGTTTTGAAGTCTTTGAACATTTCAAAAGCTTCATCTTTGTGTTTCATTAAGTACACATAACCATATCGACTATAATCGTCAATAAAGGTAATGAAGTATCTTTCACCATTCCTAGTCATTGGTCTAAAAGGACCACATACATCCGAATGTATGATACCCAATAATTCTTTTGACCTTTCAAAAGTTTTATTAAAGGGTTGCTTTGTCATTTTGCCTTGTAAACAAGATTCACATACATCAAATGAATCATACTCATTTGTTTCTAGAATACCACTCTTGCGAAGAGTTTGCATGCGATTCTTGCTTATATGTCCAAGGCGACAATGCCAAAGATAGGAATCACCCAAGTCCTTCTTGAGTTTCTTGGTGTTGACATTGTACATTGAACTACTATGTGACATACCACTTTGATCTATTTCATATATACCATTCATGGGTATAGCTTTAAAATAAAACATGCCATTCATCAAAACATGAATATCACAATTTATAAATTTAAGATCAAAGCCACATTGTTTTAAAAGAGACACGGAAATAATGTTTCTCCTTAACTTAGGAGCATACAAAACATTCTTCAAAATTACTTCCAAACCACTTGGAAGCTTTAACATGTAGTCTCCTTGAGCTTGGACTTCAACTTTTGCTCCATTGCCCATAAAGAGACTAATGTCCCCTTTGTTGAGTTGTTTACTTCTTTTGAACCCCTGCAACAAATTGCAAATGTGAGTTCCACATCCGGTATCAAGTACCCATGTATTTGAAGAAATAACATTCAGTTCAACATATATAGTAAAGATAATACCTGAGGTATGCCCCGCATCCCTCTTATCTTTTAATGCATTGAGATAGGTCGGACAATTCCTTTTCCAATGACCTATCTCTCCACACTCAAAGCATGGATCTTGCGTCGCAACCTTTTGCTTCTTTTCCTTCGGTTTGTAGGGCGTGATTGCTTTCCTCTTTCCCTTTCCTTGGACGTGGCCCTTGCCCTTAGCAACACTTGCTTTGGGTTTGGAGTTATGTCCCCTTTTCCCTTCATCGATTGTTAGAACGGGTAAAACCTTTTTACCCATTCCCGCTTCGGCCGTTCTTAGCATTGCGTGAAGCTCACCAATGCTTTTGTCCCATCCATTCATGTTATAATTCATGACAAAGGTTTCAAACCTTTTGGTCAAAGAGTTGAGGATCAAATCCGTAGCCAACTCATTTGAGACGGGACAATTCAACCTACGAAGCTTTTCAATGTAGCTTTTCATCTTTAGGACATAAGATGAGACGCTTTGGGTTTCCTCCATACGACATGCATGAAACGCTCGAACCGTTTCGAAACGTTCCGCTCTAGCTTGTTGAAGGAACATTTCCTTCAATTGAGTTATCATGTCGTATGCCCCATGATGCTCGAAATCCTTTTGGATTTCGGGAATCATAGTTGCTAACATGAGGCAAGAGGCTTGCACCGAATCTTTGGTGTAGTTGACCCAATCATTATAAGCCTCCTCATCTTCCACGTTAGGCTCGTCGGGAATGGGATCGTCTAAGACATATGATATCTCTTCTTGCTTGAGAACTATTCTCAAGTTGCGATACCAATCCATAAAGTTATTATGGTTTAGACGATCCTTTTCAAGGATGGTTCTTAAGGATAGGTTACGGGTGTTATGGGTAGAGGTGTTTGCATTGTTAGCGGCCATCTACAAAATTTAACAAAGTTTTATTTAGTATTATAATCAATTTAATTATTAATACCCTTTTATTTCAGATTTTAAAATAATAATTAAATTCTAGAATCCAACGATAAATCAAATTTCGGTTAGGTGACCTTTATCCCGTTATTTGATTTAACAAGGTAGTCAACCTTGACAATTGCAACCCTTTGCAACTTCTAGAGGTATGGGACCATTCGAAATCCTTATTTCGTGTTGGCATGTTAATCCCATCAACACCATTGGATCCCCATGCTTAGGTGACCTTTATCACATGGTTTCCAATTCAAGTCGTCCTACTTGTATAAACATGTAAGATTAACATACAAGTGGTTAGGTGACCTTTATCCCACAAATATGTTAATATTACCCTAAGTATATTAGTTTGCTCAAAATGGTTAGGTGACCTTTATCCCATTTAAAGTTCCCTAATACGTTAAGTGTCATACAAAAGGATGGTGTTAGACTTGTTTCCTTGGTAATTATGAAAAAGGGATTTTTAAGTTTTCCAATATTCTAGTTTGAAAAACATTATGCCATATCCTAACATGCATTTAGTAATATGGCGATTTTGAAAACCAATTTTCAAGGTTCAAGTTATAATAAAACCAATTTTATTATATGTGAGTAATCGCTTAGTTTTAATAAACCCATTTAATTAAACTAATTGACGCGATATTACCAAATATATATTAGAACCCGTTTCATGCTTGTTGTCGTTCCTATGTGACGGTTTGGATATCCTAATATCTATCAACCACACATTACATAAAGTAAAACAAACAACCAAGCATACACATGCAAAATATAGTCATAACCGAGAACCGCTAAGTTTGACCATACTTGTTAGCCGAAACAAGTATAGGTCATAAGTCACACCTAAGGGACAAAACATGACACAAGGATGGAATGTTGACTCCCACTTGATCTTGCATCCAAATGCTTCAAGTATCCTTTCCAAGTTGTTGTGTTCTTGTTGGGCTTGTAAATGGGCTCCAAACTTCCAAAAGTCTTCTTGGGCCCAAGAGTGAAATTTATGGGCCTAATGGGCTTGAATCCCATGATGGGCCGGTGAGGCCCAACAAGCCCAAAATTTCGGTCCAATGCCCAAATCCACCAATTCTTGCATCTTCAATTTTTACAAAATGTATCCTAATACATATTTTTCTAAAAAAAGAAAATGCAACTAATCTATTTATTACATACCAACTTATGAATAAATAAATTACACAAGCCTAAGATTATGAATTATTACAACCATATTGAATAATAAACATAATCAACATACACAAACAACAATCAACACATCCAAGGTCTAGGTTTCGGTTATGACACAATCAAACATACCAAATGTTCTAAGCATGCAACCTAAGCAACCAATGCCCAAAAACACCAAATAAAACCGCCCCCCCCCCCCCCAAGAGGCTACGGCCCAAATTTTTTTTATTTTTTTTTTATTTTCAACATCCAAATGTTAATAATGGTTTCCTAAGATCTTTTCATGCATGTCAAGATCTTACAAAACCATGAGGGGTAAAATCCACCAAAATTTCGGACCCCTTTTTCACCCATGAAAAAACCCGAAATCTATGAACATGTAAGGAGCATAAGTCCTTGTAACCGGCTCTTGATGCCATTGTTGGGTTTTATACAAGATTATCAAAGTTCAAGTTAACCATATTTAACATGAAAACGCAACGGAAGCTTAGATTTTATAACTTGTTATGAACATACCATTATGTTAAATCTAAAACCCAATGAACAAGGATCAAAATTACAAGAACAAGATGCTCACAAAATGTAAATTGTACCTTCTTCTACCTTTAGAAGAACAAGTAAGTTGTTGAAGATGATGGTGGATGAATGGCAAGCCTCCAAAGAAGAAGACCTCAAGAGTGTGATACCCAAGCTATTTGTGACAACACCAAGTTGTTTGCTAGGATTTATGAACACTTTAACAAGCTCACAATGCTCTCAAAATTCTGCTCAAGTGAGCCGTGAATATTGAGAGAGAGATGGATGATTTTCTTGATTCAAAATTTTTAATAATAATGCCCAAGTCAAGACCCAAATGCATGTAATCTTATTGGAGATGTATAAAGTTGTCATCACATGGAGACAAAGTTTTGATTGGACCAAAACCCCCACCCACATGGGGTGGCCGGTTATGTTTATTATTTTTTTTTTTTTTTATTTATTTTGTTTTAACCATTTAAAACCATCTCCATTCATTTTATAAAACTTAATTATATAAAATGTACATGTATTTACATAATTATTTAACCAATTAAATAATTAATTTATATAAACAAATTATCCAGATAATTTATTTAAATCCTCAAGTGTGTTTGTTTAGAAAACCAATTTTCTAAACACGTAGTGTTCGGTATTCGTTTAAATGATCAAATCATTAAAAGAATACATTTGGTGTTGTCTAGCTTGTTATTGGGTATGACCCGACTTGGATCAAACACAGTTAGCCACATTAGTTTAAGTATGTGTCTCGGGCATACGTAATTCCAACAGTAAAGTCTGCTCGAAGACATGTTTCGAGCATACTCTATATTATAAGGTCTCCTTAACAAGGATATATCATAATCGAAGACCAGTTTTACACTTGATTTTATTTGTCAATCATTATGTAATCATTAGGGTTTCTAGAAGGAATGTCTATAGGCCTATAAATAGAATACTAGGTTTACCAAATAGGGCAAGGGTGCATAACGATCATTGAGAGAATATTCCTCATTTATGTTACCTAGTACGGTCGTCATTCAATACACAAAACCCTAGATATTCCATGCAAATCCCATAAACTATTCCACTGTTCATCAACGATTTAAATTTTATATTGGAATCTTTTGTTTATTGTGTTTGTGTTTGATTTAATAATCATATACTCAATCCTACACTCTGTTTAACTGCAACTGCCGGTATAATCAGAGGGTCTTCAATATTTAGATCTTGTGTGTTCTTGTCGACTATTGTTAGTTTTACTCGAGATCCGGTCGTGACAAGTAATATCAGAGCTGTGTACGCTCTATGAAGACCACAGGATTGAAGTTTTGAGTGAAAAATGTTGAATCTTTTAGGTCTACAAAGGTTCCTACTTTCAAATCTGGTAAGGTTGACTCTATGGATGATCAAGAGGTATTGACCAACAAGATCCCAAGATTACTAGGGCAGGAAAATTACATAAAGTGTAAAGTGTTGTTTAAAGCCGCTGTGAACTATAATGACATGGAGATATGGGCTTCTATCAAGAATGGTTCGTACGTTTCAACTGACACTACTAATACTAATCAGGTGTTAGAGAGATAGATGAAGAATAGAGATGATAAGGCTCTGCCTATGCTGAAACTTGGACTGTTATGGGAGATTTTGACTAGTGTGAATCATCATACTAATGCTAAGGCTATGTATGATGCAGTAGTTGAAATGTTTGAAGGAAATGTTGAAATGAGAGACATTAAGAATGAAAGGCTTAAACAACAATTGGACATATTCAAATTCAAAGATGGAGAGAGGTTGAAGTCAGTGCTGCAAAGATTTATTGCTATTGTGAATGAAATGAGGACTACAGAACTTCAAATCTCTTATTTTGATTTGAACAAAAAGCTTCTTCTTCACTTTCAGGAGAGTGGTACACTACTAGCAAGTTCATAAGAGAGAAGGTGAATTTTCCCAATTTCAAATTGGATGATGTGATCTCATTCCTACAAGCTGCTGAACATGAGATGATTGAGAATCATATGATTAAAGACGAGCGACCAAGTTTTCCAGTGACTAATGCTTTGGTGGCTCCTATGGGAAATTTTTCAAAAATATCTCACCAGGTGCATCCTATCATTAAAGAATCTTCATATGTCAATTCAGTTGCTTTAGAGACACCTAGGGTGTATGGAACCTATCAAAAAAGGTTCAATGTGCAAATTATTGAAGATAGTGACAATGCATCAATAGCTAGTGGGCATTCTCCTTATGTTTAGAACAACTCAGGCCATGGAACTGACCATCAGGCCCTGTTCTCAATGTTCACTGAGTCATACAATGCCTTGTGGCCAAGAATCTTATTCATACTTGTGTGGTTCAAAAGGATCTGGAACAGATAGATGTTGATGATCTTGAAGACACGGATTTGACATGGCAAGCTGCCATGCTGGCTGTTAGAAGCAAGAGGTTGTACAACAGGACAGGAATGTCAACCTTTTCTGGTCCTAATGATAGAATTGGTTTTGACAAGTCAAAAAGCCATTTGTTATAATTGCCAACAACCAGGACACTGTGCTAGAGATTGCAATCTTTCTAGGCAATTTGGTAATCATGTTAATCAGGCCTAGTTTTATTAGAATCAAAATCAAAATCAACAGAACTACCAGCAAAGGAATCAGCCATTTAATCAGAATCCTTATCCTCAAAACAGACAACAACAACAACAACAACAGACCCAACAGCAAGGAACAATCAGTTACATATTCAGACAAATGAGAACATAGGGAATGCTAGAGTAAACAATCAAAATAGGGATCAGGGGAATGTAGCTCTTACAATGGTTCCTCAGGATGGTGAGTTTGATTGGAGTAACCATGCTGCTGAGATTGAGAAAGCCAATGTTGCTTACATGGCCAAGATAAATGAAGCTGGAAAATCATCAAGTTATCAGGTACCCTCTGAACTTTCAACAACTGACCTAATACTAGTTATTGATGATTTGAAAAGGGAAGTTGGAAAGTGAAAAAGTGAGTGTGGTAAGAAGGATGTGGTTATAACTGTCTATGATGCAAGTGAAAGGACATATGATAACCAGATTAAGATTTTGGAAGAAGATTTCATGGAGAGTTATAGAATTCAATCCAAGAAGCTACACACTGAGGAGAAATTGAAAAATACTGAGTTACAAATTCAGATTAATTTCCTAAAGAATCTTGTCTCAGCAGGAAATATTCTAGCTCACATTGAAAAGATAAAGCCTGAAGACAGGTACAAAATTGTACCTCATCCATTCTGTGACAAATATCCCTTAAAAGTTTACAAGGAACAAAGAGAGGAATACTTGAAATAATTCAAGACTGTTTTTGAGGATAAAGAAGAGTTCATAAGCTTCTATGAAAATGCTACTGTCAACAAAGAAGGTCTGCTTGAAATCAAAGAGAAGGTTACACCTATTGAAAAGGTTGAAGAAAAGAAGGAAGCAAAGCAGAAGGATGATACAAGAGATGATTCATCAAGTGAATGTAGATCCTGCAGTTGCAAGGGCAGAAGTTCAGAAGGTAAAAGAAATGACAAAGATTCAAACAAGAAGAAATCAGTTGAAAGATTGCCCATACTACCAAGAACAACTCCCAAGTTGAAAAGGTATTATGAAAGAATGAGAGCCGAGCATGAAGTCTTTGATTTGTGTGGTGGATCAAAATCTTAGAGGCAAGAGTTGATAGTTCCACAAAAGATAATTTTTGTCCACCAATTTATCATGTCTTCTCCAACCATGAATTGTTTGACGTTGGTTTGTGTGGAGGATCAAAATCTCAGAAGGCAAGAGTTGATAGTTCCACAAAAGATAATTTTTGTACACCAATTTATCCTGTCTTCTCCAACCATGAATTGTTTAACGTTGGAGATACATAGTATGCACCTAGAAAAAGAACAGTGTATGGAAAGGAAGAAAGGTCAGCAAGCCCTCATTTAAAGTTAAACGAAGTGAAACTTGTAAAAGCCAAAGAGGTAGACAAGATTGATGTTTGTGGACCAATTCAAGTAAACTTTAACAAGTGTACTTATGCACAAACATCTTTGGTCTTCGACTTTCCAAGACCAAGTGACAGGTATAAAAATGATAAAGACTTAGAAGAACTTGGAATTTTAGCAAAGGTGTGATGCAAGAGATATGATTCTTATGGGCATCATACAGATTCTTGCTGGATTGAGGAAGAAGAAGAATATGTCATTCTAGACAAGTTCTGTGGTCAAGATTTGGGGCTGTATAAGAAGTATGAAAAATACTTGAGAAAAGAAAAGAATGAAGAAGATGTGGAAGCTAACAGACTACAACTTGAGAACAGACTAAAAGCTGTTTTGAGACTCAATGAAACATCAGATGAAGATAGAAAGGCAAGCATGAGATGTGTTAAAACATCAAAGAAGCTTGGTAGAAGAAGAGTAGGAACATTGAATGGTGATGAGAAGTTCCTCTTAAAGAAAGGTTTTGAGCCAAGGGGGTTCTAATGGAAAACCAAGGAAATTGCAGTTAAGAAAGATGAACCAGTTATTGAACAGTGTGAAGTGAATGAAGTTGAAAAAATTGTGTATGAATATGAATCTGATGATTCTTATGAAATTGTTCATAAGGATCCAGTTCTAACTGATTTAGATGATTTTAATGTCAAAGAATTACAAACTGTTGAAGTTTGTACTTCAAACAATAACTAATCAGTTTGTGTTTGTATGTGAAGGGGCATTCCGCTAAAGTTAATGATGCATGGTACATGGATAGTGGATGTTTCAGAAACATGTCATGTGATAGGGGATCACTTGTCAATTATAAATAGAAGTTTGAAGGACCAGTTGCTTTTGAAAGTGATGAAAATTGAGGAAAGATAGTAAGAAGAGGAACACTTACCAATGGCAAAGTGACTTTTGAAAATGTGTTGCATTTAGAGGGGCTACAATATATATAATCTATTGAGTATATCTCAGGTGTGTGATAAAGGATATAAAGTTGGCTTTGATGATGCAAATTGCTTCATCTTGAAACCAGAGTTTGTGATACCTCCAGACATGATCATTATGATGGCACCCAAAAATGGAAATTTATATGAGCTGCTTGCATTTCAATTTTTGTGGTTTTTGTCACATTTAGTCCCTACACTTCCCAAAATGTGATTTTTAGTCATTTTAAGGGATTCTAAGGGGCGTTAGACGAGTTTAAATAACACGAGGATATAAAATGAATTAAACCAAGTTAAATACTAATAAATGCAAGGTTTTATAAATATGAAAATGAAATATCCAAATTACATTCCATGTTCGGGTAAACATAAACGAATTCAAATACGAAAAATCAAAACGATCGTTGTTTAGTCGTTTCATTGTTGATGTCATGTTGTGTTGTACAGGTTCAGCAAACCAGGGCAGTTAACAAAAAGATCATTCTAAGGTCATTCTTTAGTCTAGGCAAGACTACGCGTAACGAAGTCGAAAATGAAACTTTTTTATAATCAGTCTTTGCAAACACCTTGTAAAACCCATCTATATGATAATAATGGCAACATGGTATATATGCAGCCCAAATAGGTGTAATGTAACTAATATGGATATTATCTAAAATTTCAATTTTATATGTGTATTTAATATAGGTATTGCCCAAAATGTTGCTGACTTCGATAAACCAGTCTAACGTTAATATTTTTTAGTAACGAAAAATTTTTTACACAACTTACTTTTACAAACAAAAAAGAACAGTAGGCGTCGTCCCATCGTAGCGGGTCAGCCTACTAATTAACGTGCGCGCGCACACACATATATATATGTGTGTGTTGTGAAAATTAGTAAAAAAAATATAAAAGTAAATATAACACACACACACACATATAGCGGGTTAGCCTACTAATTAACACACACACACACACACACACATATATATATAGGGTTAGGTTAAAATAAAAACTCACTTGAGTAGTGAAAACTCTAGAAACTCATTCTCAACCACATGTTTTTAATTAAAGTTTGAAATTTGTGGTCCACGACTAAAGTTAATAAAAAATATAAAAGTAAATATAATTTTTTCTCTCTCCTGAGAACATATATAAAAATTAGTAAAAAAAAGGTTAAAAAATAGCAAAATAATTTTTTTTAATTTTTCGATGTTATGTATTAAATGTAACAACATATATTATATGTCCAAAAAACAAAAAAAAACGATGTTATATAGGGTTTTTACAACTCAAATGAGTTTTCCTTATTCATGATTTCTCTACTCAAGAAACATATTATATTCCATTCTTATACTTTTAAAGTATGTACATACACATTCTAAAAATACTTTGATTTTCATCACGTATAGATTATAAGGTTGTTCACCAACAATAAAGTTTCTTCACACAAATCTAAACCCACACTAAGTCAAATGTTAAAATGAAAATTTGATTATAAGTGGGTGTAAGTGTGTGAGAGAGAGAGGGGGGGGGAGGGGGGGAGAGATCCGTGAGTGTGTGCATGTGGATGGGGTGTGTGTGTCTGTGTTTACATACATGTATCTTATTCTAGATGATTGAAATCGTTAATTTGTTAGTTGACATGGTTGGAGTTTTATAAGGAAATAATGTATTTTGTTAATGTTCGTAAGAGGGGGGTTTGAGAAAATATGCATACTTGTACATACTTGTTCATATGCTATATGTTAGGTTGATGATGATAAAATTCTTAGATATTAATAACGGATAGAATTCCACGAATGGTCCCTGTAGTTTCAGCCAAATTTTATACATGGTCCTTAATGTTTAAAACTTGCATGGATCATCCCTAACCAACAACTTTGGTTTCATTGTTGGTCCAAAAAAATAACCAAGTTATCTTTTGGTGTTAAATGCTGAACATGACAGGGGTAATTTGGTCCATTCTATATTTTAATTTCTTTCATCTCTCTTAAAACCTCGATACAACATAAAATCCCTTTTAACACCCATCCCAATTATGATTGAAAACCCTAGACAATTAAAAGACCCTTTTCAACAAAAATCTTGATGATCGAAGAACACTGATTGAAGAAAATGGTGACGGTTTTGTGGCGCATAAGGAAAGATGATGACTTTATCCCTGACTACGGTATGTTTTTTTGCTTGATTATTTCAAATCCTAAGTCTCTCTCAATTATATTAGGATGATAATTTCAAACTTTGTAATGTAGGAGATGGAATGGTTTTCTCTATCGAACTCAACCATGGTGAGAAGTTCTCTAAATTTCTAGGTAGAAGATACTTGAATGGGAAGGTTATTAACTTTGATTTGGTGGATTCTGATGTCTTTTCCATTCAAGAGTTGAACACTATGATTGAGAAATTAGGATACCACCTTGAAGGTATCATTTACTGTCATTATAAGATCCCTGGTCAAGACCTTGATGTTGGACTTAGAGCACTAGGGAATGATAATGATGTAATCAACATGCTACAATACATAGGAGTACGTACAATAATTGAGATATATGTTGAGCATGATGTCACAAATTTGGATACTTTTTCTAAATCATCACAGGTTCAGGTGTTGTTATTGAAGAATTAGATGATAGAGTTAATGCACCATTAGTTAACATAGGTTTGCTCTTTGAAGGGCCTGCTCCAGTTGTACCTATCCAAGATGAACCAGTTGTACCTATGCAACAATTGTTATTGATGTTCAAGGGATTGATAATGAAGTTGGATATAACCCTGTTGAACATGTTCAAGATGAAGCTATGCATATTGTTGATTCTGAACACATGCATATTGGTAATGGCTTTGATGAATTTGATCCTTTTTATGGGCTTGATCAACATGTTCAAGTGCAAAGTAGAAACATTATATATGAAGTTGTTGAAGACCAGGAAGATAGTGAGAAAGAGTATGGTTCTAATGAGGATAGTGATGACAGTGACTTCATGGTTGATGAAGATAATTTAGTTGACGATGCTGAAGTGGATACGAGAACTTTTTAGAGAATGTTGATTGGAATGTAGAATGGGTTGGAGTTGGGCAACACGAAGAACAAGAAGAAAATAATGATGACAACAACGAAGATGATGCCTTTATGAATCATGAAGATGAAGATTTTGAAAGTGGTACAAATTCTGACCATGATAATGAAAGGAATAAAGCTTTCAGGTTGTTAGAAGGATAAAACAAAAAAAATTGGTAGACAAAGTGTATCTTTTAATGTAGGCAAAGAATTTGTAGCAATGAAATTGTCAAACAGTAGGTCTACACTCATGCAATTGAGACTAGAAGGCAATTGCGCTTCTCTAAAAATGATAAAGTGAGGTTGAGGGTAACTTGTATAGGAAAGATACCAGTTTTTAATAAAAGACAAGAAGTAAATGCAACTAGTCCAAGTTGTAATGTGGTAGGTTGGTCAAGTGGGAGTAGAGTAGGGGATCAAGTGGGGTAGGTGGGTCCAAAGGAATCATGGCTTGTTCCAAAAAGTCAGGTGAAGAAGAAATACCCACTTGTCCTTTGCTTTTATTTGTTTCCAAAGGAAAAAATGAGGAAACTTGGACTGTTAAAACTTATCACACTATCCATCGTTGTCTACAAACCAGAAATGCTACTGTACCGCTAATGTTTTAGTTAAAGATGTGCAAGAAACCTTAGCCCGGCCCCTAACCCTAATATTAAACTCAAGGCTCTTCAACATGAGCTGTAAAAAAATATGAGCTTAATGTGTTAGAAGGCAAGGTATTTAGGGCTAGGGCAAAGGCAAAGAAGAATATAGAGGAAGATTACACTACTCAATATACTAAGAGACTATAGCATGGAGTTACAGGCAACCAACATTGACACAACTGTCAAGATTGAAGTTGAACCATGTAATGATCCCACAAGTGATACAAGAATGTTTAGAAGGATTTACATATGCCTTGGTCCTTTAAAGAGGGGATTTAACTCAGGTATGAGACCTATTTTGGGTTTGGATGGAACTTTTATGAAAGGGAATTGGCCGGGGCAAATATTAACAGTGGTGGGCTCAAATGCAAATAATGGCATATATCCAGTTGTATATGCCGTTGTGGAGTCTGAAAGCATATCTTCTTGGACATTGTAACATCTAGGATTTTTTGTTTATGTTTAAACCGATTCGGGAATGTAATTCGGATCTTTCAAAATAATTAAAACTTGTATTTAACTTGGTTTAACTTATTTTATAATTTCATAACTTTTAATCATGCCAAATAATCCTTAGAATCCTTTAACATCGCTTAAAACGGCTAAAAATCACATTTTCGGGAACTACAGGGACTAATTTTGTCAATCTTTCCTATTTTTGATTAAATAAACGAAACTTAAACGCCAAGAAATGTTATAGCTGGTCCAATTTCGTTTTCTTGGTGTCCAACCCAAATTTTGTTAGTTATTGTTCCAGATTTTCTCATTAAATAGCTTATATAGTTTCCTAATTTGTTTTTAGCATGTAAATCGCTTATTTAAGGCATAAATCGAGTGAATTAAGGTCCAAGAAAAGGATATTAACTAAAATACAAGTCCATACCCTAAGATTACTGATCAAGCACGAAATCTTTTGGCTTATTTCATCGATTTGATCATTAAGCTCTTATTCCGTTTCCTAAACGAGTAAATATACTAAATATGGTTCGATTTTGTAATCTCTATATAAACGCATCATAATTTCCTGCCACAAAACTTTACATGAACCCTAGAGAAGCTCCTCCAGTCGTCCTAGCTTCTGTCTCTCTTAATACGCACCGACCTTTGACTCATCATTTCTGTTGATCCTTTCACTTTCCGGTGGACGACTCGCTTATTCGTATTTATATTCGTTTGTCGTTAATCTAAGGTGAGTTTATCATTCCCCTATTTTACCAAATTTTATAAACGTTTTAGGGACATATGCGTACCTATCTGTATTTTATGCTATATATATATATATATATATATATATATATATATCAAACAAATGCATACGTGTAATTGTGAGTGACTTAATCAAATATGTGTGTTACATGCTTACTTGTGTTAATATTCATTCATTCGTATATTATGTTGATATTCATTTATTCGTATATTCGGAGGGGTCCATTATACTCCCATGTGTTGGGTTCTCATACTATTGACCAACGCCCGAATCGCTTGGCAACGGTCTACATACTTGTTTATGGTTTGTTTATATTTACCGTTTTTATCACGTTATGCTTATTTATATTGATATGCAAAACTGGTGATATTCTCACTCAACATTATGTTGAGAAACTCTGTTTTCTACGCATATGCAGGTTGCTTAAATTGAAGTTTGGATATTTGGTCAAGACCATAGGTTTTAATGAAGACAATAGTTAAATCACGTTTATAATCGCTTATTTGAATTGTTTGGAATATTTGTTAATTTGTGTGTACATTTGAAATAAAATAATTAAATAGATATTGTCACTTTTATATCATGATAGTATCTTTGAGCTGTGAGCAATCGGATCACGCCCCGACATTTTCACCTTAGGTTGGGGTGTGACAGACATGTGTGACATATATTGTTTAATATTTTCTTTTTTGCACTATAGGTAGGTCTAAATGTGATGTTCTCTTGAACAATATGTGTGAGGTGTTTAATAGACAACTTGTAGAAGGCAGAGACAAGCCAATTATCACATGTTTAGAGTACATTAGGGAGTACATTATGAGGAAGATTGTGAAAATCCAGAAGGTAATATAAAAGAGTCAGGGCCCTCTTTCACCAAATGCAACTGAAAAGTTCAAACATATCAAGGCAGAAGCTTCAAAGTGTAAGGTTCAATGGAATGGTCTTCACAAGTTTCAAGTAAGTATATATGGAGATCAATATGTTGTTGATGTTCAACAGATGGTATGTTCTTGTAGGAGGTGGAAATTAACTGGGATACCTTGTAAGCATGCCATTGCTAGCATATGGAACATGACGGTTAATGGTAAACCAGTTGGTATTGAGGAAAGTTGGGTTGATCCATTCTATATGCTAAACACATGGAAGGAAGTTTACATGCGTAAGATTGAACCCATAAATGGCAGGAGCTTGTGGCCAAAGTCTCCATGGCCAACCACTTTGAGACCACCTAAGCATCACACTCTAGTTGGCAGGCCAAAAAAAAGAGAAACAAATCAAATGACGAACTTAGTCAAAAGATGGACCATGGAGGGAAAATGTCAAGGCCGGGTAAGCCTATAACTTGTGGGATATGGAAACGGGAAGTTCACAATAGAAGATCATGCAAGGAAGGTCAACCTAATTCAAATGGAAAGAAGGGGAACGCGATTGAAAAAGGGATGACTGGAAAAGGGAAGGGGGCTGGAAAAAGGAAGAAGGCTGCAAAGGGGAATGAAAAGGTTGGAAAGTAGACTTGAATGTTTAGTTTATGTTTGTATGTTTAATGTCTTGTTTGGTTCAGTTCCAAATCCATAGTGAATGTAGACTTTAATGTTTTTTGTTACTCTTTTGAAAGGAATGTATGGAAACTAATGGAATATGTAATGGTTAAGTTTAACCTTTTTGAATGCATGTTAAAAGGTTTATCTTTTACTCTTATGTTTTTTTGTTATGTTAAAGCATTAAATAAATGCTAGAATGTTGAGACCACCTAAGTTAACATAAATCTTAGTGTTTAACTTGTTTATTTATCTAAGGTAGATCTGGTTAGATCAGGTTTTAAAGAGGAGAGAGAGAGAGAGAGGAGAGAAATTAAAATATTGAATGGACCAAATTAGCCATTTCATGTTCAGCATTTAACACCAAAAGTTTTGGACCAACAATGAAACTAAAGTTGTTGGTTAGACATGATTCATGCAAGTTTTAAACATTAAGGACTATGTATAAAATCTGGCTCAAACCATAGGGACCATTCGTAGAATTCTATCTTAATAACGAGTAAAATAGTTTAATGATGTTTATAAGTTAACATTTTGGTAAAATTCATGAGAAGTATAAAAATGCACATAATATACAAGTAAACTTCTTACTTTCAAAATATAAGTATGACGAATGCAAAATTTATCTTCTAAAATTAGTGAATAAGGTGGTATATATAATAGAATCTCAATTTTTAAGCCAGTATGAATGTTCCATAGTAAGTGTTAAATGATTAATAAGTTATATTCATTAAATGTGACAGATATGAACATATGATAGAAAAAAACACACCCATTTTAGTTAGTGAATATACATTTTAGAATGACATATTATAAGATATATGAAATATTATAAGTTAGACGTGCTTAAAATTATTTATTTATGTGTTATATGTTTAACATGCTTTACTTGGTTTAGTTTGTAAGTCGTTTGCTTAAACGGTTGAAAGTTCGACTTTTTAACGCACAATTGACACAGTCTTAGAAAATGTTTTAGAACAACTCCCGAAATCTAAATATTGTTAAGCATTATATAAACTAATATAAATAATAATTCCAAGTTAGTAAAGCCCTATCTGAATGGTTCGCGTTCCGAAAGATGACGCAAAACCGTTAAAAGTAACCGTTTTTAAGAAATTTTGACAACTAAAAACGAAAGTATTTTGGAAACTAAAATATATAAATTTCATATTTTAACTTTAATGAGTATTTCCGTACTTAAAAATAATAAATTTATACTAAAATGTTAATCGATTCGCTGTTAGATGCAAAACTGACAAAACTGAAAAGGCTAACTTTAAAACTATAAATTATAAAGTTTACAAAATTAGGAAAAATTATCTTTTTCTATAAAAAAAAGGTATTTTAAAACTTATGTTTAATAAGAATAAATAATTTTTATTTAACTAATTATTATTAAATGATATATACTAATAAATATGTGTATAATTTGTTAAGTTAGGTGTTTTATGTGCATATAGATAAATAACTACACTTAGGAACAGATGTTTATATTTTTTTAGTAATTGTGTGCTTGTGTGAAAACTAATTAATTGGACTTGACCAAACTAAAAGTCGCCAACGGTTTTGTTCGAATATAATATATTAAAATAATAAAAGAAACGTTTTTAAGGAAAATGAAACGTTTGTGTGAAAAGTATTAAGTTGGATGAACAAAACACACACATATATATAGGGGATGGTTCAAACGAGAAGTCATCTTAGTGCGTTAAGTGCGAAAAATCAACATGGACCACTAGTTTATTATAGGTTTTAAATGTTTAAAAATAAATGAAAAAGTTTTAATAGAAACATTAAAAACATTCTCTATTCAATTAATGCAACTAACAAATATATTAAAAGAAAATTCTCAAAATAGCCTATTTTATAGAGAGAATCTCCAAAATAGCCCAACAGTTTTGATTATTCCAAAAAATTTGGACTGAGGAGACACATTGGGTGAAGATCTTTATTAGGAGGGAGCATGCCAAACTCTTAAAAATATGGAGGGAGCAGATCAAATATAAGAATAATATTGATGGACAACACCAAATTTTTGAAAATATTGAGGGAGCAGGCTATATTTCTTTCTTAACTTTTCTTCTCAAAAGACAGCCTCTCCAGACAGTTTTATTATGTTTCCTATCTGAGCCGTACAAATTTTCAAATTCTTGAAAGATGTGCATTTTTAATTTCGTCTTGAAAGATGCATTTCAGAAAAAATTGTTTTAAGAAGACGAGATTTTTCTTTTCTTCAAAGTCATCTTCTTCTTCCATTCTTTATGTTATATATATATATATATATATATATAGGGAAAGAATCAAGAGAAAACTCATCTTTAGAGAGAAAACTTAAAAACTTCTAAAGAATTATTTTTAATTAAAAATAAAAAATATTTTCAAATTTCTGTGTTTGCCATTATTCTTATATTTTCATACATTTGCTCGAAAAAAAAATAATTAAAAAAATAAAAAAAACCGATGTAATGCACATACGTGTTACTGTGTGATACCGTTGTATTACACAAGTGTATTACTATGTATCTTTAAGTTTAATAGTGTTTAATTGTATATATTCAATATTTGTGTATTATATGTGTGTAGTAGTGTTGTATTATATGAAAAATAATAATAATAAAATAAAAGTCGATGTAGTGCACATGTGCGTTAGTGTTGTATTACACATACATACTAATGTGTATTCGATATGTGTATTAGTCTTATATTGCATATATACAATAGTGTGTATCAAATATGTGCAATAGTGTTGTGTTCTATGCAATACAAACACTTTTGCATATATGCAATGCACACTATTACACATGTGCACTACACCAACAAGGTTACCGACAAGGGTTTTTTTTTTATTGAACCAATAACAATATATAAGAATAATGGAAAAAAACAAACTTCAAAAAAAATTAAAAATAGTTTTTTAGGAGTTTTTAACTTTTTTCTTTAAAAGGAGTTTTCATTAGATCTCACCCCATATATGTGTGTGTGTGTGTGTGTGTGTGTGTGTGTGTGTTTATATATATCTATATTCGACAAAATAACCAAATAATCCGCCCAAATCTTCCGTAAATTCGGCTGGGCCGTCCAAATCTTTCGTAAAGTCCAAATAAACAGATGTATTAAATCAAAATATTAAGGAAAGAAAGTTAGTAATCAAAATTTTGTCAATGTAGACAGATTATAATTAAATCTTGTCGGTGTTGATGGAATTTAAATAAATATTGCAGGAGTTGATGGATTTAAATAAATTCATCTTATAAGAAGAAAAGAAAAATCTCGTCTCCTTAGAACAAATTTATCTGAAATGCGTCTTCCAAGACGAAATTAAAAAGACACATTTTCCAAGAATTTAAAATTTTGTACGGCCAGATAGGAAACATAATAAAACCATCTGGGGAGACAAACTTTTGAGAAAAAAAGTTAAGAAGAAATATGACATGCTCTCTTAATATTTTCTAAAATTTGGCATTGTCCATTAACATTATTGTCATATTTGGTCTGCTCCTTTCATATTTTTAAGAGTTTGGTCTGCTTCCTCGTAATAAAGATCTTCTCCTAATGTGTCTTCTCAGTCCAAATTCTTTGAGAATAATAAAGACTTTTGGGCTATTTTGGGATTCTCTTTCTAAAATGGGCTATTTTGAGATTCTTTCAATATATTAATTTCTCTTTACAATTAACATAACTAATCAAATTAAAATATTTAAAAAATATATATATAAAGAATTCATCTATTTTTGTAATGTATTTCTCTTCTTTCTTGATTTTATATCCTACATAAATATAGTATATTCATATAATTTCTTTTAACCAATATATTAAATATCCATCAACATGTGATTTTATTCATAGCCGTCGATATATGTTTTTTCTCAAATAATATATTTACATAAACTAAAACATACTTACAATATGATGAGTAATACAAAAGAAATATCCTACAGATGTTTGTATTATAATATAACAAAAACGATTCAACCTACAATCTTAAACAAAAAATATAGCCTACACTTGTTATAAGCATAAGAAAACATATAACTTACACAACAACAAGCAACGTACACGCAAATGCACACACACACACATATATAATATATATATATATATATATATAAACTACACGGAAAATACGTATATCCTACACATGTTTATATTAAATATCAATAAAAATATACACCCTACACAAAAATATAAACCTACACCTGTATTTCAGCATCCACAATTATATATAATCTACACGAAATACACAAAACATACACATGTGTATTTAATATTAACAAAAGCATTTGGATGTTGTATTTTAAAATACACATGTATAGGTCATATACAATTTTGTGTAGCTTATATATACTTGTTGATACTGAAATTCAGATATATGTTAGATATTCGTGTGCACATTATATTTTTTTATGCAAGTATAGGTTATATGTTTTCGCATAGGTTGTATATTATTGCTAAAATATAATGTCCACATGTAAGATATGTATTTTTGTGTAGTTTATATAATTATGGATGTTGAATTTCATATGTAGATTGCATGTTTTTGTGTATGTTATACGTATTTTGTGCTTAGAACTAGGTTTATGATTTATGTAACTCATATATTTTATTTTTGATATTTAATTGACACATGCGTATGATATATATTTTTTGTATTATTCATCACAATTGTTTTTGTAGTTATGTCAATTGAGAAAAAAGAAAAGTATGTGCTGATGACTATTAAAAAAAGTTATGCATTATATTAAGTTGGAAAAAATATTTTTAGATAAAAGAAATTGTAGTGTATCAATAAATTGTATTTGTGTATGATTAAAAATGAAGAGAGAAGAGAATAAATTATAAATTATATGATTTCTTTATATTTTTTTTAATATATTAACTTGATAAGTTATGTTAATTGGAGAAAGAAATTAATGATTTTATTAGTTGTATTAATTGAAGAGAGAATGTTTTTAATGTTATCTATAAAACCTTTTCATTTATTTTTTAACATTTAAAACTTATAATAAACTAGTGGTCAATATTGATTTCTCACACAAAGATCACTTCTCGTATGAACTTAATTCTCTCTCTCCCTCCCTCTCCCTCTCCCTCTCTCTCCCTCTACATATATATATATATATATATATATATATGTGTGTGTGTGTGTGTGTGTGTGGCCTAGATCATTAAAAATGTGTGCCTTATTAATAGGACACGAGCGATCATGTGCTAATGAGCTTTATACCAATCAATTCTTTGCAAAGGTAAGTTCTCAAAATCCCTACTTTTAAATGTTTCAAATATTTATAAATGCTTTTGGGGGGAAACACGTTTCACAAATAAAATTTTATTTATACGAACGTATTAAATGAGACTTAAATTAAACTGGCATTAATGCCCTGGAATGAGTAGAAATACCTGGTTGTTAAGACCATTAACATTGTATTTGAACGTAAAAAGATTGATAGATCTATCAGGGTTGCATCCTTCACTTTTCTAGTTGCTCTGGTTAAAAAGTTGTGAATATTTCGAGTTTTGTATGTATCGGGTTATTGATTTAATAGTCATGCATGTGTCATAATCTTAGCTAGTTTATGAATAATACGATTTGTTTTAATAAATAAAATGGTGATATTTTAAAACTTTGGAGAAAGATTCGTAAAAAATTACACTCGTAATGAAAGACGAATAGGTGTTTTTATGAAAGAAAATGCTTTGATTAAAATAATGGATTTATAAATTGAGAACTCACCAACCTTTGTGTTGACGTATTTTTAAATGTGATTTTCAGGTAACTGAGATGGAAGTTTCGTGAAAGAATGTGTGTAAAACGGGTATCGTATTTCAAACCCAAAATTGTTGGACAAAAATGTATTTTGTTTGTAAACATGCACTTGTGAATTCGTGTATGATGATTTTTTAATATGAATAAATGTCCAATCAATATAAATGTCCATGTTCAAATATCATTAGCTAAATAGCATCTGTTACCGCCCAAATTAACTTAATTAAGTTTTCCGTTACTAAGTTAACAATTTTGGGGTATGTCTTACATCATAAGACGTGTAACATCCTACTTTTGTTAATAATAAATAAAGGAATTTTGTTGATTTAATGGTGTGTTATTTTTTAGTTATGTTGAATAATAATAAGTTGGGTATGGACTTGGAAATGGGTTAGGAAATGATTATGGGCCATAAGGTCCATGGGCTTTCTATATGAACCCCATGAACCTCCTAAAACCTCATTCTTCCATCACCTTATCTCCATACACACTCAAGAACACACACAAAAACTCTCCTTCAAACCCGGATTCGAATCTGAGCTAAAGAATGGTAGATTTCATGTTTAATCACCATCAAATAACAAGAAACACCTCTAGATCACGTACTAATCGGACCTGAGGCAAAACCGATCCTAAGAAGGTATGTTTTGGTTAAAAAGGTTAAGTGTTTGAGGTCGGTTTGCCATAAAACTCGGCATGGTAGTAAATCGGACTGTAAGATGCAAGAGAAACATAAAGTTGATGTACCACAAGTAAACGGTGGTGATTAGGGACGAACAAGTAACGTTCGGGCCAAGTAAAAGCAAGTAGAAAAAGTTGTTATGACCAAGAACTCGTTAGAATAGTAAAACAGGGTATAAGGCGTGGTTAAAGTACAAAATGGTTAAAAGAATGGTATAACGAAGAAAACAACGAATCGGATCGCACAAAGCAGAATCACATCGCATAGACATGTAATGCGATTCGTTTAAAGAAATACGACGTGATTCGTTTGGCATGTGATTGGATTGCTCCATGCGATGTTATTGGATTGCTCCATGCGATACAATTGGTCTGCTCCAAGCGATGCAATTGGATTTTTCCATGCGATGCGATTGAATTTCTCCATGCGATGCGATTAGATTGTAATTCATGCGATGCGATTGGATTGCATCCATACGATTGGTTTCATATGCGATCCTAATGGTTTGTATAACTCAACTCGATTTGTTTTTCTGATGAAATTTTAATAAAGGCTTATTAACGAAAATAATTTTTTTCCAAGCTGGCTTGGCAGCTCGACCCCAGCCAAGGACTTTGCCCCTTGGACCCTGCTATGGGCATTGCCCCCGGACCCCTATTCGTTAGGGACTTCACTGACCTAGAAGTAGTTAATTGATACTTGCAATTATTACACAGTTAGCCATGTGTAACTAATGAGAGGTGTGACCATAAACTCAGAGAGGAACAGGATTCAGTGAGTTTCTAGCCCCTTTCTCTGTTATAATTTTTTGGGCTATGTGCATACTCCTATGAGTTTAGTTAATACACTTACCTTAAGTGGTAGCTGTATGCTATATGAATGTTTAATAATGATACTTGAAATATATGGAAAGGGTTAAGGGTACTTACGTAGATATACATAAAAATATATAATTAAAAGTATGTGTGGTTGTATGTTACGAACATGATGGAACCGGACCCTAATAATATATAGGGCAGAAGGGAACCGAACCCTAATAATATTCGAGGGAGAAGGGAACCGGACCCTAATAATATTCGAGGCAGAAAAGAACCGGACCCTAATAATATCCGAGGCAGAAAGGAAGAGGACCATAATAATATCAAAGGAAGTAGGGCGAAATGCTCTTTAAAACTTAGAAACAATCATATATGTATTAGTAAGCTAAAATAAGAAAGTATTAAAGAATGTAAGCATGAATGTATAAAGGTATGAATGTATGAAGGTATGTATGAATGAAATATAAGCAGGCTATGTATGTAATATGTATCTCCGGATACGTATAAGTTAGTTCGTGAATGTAATGTATGTTTCCCGATTAACTAGAACTCACTCAGCGTAGCTGAATTTTAGTATGCACACAGACAAATAGGTTGAAGCAGCTGGCTTGAGGGAGATACATGGCATGGACTGAAAAGACTGGCATCTATGAGGAAAATGTTATGATGTTATTTGAATGTTATGTTATGTTATGACAATTTGAATGTTTAAGACAAGGATTTATGTTTTGTAATATATTGTTTGAAGTTTTAAGAAATCCGCGAAAGTTTTAATTCACTCTGATATTTAGAACTGTGTTTATGAGTAAATCCAACGCCAAAGTATGGCACCCAGGACCGGGGCCTTACAAGATGACCCGGCATTTTACACCCCTTATCTGACTCAAGTGAAAACAAGAGAGGAATGCGTTATTGAAAACACATCATAAGACGATTTGACATTTTACAACTCTTTTGCAATTTCTTTGTAATGTCGACCCCAAGTTCATTCATCTCCCGGTCAATGTTTACAATGCTCTTCCATGGGCACGTTAAAGCTACCTTATTCGAGATATCGGACCATGACCTATCCGAATGATGGAAGTCACAAATGATGTTAATTTCTCCACAACTTGTTTGTTTTTTATTTCACTTTTGAAACTCCACCATCACTTAAAAAGCATTGCAAGGTTCGTATCATTTAACGAGCCCAACCCAAGCCCTCATTAATTTTCCGGTGTTTTTAGTTTGTGCTACGTTACCCAATTTGTTTTACGTTCATCCTCTATCCTTCCCAAAAAATAAAACACACGTCTCAACCTTTCTAATTTTTCCAAAATATCATTCCGGGCTTTATATAATGAGAAATAGTATGTTGGTAATGTGTTTAGAATTGCCTTAATTAATGTTACTCTACCACCTATAGGCAAGCTCTTAGCTTTCCATAACAGAAAACGCTTCCAGAAGATCTCTATTATCTGGTCCCAAGACTTAATCAAATTCACGTTAACCCCCACTTGTAACTTAACCTGATTCGATTATTGATGATTAATCTGTTAAATGACATGAGATGACTATTTGTTACATACTTGAATCTCGGGTGTGATTTGCTTTTGTTAATTATTTAAATTGCAAATTACTTGCTTGCTTAATATTAAAACTAAATCATTGCTACTGTGATCAACACTCATAATTGCTTACTTCATTATGTTAGGAACTAGTTGCACATTGCATTGATCACATACCCCTGGTGGTTCGACGCCCTACTTACCCTAACTAGTTTAAGGTGATTAGGAACACTTTATTATTGTTGTTTTTTACTAGATAGCGACAGTCTAACATCATAGGCATACAAGGTCATAACTCCAAATTAATCTTTCTGATATATCCCGGACATTGTTAAAGTCCCAACTATAACTCATGACCCTCCGATCAAATTTTTGTTAAAACGTTATACGAGCCAAGATCTAGTCGCAAATCGATACGTTTAGTTCGTGATCAATACGTTAAACATTGATACGTTAATGGAGGAATACGTTACAGAGAAAATCCGGCAGCATAACGTTACAATACATAAATATGGCACAGATCTCTATGCAAACTAACTATGAAAGGCCTATTTATAGGCTTGTCCCATTCGTTAAAACAGTAGTAACGAATGAGACTTCTCATTCGTTAACATTCCTAACGAATAAGTCTTTCCATAGCCCCATTCGCTAAACACCCTTAGCGAATGGGTATACCTTAACGAATGAGCCTCCATTCGTTACCCTGTAGTAACGAATGGGCTCTTACATTAACGGATGAGCCTAGTCTTTAACGGATGAGGCCCACTCGCTAAACAATCCTTAGCATTCCAACAGTAGTGATTAATATTGACATAATAGAAGTAAGTGGATCGATCAAGTATCCGAATTGTAAAGAAAAATCATTATTGATAATCCAAGGCCATACTTATTGATAGACAGAACTGCTATTTATTTGCTGAATAGACAGATTAATAGAAAAAATCATGACTATACTTAACAATAAAACACTCTGAAAAGCCCACATACGACGAAGACTCTTTGTTGTCGTCAGGAAAAGAAGAAGTCCTAGCCCTATTAACATAGGAACTGGAAGTGGAAGAAAAGGTATTATCCACGCATATTGATATGTCTGTTCCATAAAAAAAATTTTATTCTTAATTAATTGTTTCCGATTCACCGGATCTTGCCTATTCGAAAAAAGTTAATAAAAAATCAAGATATGCACTAACTTATCGAATCATTTTATATTAGTATTTATTCTGAGTCTTTTTAAAATCGTTCAAATTTTCAAAAAAAGAAGTTATAATTGGTCAACTTATATGCCCAAGTGACATATAAAAACAAATACTTATAATAGTAAAATAACAATAGAGCAAGGATCTAAATTTAAGCTAAAAAGAGTACTTTATCCTGATATGAATTATATGATTAACTAAGAGCATCGGTCTAATGAAAAAAAACCTCTTTATGCATTAATATAAAGACTAAACTACCCCTATACTATTCGAACGGTTGCGGACATCAAATCCTTGCACTTACAATTTTTGATCCTTAAAATCTCCTCCCATAGCCTCCTTCTATCTCCCAAATCATTTGAAGCGTATACGTTCATAACATTAATTCTTTCCCCAGTTGGCTTAATTAAACTGATACAACTAAGAAAATGACGGTGTATTGTGACCTAGTCTTTAAAAAATAAAGGACGGGTCCCAAACACTCAAAATATCACACGATCTATCAACGGCTTCCACATAATCAAAATCGAAGACGCTTTTCCCGTACCCGATTAACATGGAAGAATGATGATTTCCTCAACTTAGTTTCTTGAATTGTGATGAAGTTTGCTCCATGACATTTTTCAATCCTCGAATCCAATTGCTTTCCGGACTCTTTTAATCCCCTAACATTTACAGACATAATATTCATTAATCGACCTCAAAACCACCATCCTTCTGCCCCGTCGATTTAACTAGTACCATATGATGTTCGAGATCCACCCTTATCAAGTTTCCCACTTCTGCCATATTTATTGATTCCTCATCCACCGGTTTCGAGCCCCAAACTTTCTTTTTTTGGTTCAACCTCCCCTTCTTGATAATGATTTGGATTTAAATCTTCGCCCCCCCTATCAAGAGATTGTCAGAATATTTTAGCCTCCCATCTCTTCAAGGCACCAACATGACCTCCCGTTCCTCCTGGGCCTTCATTCTTTTTTTCTACTAGATCCATTGTTGGGCTTGTGGACCTAGAAGTACGGATTCTCTTGGGCCTCGTCATGATGTTCCTCCATGCAAACATCTTCCCGCTTCTTCTCTCACATCAGAAACAAAGGATTGACTTCTTCCCTAACTCAAACTGAATAAGCCTTATCTTTCAAAACTTGAATCTCCTCTTCTACACGAGCCCTTATACTTTTCAGCACATAACTTGCACCTTCAGAGTTATCCACTCGTAGAGGTGGAAAATGGGTTGGGTTGGGTCGAACGGGTCATGGGTGGAAATGAGTCATGGGTCGAAACGAGTCATGGGTCGACACGGGTTTAGGTTAGAACGGGTCAACTAAAAAAAGGGTTGTTTTGGTTTGGGTTAGAATAGGTTAGGGTCGGAACAAGTCAGAACAGATTTCGGGCTTTTTTTTTTGAAAGAGAATAGCGGCGGAAACATTTTAGTATTTTTAGATTTTTTGTTTTTTACTTGTATTTTGAGTTATGATTTTTTTATTAATTTTTTTTTATTTTTTTTTATTTTACTTGTATTTTGAGTTATGATTTTTTTATTAATTTTTTTTTATTTTTTTTAGGGGTTTTCTATTAAGATCAAAAACCCCTCAAAAAAATATCCAAAATAATAATAAAAAAACTCATAACTCAAAATATTAATCAAAAATTAAAAAAAAGTAAAAAAAAAAACTAAAATCTTTCCTCCGTTGTCCTCGTTCCATTAAAAAAATGCCGAAAAATCCCGAAACCGAAAAATCTGCAGAAATGAAACAAAAAGCCAAAACCGAACCAAATCAATCGAAATCAAAAAAATAAACAAAATGAAAGTAAAAAAATTGAAACCGAACAAAAACGACACAAAAGCCAAAAACGAGTCCGGAATCGACCAAAAAGAAACCAAAACCCAATCCGTCTTGTGTGAAAACTCGTGTTGGCTCGAAACTTGAACCGAACCCGTTCCAATCTCAAACCCGTTTCTGCCGAAACCTGTCCCGTGCGGAAACCTGTTCCAATCCGAAACCTGCCACATTTCCTTAGGACACTAACCCACATCAACCCATTTCTTTGAATATGTCGACCCATTTTGACATGAAAATAACAAGACGAAATTTCAAATGACCCATTTAGTTAAAATCTCTGACCCAAACCAACCCATTTAATTTTTAAAACAACCCAAATTGACCCATTAGAAATGGTTTGGGTTAAGATTGCCACCCCTATCCACTCGTCCCGGGGAAAATTCAGGTCTGGCCAGATTTCAAATGAGAGCAAGGGTTTTCAATGTTCCTCCCAAGTTCAAACGTGGACAGATTCGAATGAGAGCAAGGGTTTTCAATGTTCCTCCCATTTTCAGATGTTTATATTGCCGAAAAAAGGGAAGAATAAGACTGTACTCATTAGAAATTGAAGAATTCAAGGTCCAATGATCAAAATCGAAAAGATAAATCATTTGTTTGTTGTTACAGTTGTCTAAACATTGAACACTGTGTGTCACTATGCCCTAAAAAGTTCAGCCAGTTGTTCTTTCCAATATAAAAATGGAATTTTTAATTCAAAGGAGACGAAACTAAGATATGGGATGAAAATACTATTATTATATTCACATTGGGCCTGATATGTACACACTATGGGCTAGGGCTAGTCAAGTCAATAGCGCCCCACCCCGCAGTCTTTGAAAATAATATTATTATATTGTCATTGTGTTCTTTTCTCTCGATATTAACATTCTTAGACCCGATTGGATTGTTATTGTTTTTTGTTGTTGTTGATGGTGGTGGTGGTGCTATTGTCGTCGTTGTTGTATTCCACGCTCCAACTACACAGATTGATCTGAGCTATTGCATAGATACATAGATTTCATGGCTTATAATTGGTATCAAAGCTTCGGCTAAACTATTTTGGACTTCGGATCATATATACTTACGGATTTAGATTTGGTTTTTGATGTTTTTAAAATCAGTTTTGAGTTAGTAGCTTCATTACACATCATTCCATTTTTCATTTTCATGAAATTGATTGTGTTTTAATCAGTTTCTTCGTTGACAATTTCATCTCTTCGCAAAATAGGAAAATCGGTTAAGTCCGCATTTTTCTTAGTATTCATGCGGAGTGTTTTTAACAGATCTAGTACTAGTACTAGAAATCACAAGGTTAGCATATCCGATGGCTTTCTGTTATTTGGTTTGATTTGGTGGTTTTCATACTTTCGAGCATTTCGCACTTAGTACAAGTTTTTGCGATATCTTGAAATTTTTGCGAAGTCATACAGTGGCTTTGCGGAATCTTAGAAAATTTGCGAAATTGGATACCGGTTTTGTGAAATCTCTGACTACTACAAGCTAGCTTACCTTCTTGTGAAATCCTAAACTTTGCAAGATCATAGACCAGTTTGCGAAAAGGCTTGTTTTTCTGAAATAGTTTATCCTTGCGACTTTACTAATTTTTGCAAGAACAGAAAGAGTTTGACTAAATCTTTTCATTTGGCTATTTTTTTTTTATATTTTTACAAGATGTGTTCCAACGCTGAACAAATGCTTCAGTTCTATATCCATCACAACAATGAGGTCGGATCAACCACCAAGACACTGAGGCTTAAATCCAAAGAATTTGATATTAGATATTTCGTTTTGAATCATTTGCAAGAAAGGCTGATTAGGGAAGTTTAAGGCCATTTAAAGAAGTTGCTCGCATACCTCTTTTTATTAATGAGGCGAATTAAACCGTTGATAAAACTATAAACATGCTAACCTCTAAGAGCATTCTCATCCCACTCTCTATCTTCAAACCAAAAATTACACTAAAACTCATTTTATTTTCTCTCTCCATTTCAATTAAATAATACTTTTATACCTTTTATCGTTACCTTTTCTCTTTCCTTCACTCACAACCACTTTCAAAACATATTAAAAAATTATAGGGGATGAACAGTAACTTTTCAAATATACAGAAAAATCACTATTTTTTCTAAAATATAAAAACCATTCACTCACAACATCTTGAATCACTCTCTAAATTATAAAAACGCCCCTCACATAATATGAGGGGTTGGATGAGAATGCTCTAAGGATATTAACATGACTAGAGATCAAAAGGCACATGGTTTTCTAGCTTATGTCATTAACCACTTATGTAACACGTAATTCAAAGTATCATGTAAGCTAGCTAAAGAATTATTGAATCAATTGATTGAAAAGTTTGAGGGTAACTTAGAAATAAAAAAAATCAAAAGCAACTACTGAACACATAATTACTTCTCTTGTTCCTTGAGCAATTGAGGAAGCGAAGACATTCCACAAAAGCATTATTTCTCTTGTTCCTTGAGCAATTGAGGAAGCGAAGCGGGCTGCTTGTCTTGCCTCGAGCCCATAAGAGAAGTACTGCTCTGGACTAGGATGGTGCTGTTCTGCTTAAAACTAGGCTAGGAAATGGGCCTAACTCCACTCGGATGAGAGCGCTTCCTATAGGTTGAAAGGCCCCTCACGGAAGGAGCATTTCCTCAATCTCTTCCAGAAATAGGAGCTCGAAACCTTGCAACAAGTTAACATCACATGTTCTAATCTCCTACTTAAAAAATATTTTCATCAAACATGTTTATTTTTTTATTCTTTCACTTCTCTTTATTTCCAAATGTAGTATTGATTAATATATTTGGATTCTCGTTTTCTCTTGTTAATTGTTCAGGTTTTGTTAGTTTTGAACTTTTAAATATAATATAGCAAATCATTGTATTCATTCCGCTTTTCAGCACCAAAAGCAATAATATTGTCTGCATAATTCCAAAAGATATTATGTACTAAATTTTAAGTCACCTTATTGTAGAACAAAACAATCAACTTTTGATTAAAAACAATCACCAGCTGCAAAATTCCAAAAGGAGCTGCTGTGAGTGATCTAAAATTGCCCTCTCTATGTCATAGCCAAGGGCGAAGGTTTAGGGGACCAGGGTTGACCCTGGTCACTGTCGTTTTTTCGGTTAATACGGTAAATTTCATGATTTTCATTGCAAAATTTTTATAGATATTAAGCGCGGTTACCCCTGAAATATTTTTTTCAAAAAGCTAACGGTCACCACTTGTCTTTATATATATAATATCCCCACGTTTGATTTTTCTTTTTATAAAACCTCACATTTTTATAAAAAATACTCGTCAAATACTAAAAGGTTTGTTTTTATAAAACTCAAACTTGAAGGAGGCTATTTATAACAATAATAATAAAGTTTAAACAAACAAAAAAAAAGGGTATTGTCAATGAGTTTATGGTTTGGAAACTCAAAGACATTGTCTCACTTGAGACCCCCGGGCACCGGCCACCATTAAGCACAAACCACCGTCCGCCACTGTCGGCGACCACCTTGGAGACCACCAGCCATCACATACATGATAACGTCTTCATCCTTGGTGTGACATTCGTGACAAAACTGGATACACCTTAGTACTTACAAACTCGAATAAGCGTTTAACCGCTTATTGTTTAACGAACAAACGAATAACCAAACGGGTCTGGTTATGGTCCGGATATCCCGGGGTGCCATCTATAAGTGATATGCGTTTAATATAAGTCAATATAGTGATATTAAAGCCTTAGAATGATAGCAAATCAGTTAAACGAAAACATGCTCGTTTAACCACCCGCTATGATCTTAAACGTGAAAGATAGTTCCGAAACAAGCATTGTATCATACATTAAGCCGAAAGAGATCTACTAAACACTTTTTGGGGATGTTCTAACCGATCCGTGAAATTATTTTCGATTTTTACAAACAAATACTATGTTTTTTATAAATTTACACAAAAATAGCCGAAAAACGCTCATTTTCGCGCTATTTGTCGTACCTGATATATTTTTTTCTCGCCAAAAACCAAACCCGATATACACTTGGACTCGGGATTTCATGTTGGGGCACGCAAAACGAGACTAATAGGCCAAAATGAGGCCCAAAAGTTCCAGCCCGCCAAAGTGGACTAAACCCTCCTTAAAATCCTTTTCACATTTAAACCCATTACTTGATATTTTTACATGATATTTCTCACAATTTCTGGACACTCAGCCCCTGCGTTCTTAACACACCCAAGAAACCTTCAAGGTAAGCTTCATGTTTGATCATTAGAACTTGAATTAAACATGGTTTTTACATAAAACTTGATCCTTGATTATCAAAAATGACTTCTAACCATCCAAAAACCCTAAAGATTGTCCAAAAACATATTTTGATCATACACATGGTTAAGAACCTGGATTGATAAGTTTTTTGGCCATAAACACGGATTAGAGGGTTTAAACGTAGTTTTTACGGTTCAAAGTTTGGTTTAGAACCCTAACCGAAACCCGAATTTCCATGGCTGTTCTCTTGATTATACATGCTTGGTTTGTTATATAGGACTTGTATCTATCCTACATAGGAGCACAAGATCTTGAAAAGTTGATAAGAAAGGTGGAAACAAACCAAAACCGCTAAGGTAATGCTGAAACACTCGCTTACGGGCTGTTTCGGTTAAGGTTGTGATGTGCATATTGTTAGGTCTTGAAATTTTACAGGGACATCAGAGACCATATCATTGAGTCCCTGTTTAAATTTGGTAATTTTTCGACCATCCGAGAATATTTGGCTAATTTATTACCGAATTAGGACGTTTACTTGGGAAAAATAGTTAAAATGCTTGAAAATTTATGAAATTTGTGGGAAACTCAGATTTGGTATATTTTGATCACATATAAAATTTGGGATCATTTGAAAAATTTTAAGGGTGTTTTGTGCATATGCGTTTGTATGAATTTTTATAGCCGAATTTGGGCCGAAAATAATATTGAACAAGCTTATCGCATTCTGGATTTGATACAGGTTGTTTTGGGACATAATTTGAGTATTCAGGAAATGTTTGGGAATTTTTGGAAATCGTTTGGGATAGACGGACGATTTTCAGGAGAAATATAGCTGATAAAATGAATTTTTATAAATTATTAAATCAGTAAATAATTCCAAAAATATTTTTATAAAAATCTACATATTTTATTTGATAAGTGGCTAAATTTTCATAATTTAATTATTAATGCTTAATTAAGTATGCTAATTTGAAGATTAAACAAATTCAATTTTAATAAAAACCGGCAAGTTCACGATTAACGAACCTGCGGGAATATCAAAACAACAAGAGTGATCAAAAATCATATGTTTGGATTAATTAAGTAAAAACGAACCTTTCTATGAGAAACCTGGACAATCTGGATAGATTGTGCGCATTTCTTCTCAAATCAAACTGAATAAACAGAAACGGGCCCCGTAACTAATCCGGGACCCCAATATGTGATCTTTCTTTATAACTTAATCATTTTATTAACCAATACATTTACCCAAGCTTATTTCCCCATAACTGTTTTCTGAACGCGTAAATGAACAACTTGGCCCAGCTGGGAAAACGGGAAACTGAGCCAAGTTCGGTTTTAAGTATTAGACATTGAACAACATCACAACCTAAGCCTATTGCCACTTTCTGGGCATTCCAGCTATACCCAGACTAGCTATACAGCCCATCTTAGTATAAAAATTATAATAATATTAAAATATTAATATTATTATAATATGGACTATAGGGACTAAGTGATAGCAAGGGAAACGAACCCCGAGCTGACCTCGCACTGAGTGCCTACAAAACAGTGAGTTTCATGATCCCTCTTTTCAAACTGTTTACAACCCTTTGGGGTGAAAAGCGTGTTTATATACATTAACTATCTGAAAACGGTTCAGGATATAGATTATCTGAACATGTATATATGAAAAGTCCCTACAACCATAATGATTAACTACGTGCTGATGAAAGGTGATTATTATCATTGATCGGTATATTAAGTGGAGATAGTACGAATGACAAAACATAATGAAATTACACGTGAAAACATGTTTATACAAACACGTCATGTAATGTTAAACATAACTAATTTGGGAATAATGTGGTCTGTAATGGCCATAAGGCTATTGTGGGTGAAAGAGGGGTCACAATAGTACTAAACTAAAGTTGAGTATGGCCTATGAGCCAAGTTCTGCTACAACTTACTAAACTAAAGTTGAGTATGTCATATGAGCCAAGTTCTGCTGCAACTTATAAACCAAAGTTGAGTATGGCCTACGAGCCAAGTCTGCTGCAACTTATTAAACGAAATAACTTGATTACGACATGAGTGTTAAGAAAATATTATGATTATATATGTTGTGGGCGGAAAAAGGGCCACAGTGATTACTAATACGTGATAAATACTATAAATGTGCGTTTGTATTGTGTATATATATATATACATACTATGTGGATAGGCGTAGGAAATTCTATGTGTAGAAAATAATAATTGTTGTGTATAAAATGTGTAATGTATGAGTTTACGTGAAACCATTGTGGTCAGAAGAGGGACCATAGTGGTGATTTTACGTGGAACCGTTGTTGGCGGAAAGTGGGCCACAGTGGTTGATTTTATTTGGAAAATGAAGGCATGAAGTACGAATGAGGAGTCACGATTTTATCGTAATTTCAAACTCTATCATAAACTTATACACATACATATCAGTATACAAAGACGTAGATATACATATATAAATGTAAATACATTTTCTTATATACGCGCGTACATACAAACTATGACTGTATGGTGCGCAGAACTGATTTCGTTAAAACTTATGAAACTCACCAACTATTCGTAGTTGACATGTTTTAACATGCTTTTCAGGTAATCAGATATGAGAAGTAATTTCCTGTGCGTTACGTGTCTGATTGGTGATTGATGTCGTGGGCATTTGAGTTAGAAGTAAAGTAATTGAAGAACCGGTTTGATTGTATCACCTAGTTTGTAAAAGATGTTAGAACGATGTAATATATTATAAATTAATTAGTAATGTTTCTTTATGAACAATGTATTTTATACCATTTGTATATGTTGCATTTCCGTTTTACGCTTCCACAATTCGCTTAACTGGGTGTGACACTTGGAGACACCACACACGTCGCATCACCGAGTAACCACACATCGCAATCACTAATCAACAAGTAATTGTTAATTTTTAGTTTATTATTCACCGTTGTTGAGTTGTTAAACATTGTATTGCATCTATATTGATTATTGTTCAAGGATTATAAAATTATGGTTTATAATTATGAAATCGGGGATTTAGGGAAATCGATCAATTAAGCTTATAGTTGGTATTGTATGGTACAATTTTGGTTAAAATCAATCCTATAGTATCTTTTTAATTAGGTCAATCATGAGAAAGTAAGATACTATTCATTTTTTTTTCAAAAAATAATGATGAACAAATGGATAATTCTTCTTCTAGGTACTCACTCTTCTACTCGCATAATCATGAATATTTTAGATCTTTGTTGATTAAAAAATTATCTAGTTTTTGTTTTTTTATTGTTGTAAGAGCAATCGTTTGAGCTTTGAATGAATGAAGAAAATTTAAATATTTAAATTTCATATTGTATGACTGACCCAAACCGAATCTTCGATCCGAAAACTTTTGGTTCGTGGCTTCGGTCATTGCTGTGACTATTGTTAAGCTTCGCCACTGATCATATCTATAATTCTTAATACACCTAATGAAACTGTTATGTTTAACTAAAGAGACTATATATGACATATTATTTAGATTTTATGTTATTTTGTAAAAGCATTCACAGCACTTTTGCATATATTGAGTGGGTTCTGTATAGGATTGGAAATGGTTATTGCTCTTCAATATATTTTGGAAGACATTGATAACCCTACTAACATTTTAATATATTTTGAAAATAGATTTTGAAAATAGTTGTGAGTTAAAAGGAGTGAAAAAGTAATGATTTTTAATATAATTAAAATAATAGAAGACTAAGTTGATATTTTACGATTTCAACATAATTTTGATTCTCTTATTAAAATAGACTCGACTTCAATAAAAAATATATTTAAAAACTTTATTATTATTACAAGTTACAAAGTTTAACGAATCCTAATAAACTACTCTTAGAATAACCATGGTGTATATTCTCTTTTTTGAGCAACAATTTATATTATATTGTCCATAAATGATTATATTCTCCAGAAGTAATTTAAAGCACTACTAATGCGTTAAAAATTAACTATTTTATCTAAACTGTATTGTAATCGCTATAAGTAATTTAAATTATGAATAACTTAGAAGTGATGAATGAATCAGTCCTATATTACTTTGAAATAGGCTTATAGGAGTGAGTTGAACTTAACTCGTGACAATACGGGCTAAAATTGGCTCGAAATCTTCGACTAAAGCTGGAAGCATGGAAATTAAGTTCATATTCGACTTGTATTTAACTCGAGAGACCCCGTGTCTTTGTGAGTAGCTTTACATCTATGGAACAAAAAGTAGCATCTTAAAAATATATAACAAGTGCAACAGTATACTCGAAAATAGCTTTTTGCAATTTCAATTCTCTGATTTAGATTTTAGATCATACAACCATGTTATTTACCACTCTCAGTTTACGTACCCATCTCAGGCAATTGCAATGATACATCTATATCTCGTTAAAATCAGTATTAGGTTTTGTTCATAATCGAGGTTCATCAATTTCGTCATGCATTCTCTTATAACTTTTTACCAATACAATATCGACCTTAGTATAGATTTCTAACGCACAACAGTTTACTACTTAAAAGAGCCTAAAAGATAAACATAAATCGCTAAAACTAGGGGTCTGCACAGTTCGGTTTGAGCTAAAACCAAACCAAAATCGAAATATCACGTTTTTTGATTTTTGAAACTGCTCGGTTTCGGATTTCAGTTTTCTTTTTTGTTTCGGTACAGGTTTTTTCAGTTTTTGTCAATCAAAAATATATGAGTTAATATTTAGCAAATTAATAAAACTAAGAAAATAAAATCTAAAAAAATCGGTTCGGGTTTACTTGCATGCAAAATGTAACGCCCGTCAATTCCGGTTTCAGGAATTAAAGCTTGTAGAGTATGTATAATTCTCGGGAATTATCCGACGCTTCTCGGAAGCCTTTACGTCATCCCGATACGTCTAATCGCTTAACATTTCTTCTAAGTTGCATCATTATTAAATTCCGGGGGCTAGAATGAAAATGCTTTATAATATAACACTAAACAAAAAACCCTAAACCCTATTTCAGCAGCCGATCGCAGCTAAGACCCCCCTGCTCGTTTTTCTTCTGCCCAGCCAAGTTTCGGCCGTGAAAACTTCAATTCAAGGTCGGTTTTATGATTCCCCATGCCTTTTACATCTTAATTGATCATATTAACGCGCTTATTGGTCGTTAAGGTTGAGTTTTGATGATAACAGTTTGCTGACAGATTCGTATAAGTTTATTTTAGAGTCTGTAACGCGATGGTAATCCATGGTTTTTGATCGATTCTTGATTCCATGATGTTCTACTTTGAGTCTAGTTTCCAGAAATGTATAATACGTAATTTTTGAACGAGATTTAAATGGTTTTTATGAATTTATAAAATCGAGTGTCAAAGCTGATGCGGGATGACGGATTCTGGTCTGTCTTCCCGACGTCATAACCTTTTTTCTACAGGTCCAAATTAGTTGGTTCCACTTCTGGAGGTTAGTATTTTGAGTTAGGAACCAAAGCCAATTGGAATCGTTTAATTTGGTTCGGTAATGAATTTTATAAAAATAAAACCATTTTGTTGCGCACTGAAATAGCTGCACGTACCTTGCTGTGTTGGAGGAATTTTTATAATTTTTTTGTCTAATAGAAAAATATAATAAAAATATTTTTATAAATCTAAGACATTTATTAAGGTCTGGTAAAAACTTAATAATTTATTTCAAAGGTTATCCTATGTAATTAAATGCATCTTCGCAAGCTAAAATCTATACATTTTACTCGTTATTAATCGATAAGTTCGTTTTAGGCTTAAACGGGGGATTTGGTTAGTTGAAAGGTTTTAGGGGCTGAGGTAAAGTAATTGGGTATGGGTTGGGCCTTGGGCCAAATGTTGGGCCTTGGGCCAACGTGTTGGGCCTTGGGCCAAAGTGTTAGGCTCGAACGGCCCATTAGGCAAGAGTGTTCTTAAAGTCTTGTTTAGTAACGCATTGTGTACTATTTACAGGCCCTTACTTGTGAGTGTGCACTTAGGGATTTCCTAGCTCGTTGCAGGTGTTCGATCGATTTCAGGTGAGTTCATGATGCCCTTTTTAACTCTTTTTAAATTTTGGGCTAGCATGCACACCTAAGTGTTTTCTTTCTTGATGAAATGTTTTAAACGATTTTATATAGGCTTGCTAGTATATGGTAGGCCTTGGGATGTTAAAAATATATATATATATATATATATATATACACATACATTATTGTTTTGCCTATATTTGGCAATGTTATAGTCGTTTCGACTACTGATGTTGCGTATGCCTACTTTGTGTTTGCATGCGTTGATGTTACGTGTTTGGGTTGTACGTTTGCTCGACCCTGATTTTACGTGTTTGGGTTGTACGTTTGCTCGACCCTGATGTTATTATTTGGATGATATATATGTAGGTATATAATTATAAGGATGCTTTCATATATAATTATAAGGATGTTTATACATATATATAATTATAAGGATGTTTATATTTAATTATAAGGATGTTTATATATATGTATATATATTTATAAGGATGATTACTTATTGTTGATGATGACCTAACTGTTTTATCCTGTTTATTTGGCCTAACTGTTATATCCCTTTTATTTTAAAACTCTTGGAATGACTATTATGATTATTATAGATGTTATTTATAAAAACTTGAACTCACTCAGCTCAAGCTGACTTTGTGTGCATGTTAGTGTGAGTTTCAGGTTAGGAGATGGATACATTACCGCTTGGACGTGCACGAAGCTACTTGGACGGTGGAGAGCATACTTAGTCAGATGTTTCAATAATAATAAATGTTTTCTTTTTAACATTTATTTAAATTGGTTTTGGGAACTTATTTTATTATTTATGTTTTCCGCAGAATTATACTCTGAAATGGTTATTTTAATGAAGTGAATTGTTTTAAGTTTAATTATTCTTACGAGTGTTTTGAATGATTACCAACTGTGGGGTACCCGGGGTTCGAGGCCTTACAAGTTGGTATCCGAGCCATGGTTCGAGGGATCCGAGCATCCCCGAATGCTTGGACTCGAACTGTAAGAAAAGAAACCAGTATGCCCACCGCGAGTAGCTGCACGCCAAGAGGTAACTTTAAATTATTTAGTCATTACTTTAAATTTAAGATTTCCAGTATGTGATTAATTGTTAAGTGTTAGATAGAATGCTAATGTGGTTACGGGCAGGGGGTGCTTAGAACGGTCCGGTGAAGTAAACGACTAGTAACACTTGATCAACGTTATTAGCAGCTTACCCTTACCTTCCATGTTTTAAATACCGCTTGTGTCTGACTATGTTAGGGTTCCGTCTTTTCAGAGATAGGATTTGGCTAACTCTCGAGTCGTTAGCGTTAAAGTTTATCTTATTCCCTAAATTCTCCTATTCGTTTCCCATCCTCTCGAACGCTTTGCGCGTAATTGTTTAGCTGAGGCGTAGCATACTGTCACTCTGGGTTCCTTGGTACTTGACCGCTTAAATTCCTCGCTCCTTCAAGAATGTATGAGCAACTGTTTAGCTAAGTAGGAGCGTGATGTTATCCCAGATACCTTTCTACTTGATGAATTACAGGCTTCAGTCTTATTTGATTCGGGCGCCAGTAGAAGTTTTGTGTCTACTGCTTTCTGTTCCTCGTTGAATAAATCACCCGAGCGCGTAGTCGATGTGTTTGAGGTTGAGGTCGCCGTAGGAAAATCCGTGTCCGTTTCTAGGGCTATTCAGGGTTGTTCCATCGAGTTGTCTGGGTATAGATTTCCGGTGCGGTTGTATTTGATGCCGCTTGGCTGTTTCGATGTGGTGCTCGGGATGGATTGGCTCGCGAATGTTGATGCTCAGATCATTTGTGGTCAAAAACTCGTTCGTATAAGGGCCCCGGATGGGACTCAAATTACGGTCTTCGGTGATCAAAATGTTGCGACGCCACATATTATATCCATGCTTAAGGCGGGAAAGTTGATGCAGCGGGGGTGTGGGGCGTATTTGGCGTATGCTATGAATGTAAATACCGAGGTGGCTACCGTCGGTGATGTTCCTATTGTTCGGGATTTCCCGGATGTATTTCCAGATGATTTGTCAGATGTGCCACCGGATCGCGATGTCGAGTTCCAGATAGACCTTGTACCAGGCGCCAAACCCGTTGCCCGAGCTCCCTACCGCCTAGCGCCGAATGAAATGAAGGAGCTTATGGCTCAGTTGGAAGACTTGCTCGACAAGGGCTTTATTCGACCGAGCAACTCACCTTGGGGTGCCCCGGTCCTGTTCGTTAAAAAGAAGGACGGTAGCATGCGGATGTACATTGACTATCGTGAATTAAACAAGCTCACTGTTAAAAATCGGTACCCGCTTCCAAGGATCGACGACTTATTTGATCAGCTCCAAGGAGCTAGTTGGTTCTCGAAGATCGACCTTAGGTCCGGGTATCATCAGTTGAAGATTCGGGAAGAAGATATTCATAAGACTGCCTTCCGCACTCGTTATGGGCACTACGAATTCCTCGTGATGTCTTTCGGTTTGACCAACGCACCTGCTGCGTTCATGAATCTTATGAACCGGGTGTGTAGACCGATGCTCGATCGCTCTGTTATTGTATTCATCGACGACATCCTTGTGTATTCCAAAAGCAAATCCGATCACGCCGGTCATCTCTCGGAAGTTTTGGAAGCTCTGCGAAAGAACAAGTTGTATGCAAAATTTTCTAAGTGTTCCTTCTGGTTACGTGAGGTTCAGTTCTTGGGTCATGTTATTAACCCGAGGGGTATTTTGGTTGACCCTGCAAAGGTGGAAGCCGTGAATGAATGGGAGTCTCCTAAGCCTCCATCTGAAATTCGTAGTTTTCTGGGTTTGGCGGGGTATTACTGCCGCTTTATTCCCGATTTTTCGAAAATTGCTTCTTCACTGACCAAGTTGACTAAGAAAAGTGTTAAGTTTGTTTGGGGTATGGAACAGGAGGAGGCTTTTCTCGAGTTGGAGAACAGATTGACGCATGCCCCTATTTTAGCTTTACCTGATGGCACCGATGATTTGGTAGTGTATTCCGATGCCTCTTATCAGGGGCTTGGGTGTGTTTTGATGCAGCGAGGTCGAGTCATCGTTTATGCCTTACAGCAGTTGAAGCCTCACGAGGCGAATTATCCTACCCACGATTTGGAGCTTGCGGCCGTTGTGTTTGCGCTTAAGTTGTGGCGGCATTATTTGTACGGTGTTCCCTGCGTTATCTATACCGATCATAAGAGTTTAAAGTATTTCTTCGAACAAAAGGAACTGAATATGCGCCAGCGTCGATGGTTGGAGTTGATTAAGGATTATGATTTGGAGATTATGTACCACCAAGTAAGGCTAACGTGGTGGCTGACGCGTTGAGCCGGAAGGAGAGACCGAAGCCGATTCGTGTAAAATCTTACCAACTCATCCTTAAACCCGATATTTTGAAGCAAATAGCCAGCGTTCAAAATGAGGCCTTGCAGGTGGAATGGATTATGTCAGAACGTGTTTGGGGTCAGGAAAAGTTGTTGGAAGACGTCGGTGATGGGGTGAAGTATAAGGATGGGCGTTTATGGGTACCGAGGTATGGAGGTTTCAGAGGTAAAATTTTAGATGAGGCACACAAGTCGCGCTATTCTATTCACCCGGGCGCGACCAAGATGTACCAAGACCTGAAGAAGAATTATTGGTGGCCTGCGATGAAGTTTGAGGTGGCTCAGTATGAGAGTAAGTGTTTGACGTATCTACAAGTTAAGGCCGAGCATCAAAAGCCGTTCAGGAAGCTTCAACCTTTAGAAATACCTGAGTGGAAGTGTGAGCATCTTACTATGGATTTTGTGACTAAATTGCCTCGTACACCTAAGGGTAGTTATGACACCATTTGGGTAATTGTCGATAGGTTGACCAAGAGCGCACATTTCTTGCCGATCCGAGAGACTTTTAATTCCGAGCAGTTGGCCGATGTGTTTATTCGTGAGATCGTTTCTAGGCACTGGGTGTCGGTATCTATTGTTTCGGATAGGGATATGCGTTTCACCTCCAGGTTTTGGAAAAGGTTTCACGAGGAGATGGGCACCAAACTCCTTATTAGTACTGCCTATCACCCGCAGACGGATGGTCAGTCCGAGAGGACCATTCAGACTCTCGAGGATATGTTGCGGGCTTGTGTTATCGACTTTGGTGGTAGTTGGGATCGTCACTTACCGTTGGTAGAGTTCTCGTATAATAACAGTTATCACGCCACGATTGGGATGCCACCGTTTGAGATGCTGTATGGTAGGAGGTGTAGGACTCCAGTCTGTTGGGGTTCCATTGGACAGAAACAGTTGGGTAGTTGGAGGTAGTTGAGGCTAAGACTGAGAAGCTCGATAAAATTTAGGCGTTTATGAAGGCCGCCCAAGGCCGACAAAAGTCTTACGCGGATAAAAGGCGAATACCTATTATGCTCGAGGCTGGAGATCGGGTTATGTTGAAAGTTTCTCCTTGGAAGGGCATTATTCGTTTTCGTAAGAGGGGGAAGCTCAGTCCGAGGTTTATTGGTTTGTTCCGTATATTAGCCCGAGTCGGTGAGGTAGCATATAGGCTGGAATTGCCCGAGGAGCTCGCGGGGGTTCATCCTATTTCTCACGTGTCCCATCTAAGGAAATGCTTAGCGGATGAAGAGGTCCATATGCCTTTCGATGATATTGAACTCGATAATAAGCTGAACTACGTCGAACAACCGATTGCTATTCTTGACCGTCAGGAGAGGCGTTCGAGGAATAAGGTGGTTAGACAGGTTAAGGTGCAGTGGAAACACCGTAGGGGTTCCGAGGCCATTTGGGAGTCCGAGGACGAGATGATGAGGCATTATCCGCAGTTGTTCGTGTCGCATCGGGATTCGGGGACGAATCCCATTGTAAGGGGGGTGGACTTGTAACGCCCGTTAATTCCGGTTTCAGGAATTAAAGCTTGTAGAGTATGTATAATTCTCGGGATTTATCCGACGCTTCTCGGAAGCCTTTACGTCATCCTGATACGTCTAATCGCTTAACATTTCTTCTAAGTTGCATCATTATTAAATTCCGGGGGCTAGAATGAAAATGTTTTATAATATAACACTAAACAAAAAACCCTAAACCCTATTTCAGCAGCCGATCGCAGCTAAGACCCCCCCTGCTCGTTTTTCTTCTGCCCAGCCAAGTTTCGGCCGTGAAAACTTCAATTCAAGGTCGGTTTTATGATTCCCCATGTCTTTTACATCTTAATTGATCATATTAACGCTCTTATTGGTCGTTAAGGTTAAGTTTTGATGATAACAGTTTGCTGACAGATTCGTATACGTTTATTGTAGAGTCTGTAACGCGATGGTAATCCATGGTTTTTGATCGATTCTTGACTCCATGATATTCTACTTTGAGTCTAGTTTCCAGAAATGTATAATACGTAATTTTTGAACGAGATTTAAATGGTTTTTATGAATTTATAAAATCGAGTGTCAAAGCTGATACGGGATGACGGACTCTGGTCTGTCTTCCCGACGTCATAACCTTTTTTCTACAGGTCCAAATTGGTTGGTTCCACTTCTGGAAGTTAGTATTTTGAGTTAGGAACCAAAGCCAATTGGAATCGTTTAATTTGGTTCGGTAATGAATTTTATAAAAATAAAACCATTTTGTTGCACACTGAAATAGCTGCACGTACCTTGCTGTGTTGGAGGAATTTTTATAATTTTTTTGTCCAATAGAAAAATATAATAAAAATATTTTTATAAATCTAAGACATTTATTAAGGTCTGGTAAAAACTTAATAATTTATTTCAAAGGGTATCCTATGTAATTAAATGCATTTTCGCACGCTAAAATCTATACATTTTACTCGTTATTAATCGATAAGTTCGTTTTAGGCTTAAACGGGGGATTTAGTTAGTTGAAAGGTTTTAGGGGCTGAGGTAAAGTAATTGGGTATGGGTTGGGCCTTGGGCCAAGTGTTGGGCCTTGGGCCAATGTGTTGGGCCTTGGGCCAAAGTGTTAGGTTCGAACGACCCATTAGGCAAGAGTGTTCTTACGGTCTTGTTTAGTAACGCATTGTGTACTATTTACAGGCCCTTACTTGTGAGTGTGCACTTAGGGATTTCCTAGCTCGTTGCAGGTGTTCAATCGATTTCAGGTGAGTTCATGATGCCCTTTTTAACTCTTTTTAAATTTTGGGCTAGCATGCACATCTAAGTGTTTTCTTTCTTGATGAAATGTTTTAAACGATTTTATATAGGCTTGCTAGTATATGGTAGGCCTTGGGATGTTAATATATATATATATATATACACATACATTATTGTTTGGCCTATATTTGGCGATGTTGTAGTCGTTTCGACTACTGATGTGCGTATGCCTATTTTGTGTTTGCATGCGTTGATGTTACGTGTTTGGGTTGTACGTTTGCTCGACCCTGATGTTATTATTTGGATGATATATATGTAGATATATAATTATAAGGATGCTTTCATATATAATTATAAGGATGTTTATATATAATTATAAGGATGTTTATATATATGTATATATATTTATAAGGATGATTACTTATTGTTGATGATGGCCTAACTGTGTTATCCCGTTTATTTGGCCTAACTGTTATATCCCTTTTATTTTAAAACTCTTGGAATGACTATTATGATTATTATTATTATAGATGTTATTTATAAAAACTTGAACTCACTCAGCTCAAGCTGACTTTGTGTGCATGTTAGTGTGAGTTTCAGGTTAGGAGATGGATACATTACCGCTTGGACGTGCACGAAGCTACTTGGACGGTGGAGAGCATACTTAGTCGGATGTTTCAATAATAATAAATGTTTTCTTTTTAACATTTATTTAAATTGGTTTTGGGAACTTATTTTATTATTTATATTTTTCGCTGAATTATACTCTGAAATGGTTATTTTAATGAAGTGAATTGTTTTAAGTTTAATTATTTTACAAGTGTTTTGAATGATCACCAACTGTGGGGTACCCGGGGTGGTTTGAGGCTTTACACAAAACCGTACCAAACCGTAAGTTTAATTTTTACAAAAACATAAACTAAAACCCTCAATTTTGTTTCAGTTCAGTTTTTTTGGATTGAATCTTTCGGTTCGGATCAGTCCTTTCGGTTTCTTGCATTACCCTAGCTAAAACATTATATATTTATGATATTTTTAAACAAAAAACAAAAGAGAAAATAAAATCAAAAAACAACACCTCCAACATTTAGTTGTGACATGTAAACTTTTAGAGGTATTTGGGATTCCTTATTTTTAATTTTTTTATAACTTTTGTGATAGGCTTAAATTCTAAGCCAAAACACTTTCTAAAATTTTAAAAAAAGTTATAAATTAATTAAAATAAAGAATCCCAAACACCCCCACATCTAAGCCGGCAAATACATAATGCAAGCAAGGAAGAGTTTTATTAGTCATTGACTTATTTAACCGGCTAACATGTATTTAACAAAGTACACTTGCGGATTGGCTGGTTAGTTTTATCGTATTAGGCACATCAACATCACCACTTACTCCGATGATCGACATCTTTTCTACGATCTTTCCTTAATAATCCACCACAGCCAGCCATTTAAGAAATCTCCACCATCTACCCAATTTCACTTCTACTTCCTCCTCCTCATATTATTATTCTTTCTTTGTATATTAGAATCAATCCTGATAGATCTCTATGCATTTACCCAACAACCCACCATGAATATCTTCCTAACAACCGCCGTGTTCACAATATTCTTCTTGTTTTCCTCGTCAGTTCTGTCTCAAACTACTTCTTGCCCCATGAACCTCGACTACGTACTTCGAATCCCATGGCCAACCAACGACTGCCGCCACTCCGGAGACTCCACAAAACCCGTCAGCAACTCCACCGGCTGCTGTCAAACATTACTTACCGTCTACGGCATCAGTTTAGCACAACACCTCAAGACAACCTCCGAATTCAATCTACCCGATCTCGCAACCTCCTCGGCTTGTTTATCCGATTTCCAGACCAAGCTCGACTCGCTCTCGCTCCCCAACAATCTCGCGACCTTTTGTTTTGACCCTTTACAGTTTGTCATTTCGTCCAATACCTGTGCTGCTATTCAGACTGTTCAAGATTGGCACCGGAAATTGGGGACGAATACGCTGCTGGATACCGCGTGTCGGAGTGATCTCACTGATCTTACTGCCTGTGCTAATTGTGTCGATGCGGGGTTTACGGTGAATGCCGAATTGAATAAGATAGACGGTAACGCTTCGCATTCGAATAATTGTTTTTACTTTGCTGTTCTTTATGCTGCCGGGATTGCGAATCAATTCGGGCCCGAAAGCAATGGGGCGGTTTCGTGCACTTTCGGGATCAACATTTTACCCAAAACCCATAAGAATAGTCATCTGCCTTTGATATTTGGATTAGTAGGTGTTCTTGTGGCTGTTGTTTTAACCTCCAGTTTTCTGGGATTATACTTTTGGTGGGATAGAATCAGGAAGCAAGAAAGGGTCGATGAATCGGGCCCGGATGAATTTGAATCGGGTCGGGTAAGAAGGCGGCCCAATACGGGCTCTATATGGTTCAAGTTTCACGAGCTCGAAAAGGCAACCGATAGCTTCTCACAAAAGAATTTCATAGGTAGAGGTGGGTTCGGGGTGGTTTACAAGGGCGTGTTACCTGACAGGTCGGTTGTTGCGGTTAAAAAGATAATAGAATCGGAATTCGAGGGGAATGACGAGTTTTGTAATGAGGTTGAAATTATTAGTAATTTGAGGCATAGAAATCTTGTCCCGTTAACCGGATGCTGCATTCATGGTGAAGAAGATGGTTACGAGAGACAGGATGATCAACGGTACCTTGTTTACGAGTACATGTCGAATGGGAATCTTGATGATCATTTGTTTCCAATGAATCGGAAACCACCATTAACATGGCCTCAAAGAAAGAACATAATATTAGATGTAGCGAAAGGTTTAGCTTATCTTCATTATGGAGTCAAACCGGCTATTTATCACAGAGATATCAAGGCTACAAATATACTTCTAGACGCGACTATGAGAGCTAGAGTGGCGGATTTCGGGTTAGCTAAACAAAGTAGAGAAGGCCAATCTCATCTCACTACTAGAGTAGCTGGAACCCACGGGTATTTAGCTCCAGAGTATGCTCTTTACGGTCAGCTGACTGAAAAAAGTGACGTTTATAGTTTTGGAGTAGTGATTCTGGAGATTATGTGTGGGAGGAAAGCGCTTGACTTGTCAAGCACTGACCCCCCTCGCGGGTTCTTGATAACTGATTGGGCTTGGTCACTTATAAAAGAAGGGAAAATGGGGCAAGTTTTGGATCCGTGTTTGTTGGAACATGGTGTGAATAATGAGGGTGTGAACCCTAAAGGGATAATGGAAAGATTTGTGCTTGTGGGGATATTGTGTGCTCATGTGATGGTGGCTTTAAGGCCTACAATTATGGATGCATTGAAGATGTTGGAAGGTGATATTGAGGTGCCTGCGATTCCCGATAGGCCGACACCTCTCGGCCACCCTACATTTTCCGGAGATGGTAGTACTGCTAGTATTTCGCCAGTGTTGAGTGGGTTGCAATTGCAAGCCAATGACATGCTTAGGTAGGTGAAGCAAGAAATGTTTTTAAGATATAGAATGTTGTGATTTGTTAAATGTTTTGTTCTTTTGGTAGCTATAATTGGCTATGGAAACAATTCATTACTTGTAAATAGGATATGTTGTAATTATTTTCAAAATAATATAGTATTTTGTAGTGTATTGTATGAAAGGAGTTTGGATATTGGTGTGATGGAGTATGTGGGCCTGTGGGGATAGCCTTTCGGTTCTTGGTGGTTTTGCAAATCCATTTTCATCAACTTATTTGGCTTGTGCACTTATTGAAACTCGCATATGTGCAAAGCATTAACCACCATATAGATCACATGAACATCACATGATATTTAATAGGTTTTGGGTTGAATATTATAATCCATTTTGTTAAACTAGTTAAACCGAACAAGAAATGCTTAATAAATAAAGTTAAATCGAACATGATTTTCTCTTTTTCTTTTTTTTTAACGACCAGCTAAAATTCTATATATATATGTATAACCGGTCAACATAACAAACTTTACGACCATCAAAAACATCAAATCACCTAAATGTTTTTACACGATTACAAGTTAAAATCACATCTTCACTCACAAGATAAGCTAGGCCGTCTTGGCCAATTCCTCATCCATAAAAAAACTAAGCGTCTTTATTTCCTCCACCACACTTGATAGTTGTACCATCCTCCCGTTGAACTTGAACACCAACTCGTTTCTAGCTTTCCAAATGCTCCAAATCAAATTGCATCGAATACCTGTTTGTCACCTTCAAGAAGTCCGGGTACGCATGTAATCCAACAAATCCCACACACAAAAAGCATATACCGAAGGTGATCCACAGCACATCGAGATTACTTGCCAAACATTCTATGCAAAAGAACACGAGATAAGAATATGCTCCACTATTTCTTCTTGATTCCCGCAAACTAGGAATAAGACCGACTCGAAGTTAATATATTTCTCTTATCCAAAGCCACTAAAGTTGGTCTCTTCAAGCCCGCTAGCCATGCTAATATACACACCTTTTTCAGGAGCCGACTATTCCATGTGAATGAATGACCTAAAGTTATTTGGCTCTACTCCTCCATTTTTGTTTTAAGCTCTTCACCATGAATTCGTTCGACCTATTTAATTCCCAACACAATCTATCCTTGGTTGACTCAAACCGAACCCCTTTGGTATTTCACACAACCTCAGTAGCGATCTTAATTCCTCTACCTCTTCCATCGATGACGGTCGCCTTGACCAATTCCACACACCACACACCTCCCCTTCATACATTACCAACCGGCCCGTAATCCTGGCCTCTTTTTCGTTTTCTAAGAAGAAAAGTGTTGGAAAGTGATTCTTTACGGTTCCTCCCTGATCCAATTATCGACACAAAACATTGGAATCATACCGTTCCAACAATATATCTCATATTCAACCACAAACTAATATTCGGTGAATTAAAATCTAACTGAATCTTACCAATATTTCTCTACGGACTCGCTAACGCCAACCTACACGGATGAAGTTCAAAGATATAGTCGTGTTATGAATCGAACACACGACTTCCCTCTTATGTTTATTTCTTCGTCTAGTACATGGATAACCTATTAAAATGTTTAAATTTTAGTTTAACTATTATTTTTCAAAAGAAGTTAATCCGAATATGACTTAAAAGTGACATTTAATAAGCGTTAAAATTTAAAATTTGAAGTTTTAATATTAAAATTTCACTTTTATCTATCGCTTTTCAAAATTCATTATCACTGCTTAAGTTGAGTTACATAGAAAAACTATAAGTTGAGTTACTAAGAAAAAGTATTACTAATTTGGTGTAGTTAAAAAAATGAGATAATTTTATATAATAGTAACCAAGTTTTCCTACTGTTTCAATTAGGTCACTCGTTCTTTTCTTTGTTTCAACTAGATCACTAAGTTTAGTTTAACGATCTAATCCTAGATTTTTACCTATTCAGTAGGTTACATGCCGACATGTCAATTCCTATTTTTTAAATGTTTTTTCAATTATACAACATAGCATCAGTGTATTGACCAAAAATTCTCACTGTCACTTGCCAATTGATGGTGCAAAATCTTTGATTCAAAAGATGAATTTTATTGAAAAACCGTCCGCTATTACAACTCAATTGATTAGCAGTAACTTTCAAAATTTCCGTCGTTACCATAATCTGCGTTGCCACCGTCGATGACTTGAGCAACTCTTTCATAAGAAAGCAACTGTTGTCTTCTCCTACTACCGTCTTCATCAGTTCCGGCCGCCGACTCTCTCCTCCCTCTAATTATGCCATCACCACCATTTCCTTCGACTGTTATGCAATCGCAACTCCACTTTTTGCAAAAGTTGTCTTCTCCGGCTACCTTTTTTGAATAAGTTGCAGGTCAAGAATAGGGTCGGATTTTGAAGTTGAATATGAAATTATAAGATGCATATAAACAACTTCATGAACATCTGAAACCCCTTTTGTTTAAAACTGTTGCAAATATGAAACAAGGAGATGCTGATGGTTTAGATGCTTCATTTAGCGGCTTGTGAGAGAGATCGGAAAAATTGAATGTCTTTGGAAGTTACATGTGTCACCGGAGAAGATGATCGGAGGTTAGGTGGTGAGGCTATGAACTGATTAATTGATGAAGGTAGGGATGATGGTGATTTTATTTAAATATAATAATTTAAAGAAAAAATAAATTAAAAAAAAACCCACCTGTTACTTCGACTTTTGACTTTTCAATACATCACTAATTTGAACTTTCAAATATCAATCCACATCATCAATAAAATAAACATTGAACAAATAGGAATTGACATGTCAGCATGTAACCTATTGAATAGGTAAAAAATCTAGGATTAGAATATTAAACTAAACTTAGTGATCTAATTGAGACAAAGAAAAGAATGAATGAGCTAATTGGAACAGTAAGAAAACTTAATTACTATTATAAATTAATTGGTTAAACTAAATTTATAAATTAATCTCTCTTTAAACAAATTCTTTTATCCACTAAAATCTATGTAGTTAATGGCAATGTGATAGCGGTGGGATAGCAGTGTGATAGCGGTGACCTTTGCAAAATAGCGACGCCAATAGCGGTCCAGAATAGCAGAACCGTTGTTAGCGGCACTATTGGCCACCATTTGACAGATTTTTTATTCCTAGATAGCGGTCATAGCATCGATTTTCAAGGTTGGTATATTTTGACTAAATTAAGAAAATACCAAAATAACTCAAACTTTAAATTTGATCTTTTATTTGTTTATAACCAATTTTTTTTTATCTAAACCATAGAAAAGTCATGTTCTCGCTATTTCGTCTACCAACGATTCCTTAGTTAACGTGGATTCGGAGGAAGATTTCATTACTTATGATTGAATCATATTTCATTTATTGATACTTTTGTGTTTTTTTACTTTTGATATTACTATTAATATATATATGATGCATGATATTAAAATTACCGTTTTCTCACCGCTATCCCACTACAATAACTTATATCTCAAATAGTGACCCTTAACCGCTAACTAATTTTTTACCGCATAAACTGCATAGACAAAAATATCATTTTAACACCAATTACGCTTTTATCTTTTAATAATTCTATTAACAATTTTTTATTTATTGATTGAGGTTAAAGTTAAATGCGTAAAAAAAATTTAAAATTAAATAAAACTTCTATAAAAAAAATTCTTTCACACATAACCGTCATAATAAAATAATATTAAATTAACTATCTATTTATTTTCATATACACCCATAACCTTTTCAGTAATATTGGATTAAGAAAAAAAGTTAGTTAAAAGTAAGTTATATAACCTGCAACGTTAACATAAATAAATAATAAAAAAAATCTAGTTGTATGTATTTTTCTTGATGTTATTAATTTCGTTGAAAGTGGATTTGTATTTAAATATTTATATTTTTGGTGTTATTATCTATAATGAATGTCTCACCTGTACCAGTAGTGTAACAAATCAATATGATACCATCCGAACGTCTTAAACCTAAGTGTCACACCCCGATTTAGGGCCTAGGTGTTGTAACACCCCGGCTAAAGCAGAAACGCCCGAGTGTGACGTACAGATTTTTCAAACACACGTGACACTATTTGGTGACAATAATAACATTAATTAATTTAATAAGCCAAGTAACACAAGTTCGAAAATAACAATACAAGTTCAAACCAAAACATAATCGTAACAATAGTTCTTTTATTAAAATACCCTAAGTAATCTAAGTGTCTTCAATGCTTCAACCTCTAATCACGGTACCTGTAACATATGTATAAAATATGGTCAGCTATAAATATAGCTAGCGAGACTTCCACGATTTAGATACTACGTAAAAAAAACCATACAATTCTATGAAAACTTGTGAAAAACACATAAGGGTTCTTTACACTCGATGCAATGGACCTGAGTGTAAAGAACAAACGAACGTCCTTTCCAGTTGGGGCTACCAACGTACTTGGATATGAGGTCCCTTTTCCACTCGATACAAATGGACCTGAGTGCAAAGGGGGGCGTATGATCATACTTAATGAGACAACCACTTGAATTCCACGTATATAACAATTAAGCAAATAAGCATACAAGTCCATGATTGAATTGTAGTTTGTAAGCAATCGAAGTAATAATACTTGAAATTTATAAAGGATACATATGCCACCCCAAAACATTTAAAACATTTAAAAAGGGGTTGTGAAAACTCACCTTAATATTTGGAGTAAAAGAATAGGAATAACTCGAAGGCTTCAAAGGAAACCGAAGCAATCAATCCGTACGAACTATAAATAAGAATAAATGTGGCTTTAACGACTATTCTAGTGGGATTTTATGGTGACTAATTGTATGAATAACTTTAAAAGTTAGTTATTATTTTATTATAATTTATTACTGACTCTATAGCTCTTAGATTATTTTATTATTATTTAAGCTTTACGAAAGGTTGGTTGTTAACGTTAATTATGCACTTTAATGGCACGAAAACGAAGTTTAAACATTAGAAATACTTGAACTATTGATTATAAGTCGTAATTATAATTAATGCTTTAACGAAACGACTTTTAGAAAATTAAAGTTTACTTTACGTTTATTAAATGATTTTTAATAACGACTTACGAAAACGAGAAACTTGATTTTTAAATGTAAAATGGTAAGATTAATTTTATAGTTAATTTATATAATTTTTATTTAACTTAAAAAGGTTTTTATAATTTTATTTTGATTTTTAATCATTAAAAAGGATTTATTAATTAGGTGAAAAATTAAATAAAAGGAATATGGCTGACCCGGGTTTCGAACCCGGGTCTTGAGGTTTACATGTGCAGTGTGTAACCAGTTGAGCTAGAATGAACATTCGTTTATGCTTGGTTTCCCTTTTTTAAATATAATAACAGTTTCTAATAATTTTGGTTAAATAATAATAATGCTAACATGTTATCAGAAAAAGGAAGGAAAGCATGCATGACCCGGGTTTCGAACCTGGGTCTGTTGTTTGTTATCCATACACGTTAACCAGTTGATCTGAGTTTACATTCGTTGAAAACATAAGAAAATATATATATATATATAATATACTTCAGGTTCATCTTCTTCAAGAAGAACCCTAGAATTTCAATTGGTGATTCTGTTCCATGTTCGTTTCAATTAGTTTAGGGGTTTTGTTTATTGGTGTAACGACATTAACAAGCATATAACAATTACCTTAATATGTTTTGTTTTGGCCGGAACCCAGTTGCCGGAAAATAAAATAAAGAAGCTCACAATTACAGAGAAATCTGTGTATTAGAGGGGGATTGGAGAGAATGAGCGAGTTTGACGAAGGTTTGGGTTCTATTTATACTACGGGGTGGAGCGTATACGCATTAATTCATTTATTTGGTTATCCGGATTTTTGGGCGAGGTTCACGGGTATTAATCGCGATTTATAGGTTGTTATACGATAATTAAATAGGTTGTTAGGGTGTATTTACGAAGATAATTGAGTTTTATATAATTTATTTATAAAAAAAAGTGTTTTAAAGGAAGGTTGGAGGTGGCTGGAGCCGTTTTTCCGGTGGGCGGAAAACCGGGCCGGAAAAAAACGAGAAAGAGGGAGGGGGGCGGCTAGGGTTGGGTATTTTAATAATATAATTTGAATTATTTTCATTTCTAGTCCCTCAAGTTTCATAACCTTTTAAATGAAATTTTAAATTCTTTTAAGTTAAAATAAGTTTTCAAATTTTACACTTTTAACCCTAAACTTAATAATCGAATTAAATAGTGTTCGGTTTTGGATTAATTACGCGTTTATTTGTACGTTAAAGCTCGGGAATTTATAAACAATTGAATAACAACGAACAACGAATAATGAACATTAAATGTCGAGAATCACTTTATCAAAATATTTAATACATCGAAACGACCCAACGGGTCGGGTTTACAAATACGAAAACGAATCGAAAATTGACGAATGTCACAGCATTCCCTACTTTTGAAAATTTCGTCCCGAAATTAGTTTAAAGAATCCGTATCAAACAAATGGGGATACTTAGTTCGCATTTGGTCTTCCCACTCCCAAGTAAATTCAGCGCCTCGTTTAGATTCCCAACGAACCTTTACCAAAGGTATGCGACTACGTTTGGTCTCTTTGTCCATGCGGTCCATGATTTCCACCGGCTTCTCAACAAAGTGCATAGATTCATCGATGCGCACTTCGTCAATTGGTATGTGGAGATTTTCCTCGGCTAAGCATTTCTTAAGGTTCGACACATGGAACGTCGGATGAATATTCGCGAGATCTTGCGGAAGTTCAAGAGTATAGGCCACGCTACCAACACGATCAAGAATTTTGAAAGGTCCAACATATCGAGGAGATAGTTTTCCTTTCTTACCGAAACGAACAACACATTTTTAAGGAGATACCTTGAGAAGAACACGATCACCAACGTTGAACTCAAGAGGTCGTCGACGATTATCCGCATTAACGACTACAAGCGGCTAAAAGATTTTGTCGAATTTGCGCAATTAGATCGGTGGTCTCTTGGACAAGTTCAGGACCGGTGATTTGGGTTTCACCAATCTCGTTCCAACAAATCGGAGAACGACACTTACGATCATAGAGTGCTTCGAATGGAGCCATACCGATGCTTGTGTGGAAACTATTGTTATAGGAAAACTCGATCAAATGGAGGTGAGAGTCCCAGTTTCCACCAAAATCCAAAACACAAGACCTAAGCATATCCTCAAGCATCTGAATCGTTCGCTCAGATTGCCCATCGGTTTGAGGGTGATAGGCGGTGCTAAGGTCCAAATGAGTTCCCAACACAGTTTGCAAGGATGACCAAAAGTGAGAAGTAAAACGACTATCACGATCGGAAATAATACGCAAGGGTACACCATGACGACACACGATACGTTGAACATAGATTTGAGCGAGTTGATCAACCGAGAACTTTTCATTAATCGGAACGAAGTGCGCGGACTTAGTCAAATGGTCAACAATAACCCAAATTCCGTCGTGACGGTTTCGAGTGGTTGGGAGTTTAAACACGAAATCCATGGTTACATCTTCCCATTTCCAAATCGGGATGTGCGGTTGCATAAGTAAACTAGATGGTCGCTGATGCTCGGCCTTAACTTTAGCGCAAGTAAGGCACTTTGTGTAAGGCCCCGTTTCTGGTAACCCTACTTTGGTGTTGGATTTACTCATAAACACAATTCTAAAATCAGAGTTAATTAAAACTTTCGCGGAATAATTTAAAACTTCAAACATCACATTACAAAACATTCATTCTTGTCTTAACATACAACTGTCTTTTCATAAATAACACTTCATCATGGATGCCAGTCTCTTCAGTCCATGCCCTGTGTCCCTCCTTAAGCCAGCTGCCTCAACCTATTTGCCTGCATGCATACTAAAAGTCAGCTACGCTGAGTGAGTTCTAGTTAATCAATTAACATACAATACATTCATACCGTTACTCATACGCGTCCGAAGATACGTATTCATACCTTAGTTTTCTATTACTCCTTTCATATATACCTTATATACATGCATACGTACTTACATACTTTCTTTCATAAACCTTATGGTTTACCATAGGCTATTCTATCTCTATCATCACAGATATTATTAGGGTCTGGTCCCTTCTGTCTCAGATATTATTAGGGTCTGGTCCCTTCTGTCTCAGATATTACCAGGGTCTGGTCCCTTCTGTCTTAGATATTATCAGGGTCTGCTCCCTTCTTTTTCAGATATTATTAGGGTCTGGTCCCTTTGTCTCCAATAACCATACCTGTCACGTCACTCGATCATACATTCATTTTCATTCGTGCATACTTTACATATCTTCTGGTCATGCATATACGTATATGTACATATTCATTCGTATAAACATTCCATAATAACAATCAATACTTAGTCATACATATAACATACACATATCATACACTTACCACTTAAGTTAAGTGTATTAACAACTATCACAAAGGAGTATGCACACAGCCCCAAAAAAAACATAACCGATAAGGGGGCTAGAAACTCACCTAAAGTCGGTTTCTCTCGCCATTAATAGTTATGCCCTTCTTTAGCTGTGCACGGCTAACTGTATAACACATTACGAGTGTCAAATATCCAATACTACTACTTCTTGTATCTAAGTCAATGACACCCTCAACTAACGGGGGTCCGGGGGCAGCGCCCCTGGTAGCGGGGTCTAGGGGCGACAACCCCTAGCAGGGTCCAAGGGGCAGCGCCCCTGGCTAGGGTTGAGCTGAAAAACGCATCAGAAAATGAATTTTATAAAATTTCACAGGGAAGAATTTCGCTTCGCATTCAACTGTTTCGCTTCGCATGAAACTATTTCGCTTCGCATAGGGGCGTTTTGCTTCGCATGGGAGCGTTTCTCTTCGCATGAAAACGTTTCGCTTTGCATGGCTGACCGAAGCTGTGACATTTGAGCCAAAACAAGGTACACCTCAGTACGTATTTACCGATTAAGCAAATAAACGTCTTTTGCGTAACAAACGAACGATTAACCGAACGGGTCGGGTTATGACCCAGATATCTCTGGGGTCATCTATAAGTGATATACGATCTATACAAGCTAAAATATTAGAAATATGGTCTTAGTTTGATAGCAAACAAGTTAAACGAAAATATTCTTGTTTAACTACCCGCTATAGATTTAAACGCGAAAGATAGTTACAAACCAAGCATTGTATCATCCGTTAAGCCGAAAAAGACTTACCAAACACTTATTGGAAATGTTTTAAGCGATCCGTGAAAATATTTTTGATTTTACAAACATATAGTATGTTTTTATAATTTTACACAAAACTAGCCGAAAAACACTCGTTTTCACACTGTTTAACGCACCCGATAAGTTTTTCGTGCCAAAAACCGAACCCGAACTAAATTTGGATCGGGCTTTTCGTATTTGTTCTTGAGAAATCAGAATATTGGGCCAAAACAGCCCAAAGGGGGGCCCATGAAGTTTCCGATCAGACCAGCCCACCCCACCCCCCATTTTTTTTATAAAACTTATTCCACAAGCTTGGTTATTCATTCTAGTTTATAAAATTTGAGGTCCAAGCAGCTGCAAGCTGATTTTTCCAGAATCCTTCAAACCCTAAGGTAAGGAGCTTAAATAAGTAACTTTTGTACTTGTTTAACCTAGATTAATACCATAAAAACATGTCTTAATTGCTAAAAATCATTCCTAACCATGTAAAATCCTAAAAATGTTCCATAAACATGTTTTGATCATACACATGGTAAGGAACCTGTTTTGATAGTTTTTTTTGGCCATAAACACGGATTAAAGGGTTGAAACGGCGTTTTTACAGTTCAAAAGTTCGTTTTTGTGCACTAGCCGAAACCCTAAGTTAAAGGGCTGTTCTATTGATGAAACTTGCTTGGTTTGTGATATAGGACTTGTATCTAGCCTACATAGGAGCTCAAGAGCTTGAAACGTTGATTAGAAAGGCGGAAACGAACCAAAACCGCTAAGGTAATGCAGAAACACTCGCTTACGGGCTATTTAGGTTAAGGTTGTAATGTGGATATTATTAGGCCTTGAAATTTTTCAGGCACATCAGGGACCATGTCAATGAATCCCTGTTCAAATTTGTTAATTTTTCGACCATCCGAGAATATTTGAAAAATTTATTACCGAATTGGGACGTTTATTTGGGAAAAATAGCTAAAATACTTCAAAAATTATGAAATTTTTCTGGGAACTCAGATTTGATGTATTTTGATCACATATGATTTTTGGGATCATTTGGAGAAGTCTAAAGGTGTTTTGTGTATCGTGTGAATTTTTATAGTTGAATTTGGGCCGAAAAGAATATTGCACGAACTTTTTACATTCTGGAATTGATACAGGTTGTTTCGGGACACGAGTTAAGTATTCAGGAATTTTTGTGGAATTTTTGGAAATTGTTTGGGGTAAACGGACGATTTTCAGGCAAAATATAGCTGATAAAATGAATTTTTATAAATTAATAAATCAGTAAATAATTCCAAAAATATTTTTATAAAAATCTAAATATTTTAATTGATTAGTGGCTAAATTTTCATAATTTAATGATTAATGATTAATTAATTATGCTAATTTAAAGATTAAACAAATTCAGTTTTTATAAAAACCGACAAGTTCGCGACTAACGAACCTGCGGGAATATCAAAACACCAAGAGTGATCAAAAATCATATTTTTGGACTAATTAAGTAAAAACGAACTTTTCTATGAAAAACCTGGACAATCCGGATGGATTGTGCGTGTTTCTTCTTAATCAAACTGAATAAACGGAAACGGGCCCCGTGGCTAATTCGGGACCCCAGTATGTGATCCTTCTATATAACTTAATCATGTTATTAACTAATACATTTACCCAAGCTTATTTTCCCACAACTGTTTTCTGACTGCATAAACAAACAACTTGACCCAGCTGGGAAAACGGGGAAAGTGAGCCAAGTTCGGTTTTAAGTATTAGACATTGAACAACTTCTTAACCTAAGCCTATTGACACATTCTGGGCGTTCCAGCTACACCAAGATTTGTTATACAAGCCCGTTTAGTATTGAGATTATAATAATATTAAAATATTAATATTATTATAATATTGATTATAGAAACTACTGATAGCGGACCAAACAAACCACGAGCTGATACAGTACTGATTATCTATTAAACCGGGAGTTTCATGACCCCACTCTTTAAACAGTTTTACGAACTTTTGGGGTGAAAATCATGTTTTATTATATATACATACCTGAAACATGTATTGATGTGAATTCTCTAAGTGCTAACACACGAAAGTCCCCACCAACACAGTGATTAACTTCGAGCCGGTCGCTTGTAAATAGTACTATTGGTTTGACAAACCCAAACGGAGCCGGCATGTATTGCTGAGGCTTTACCCCGTTTGCACATGACCATAATTATACAACACGCTATGTAGTGTTAGACATAGCTACTTGGGGCATGTTGTGGGCGGAAAGGGGCCACAGTGGTTGATTGAGCGTGGGAAATGGATGCACGCAACACATACAGTCAAGGCTTCACTGTAGCTTAGCATAATTACATCATTTACATACATACATACTTATTTCATGATTAAAAGTGTTAACTTGTGAATACTCATTATTTCATGAGTTGTAATATATTGTAAATAAGTTTGTAATGTTTCTTTATAAACAATGTGTTGATACCAGTGATGTCTGTTACATTCCTGTTTTACGCTTCCGCATTGTGCTAGTCGGGGTGTGACAGAAGTTGGTATCAGAGCCGTTGGTTATAAAGGATTAGGTTATCCCTTAGGGTACCTAAAATATAACCGTAGGCTCGATTAACTCTGGGAAAATAATTAAATAATAAATTAATATTATATACTGTTGGATGTCGGGATGAACTTGTAGGGCAAGTGAGTTATTGTGGTCTGGAACATAATAACAGACTTGCTTGTACGAGGGAATTCGGGGAGAAGTCGCGGAACGTGTGGTTAGGTAAAAGTGGCAACATATGTGTATAAAAGGTAATGTGAAAGTATATATATATATATAACACTCATACGTGCTTAATTGGAACAAGGTGTATGAATACGTGTACGTACGATACTGTTGATGACGGTAAATTTTACTATGAATATTATATTCATTTACATTCAATATTGATTTAAATAATAATAATAATTAAAATTTTAATAAAACTAATATTATATTCCAATATAATTAATATTAAATTTTGTTTAATTAATTAATCTTTTCGACAATAGTTAGCGCTAGCAATAGATATTATTCTTATAACTAACCTTTGTGCAGAGTCATGTCAAGGAATAACGACTACGTACCGAAAGAAGAACCGGTAATCTCTGTTGAGGAGGATCCCGAGGAAGAATTAGAGGAGGATCCAGAAGAGGAGGACCCAGAAGAGGAACCGGAGGAGGAGGAGGAAGAGGTGGAAGAAGAAGTTATTTCTAGAGAGCTACCCAGGAATGTGCCTGATCTGTCCGGCAACATATGCGATAGCTATCCACCCAGGTCACCACGCAGGGATCAAAACGAAGTTAACAGTCAGTATCGTTCACCTGCTAGAGTAGCCAGATCACCCACTCCACCTATACACCTGTCGCCGACGATTTCAGCTACTGCGCGAGTCCGACAGACTGCTCGTATTAGGGTAACCCCGATTGACCATACCTCGATTCCATTCAGATCTACCCACGACCGGGGAGGACCTTCACGCCCTAGGGCAGATACTTCATCTTTCCGTTCATTGATTATACCTACCCCTCGCCTTGACCTCCCAAATGCAGGAAACAACTCTTGGATGGCTGTCCTGACTGACCGTGTGATAGACCACTCGATAGCCATAGCTAAAATTAACCAGGAGAGGAGGGACGTGACCCAGTACTTATCGACATTACATCAGATAGTACTGAACTTGCAGCAGTCAGATGCCTACCACCACTGGTGTTTGGATAGGGTGACAGTTCGGCTGTGGAACTATTACTGGGTGATTACGGTCCTGTTATTTTTATGTTTGTGGCTAGCCAATCGTCTGTATGGATAGATGCGGAATATTACAAATATGTGTACGTGATCTTTTGATACTCCATGTATGAATATAGTAGTATGTTATGTTAATATGGGGCACAATTTTGTACATTATAACAAGCACTGACCCTTATAGGGTTAAGCCTAATAGTCACTTAGTGAAAGATTTTGATATATACATGCAAGCACTGGCCTTTATCAGGCTAAGTCTTTGTACCTTTTATTATCAATGTACAGAACAATTTGTGAAATGTCAGTATGTTATCTGGTTTACCTGTACAACATTTATTGTGATTATTATTACACAGTGCCGTAGACTGGAATTAGTATTAATTGGTTTATATTTGTTTATCATTATAGAATGGCCCCAAAGAAAGCAAACCCCATGACTGAGGCAGAAATAGCCGAGATGATTGCTCGGAAAATGCAAGCAGTAATTCCACTTATTGGAACACAAGTAACTGATGGTGTTAATGCCAACATACAAACAAACCAGCAACAAATCAATAATGCTCCCCCAACCAACACTGAAACAGTTACAAATAATAATCCCCCACCTAAAACAAATGCCCCTACCAATGCAAATAATCCCTCACCTGATGCAAATAATGTCAACAACAATAATCCCCCACCGAACCCAAACAATAACAATAACAACCCTAATCCCCCTCGAAAGGAATATTCGATCAAAAACTTTATGGCCTGTAAACCGATTGATTTCAAGGGCACTGAAGGGCCAAACGAGTTAATCAAGTGGATCGAGAAAACTGAATCTGTCCTCAATATCAGCAATTGTCCACCCGAAAACATTGTCAAGTATGTTGCCTCTACATTTACTGATCACGCATTAATGTGGTGGAACACTACGGTGCAGATAAAAGGTCAAGATACGGTTAATCGCATGACATGGGCTGAACTCAAAACACTGATGCTGGAACATTTCTGTCCAAAGAACGAAATTCAAAGATTAGAACATGAACTCTGGAGTTTAGAATGAAAGGAGCGGATCATCTGGAGTATACCAACCGCTTCAACGAACTGGCTCGCCTAGTACCATGGTTAGTAACTCCCGAGGACAAACGAGTTGAACGTTATATTTGGGGTTTAGCCCCAGAAGTGAGGAGTTTGGTGAACTCTGTTGGCCATACATCATTTGAGAATGCCGTGACTCAGGTCGGCATCGTAACTTTTGACTTGGTAAGAAGTGGAGTGTTGAGAATGGCCGGGGAATCATCGAGTATGAAGCGAACTAATTATGGATCAGGGTCACAAGGAAGGCCAACAAATAAGCGGGCACGCCCGACAATACAAAATTATGCCATGAGTAGTTCTGAGGTGAAACGAGACAGGTACAAGGGACCATGGCCAAAATGTGATAAATGTAGTTTTCATCATGTGGGTGAGTGCAGGCCGTTAATCTGTCAGAAGTGTGGGAGAACGGGGCATAATGGCCCCAGTTGTAGAGTCAGTATGGGAATTGTCAACCGACCAATCCAAGCAACTCAACCTCGTCGTTCGCAACCACCTAGACCGCAACCGATGCGTCAACAACCTATCCAACAAATCACAGCACCAGCAAACCGCCGTGCTTGCTATGAATGTGGTAGCACGGAGCATTTTAGAAAAGACTGTCCCAAGCTGAATCAAGGAGCAGTCACCGGTCGGAACCAAGCATCAACCTCTGGGACGTCTCGGGGACCCGCGTTTGTTATCGGGTCTGGAGAAGCACGACAAGACCCGAACGTAGTAACAGGTACATTTGTGGTTTCTGATCAATATGCTTCTGTATTATTTGATACTGGTGCCGATAGAAGCTTTGTTTCCACTAGTTTTGTGTCCCTGGGTAATATGCCAGTTAGTGAAGTAACAAATCCCTATACTATAGAACTCGCTAAAGGTAACTCTATAACTGTCAACCAAATAGTCCAAAACTGTTCCATTATTCTTAATGACCACCCATTCCTTATTGACCTACTCCCGGTAGAGTTAGGAAGTTTTGATGTTATTGTCGGCATGGACTGGTTAACCAAGTATAAGGCGGAGATTGTGTGTAACGACAAGACAGTTAAAATTCCCTTTTCGAATGGTGAGGTGATTGTGGTACAAGGAGAGAAGTCTGGTTCGATATTACCTCTCGTGTCTCATCTCAAAGTGTTGAAATGTTTACGCCAAGGTTGTATGGCATTTTTGGCAAACGTGACTATAAAGAACCCTGATGAGAAATGTATAGAAGAGATTCCCGTTGTACGTGAATACACCGATGTCTTTCCCGATGATCTACCCGGATTACCACCGAATCGACAGGTTGAATTCCGCATAGACTTAATACCAGGATCAGCCCCTATTGCTAAGGCACCTTACCGATTGGCACCCTCTGAAATGCAAGAATTATCTAACCAGTTACAGGAGTTGTTAGATAAGGGTTTCATTCGTCCTAGTTATTCTCCTTGGGGAGCATCAGTATTGTTTGTAAAGAAGAAAGATGGAAGTTTTAGAATGTGTATCGATTACCAAGAATTAAATAAAGTTACCATCAAAAACCGATACCCTCTTCCACGAATAGATGACTTATTTGACCAACTTCAAGGGGAAAACTATTTCTCGAAAATTGACCTTCGATCCGGTTACCATCAAGTTAAGATTTAAGAGGAAGATGTGTCTAAAACGGCGTTCCGAACTCGTTATGGCCACTACGAATTCTTAGTTATGCCGTTTGGACTGACTAATGCTCCCGCAGTTTTCATGGATCTTATGAATCGGGTTTGTAAATCGTACCTCGACAAATTCGTTATCGTGTTTATTGATGACATTTTGATATATTCGAAAACCAAGGAAGAACACGAGCAACATTTACGAACTATCTTGGAGCTATTGAGGCAGGAAAAGTTGTATGCCAAGCTGTCAAAATGTGAATTTTGGCTACAAGAGGTACAATTTCTAGGGTACGTTGTTAACCGACACGGTATTCATGTAGTCCCGAGCAAAATTGAAGCCATTAAAAATTGGTAGGCCCCAAAGTCACCAAAAGAGATCCGCCAATTTTTGGGTTTAGCTGGGTATTATCGGCGTTTTATTGCTAATTTTTCCAGCATAGCCCAACCTTTAACTCTGTTGACTCAAAAAGGTCGTGCTTATGTTTGGGGAGAAGAACAAGAAGCGGCTTTTCAATTGCTGAAACAGAAACTATGCCAAGCCCCGATACTGAGTCTTCCAGAGGGAACTGATGATCTGGTAGTTTATTGTGATGCATCCCGGAAAGGGTTGGGATGCGTACTTATGCAAAGAAACAAAGTTATAGCATACACTTCTCGACAGTTAAAGGTGCCGAGAAGAATTATACCACTCATGATTTGGAACTGGGCGCGGTTATTTTCGCACTTAAGATCTGGAGGCACTATTTGTGTGGCACCAAATGTACATTATACACCGACCACAAGAGCCTACAGCATATTTTCGATCAGAAAGAACTAAATATGAGACAGAGGAGATGGGTAGAATTGTTGAACGATTATGACTGTGAGATTCGATACCATCTGGGCAAGCCTAATATAGTAGCATATGCTTTGAGCAGAAAAGACAGGATCAAACCACTACGGGTCCGAGCACTTGGAATGATCGTCCAAACCAGTCTCACCGAACAAATTCGTGTTGCTCAAAACGAAGCTCTGAAAGGAGATCACTTAGAAGATGAAAACTTGCATGGGACCGAACAACATTTTGAAGAAAGAACTGACGAAATTCGATACTACAAAAACCGAGTTTGGATTCCCACTTTCAGCAATCTGCGTGACTTGATCATGGACGAAGCCCAAAAGTCCAAATACTCCATTCACCCTGGAACAGATAAGATGTATAAGGACTTGAAGGAGTATTATTGGTGGCCCGGTATGAAGAAGGATATAGCCACGTATGTTAGTAAATGCTTAACCTGTGCGAGAGTTAAAGCCAAATATCAAAAGCCTTCGGGAATGTTGCACTAACCGGAAATACCACAATGGAAATGGGAACAAATTACCATGGATTTTGTAACACACCTCCCTAAAACTTTCCGGGGAAATGATGCAATATGGGTGATAGTTGACCGACTAACCAAATCCGCACACTTCCTTCCAATTAGAACCACGTTCACAACCGAAAAACTTGCTCACTTCTACATCAATGAAATCGTATCCCGACACGGCGTACCCGTTTCAATTATTTCTGATCGTGATAGCCATTTCACCTCTCGTTTCTGGCAAGCCGTACAAGAAGCTTTGGGAACCCAAATTGACCTAAGTACCGCCTACCATCCCCAAACCGATGGTCAATCTGAGCGAACCATTCAAACCTTAGAAGATTTGCTTTGCGCTTGTGTACTAGACTTCGGTGGAAATTGGGATCAACATCTCCCACTGGTTGAATTTTCGTACAACAATAGCTATCACAGTAGCATTCAGGCGGCACCATATGAAGCGCTGTATGGGCAGAAATGTAGATCACCATTGTGTTGGACTGAGGTTGGAGATACCCAAATTACACGATCTGACTTGATTCAAGAAACCACCGAAAAAATTCGTAAAATCAGAAGCAAATTGAAAATCGCCTGAGATCGACAGAAAAGCTACACTGATGTTCGTAGAAAGCCGTTATCCTTTGAAATAGGCGACAAAGTTTTTCTGAAAGTATCCCCGTGGAAATGCGTCATTCGATTCGGTAAAACCGGTAAACTAGCTCCGCGATACATTGGACCGTATGAAGTAATTTCTAAGATCGGTCCTGTAGCTTACCGACTGAAATTACCTTTGGAGTTGAGTTCTATTCATGATGTCTTTCACGTTTCAAACCTGAAAAAGTGCCTTACAGACGAAACCGAAATCGTGCCATTAAAAGACTTAAACATAAACGAAAAACTAAATTTCGTTGAAGGACCGGTGGAAATATTAGAAGGAAAAATAAAACAACTAAGGCACAATAAAATTTCTATAGTAAAAGTTCGTTGGAATTCAGAACGGGGACCCGAATTCACGTGGGAGCGGAAATCCGAATTCAAAAAGAAATACCCGCACCTGTTTCCAAATAAAGACAAAGTTGAATAATCAATTTTCGTGGACGAAATTTTCTAACGGGGGGAGAATGTGACATTTGAGCCAAAACAAGGTACACCTTAGTACGTATTTACCGATTAAGCAAATAAACGCCTTTTGCGTAACAAACGAACGATTAACCGAACGGGTCGGGTTATGACCCAGATATCTCGGGGGGCCATATATAAGTGATATACAATCTATACAAGCTAAAATATTAGAAATATGGTCTTAGTTTGATAGCAAACAAGTTAAACGAAAATATGCTCGTTTAACTACCCGCTATAGATTTAAACGTGAAAGATAGTTACAAACCAAGCATTGTATCATCCGTTAAGCCGAAAAATACTTACCAAAAACTTAATGGAAATGTTTTAAGCGATCCATGAAAATATTTTTGATTTTTACAAACATATAGTATGTTTTTATAATTTTACACAAAACTAGCCGAAAAACACTCGTTTTCGCACTGTTTAACGCACCCGATAAGTTTTCGTGCCAAAAACTGAACCCGAAAATTTGGACCGGGCTTTTCGTATTTGGTCTTGAGAAATCAGAATATTGGGCCAAAACAGCCCAAAGGTGAGTTTTTCGTGCCAAAAACTCACCCCACCCCCCATTTTTTTATAAAACTTATTCCACAAGCTTGGTTATTCATTCTAGTTTATAAAAGTTTAGGTCCAAGCAGCTGCAAGCTGATTTTTCCATAATCCTTCAAACCCGAAGGTAAGGAGCTTAAATAAGTAAGTTTTGTACTTGTTTAACCTTGATTAATATCATAAAAACATGTCTTAATTGCTAAAAATCATTCCTAACCATGTAAAAATCCTAAAAATGGTCCATAAACATGTTTTGATCATACACATGGTAAGGAACCTGTTTTGATAGTTTTTTTGGCCATAAACACGGATTAAAGGGTTGAAACGGCGTTTTTACAGTTCAAAAGTTCGTTTTTGTGCACTAGCCGAAACCCTAAGTTAAAGGGCTTTTCTATTGATGAAACCTGCTTGGTTTGTGATATAGGACTTGTATCTAGCCTACATAGGAGCTCAAGAGCTTGAAACGTTGATTAGAAAGGCGGAAACGAACCAAAACCGCTAAGGTAATGCAGAAACACTCGCTTACGGGCTATTTAGGTTAAGGTTGTAATGTGGATATTATTAGGCCTTGAAATTTTTCAGGCACATCAAGGACCATGTCAATGAATCCATGTTCAATTTGTTAATTTTTCGACCATCCGAGAATATTTGAAAAATTTATTACCGAATTGGGACGTTTATTTAGGAAAAATAGCTAAAATACTTAAAAAATTATGAAATTTTTATGGGAACTCAGATTTGATGTATTTTGATCACATATGAATTTTGGGATCTTTTAGAGAAGTCTAAAGGTGTTTTGTGTATATGCGTTTGTGTGAATTTTTATAGCTGAATTTGGGCCGAAAAGAATATTGCACGAACTTTTTACATTCTGGAATTGATACAGGTTGTTTCGGGACATGATTTGAGTATTCAGGAATTTTTATGGAATTTTTGGAAACTGTTTGGGGTAAACGGACGATTTTCAGGCAAAATATAGCTGATAAAATGAATTTTTATAAATTAATAAGTCAGTAAATAATTCCAAAAATATTTTTATAAAAATATGCATATTTTAATTGATATGTGGCTAAATTTTCATAATTTAATGATTAATTATTAATTAATTATACTAATTTAAAGATTAAACAAATTCAGTTTTTATAAAAACCGACAAGTTCGCGACTAACGAACCTGCGGGAATATCAAAACACCAAGAGTGATCAAAAATCATATTTTTGGACTAATTAAGTAAAAACGAACTTTTCTATGAAAACCTGGACAATCCGGATGGATTGTGCGTGTTTCTTAAATCAAACTAAATAAACGGAAACGGGCCCGTGGCTAATTCGGGACCCCAGTATGTAATCCTTCTTTATAACTTAATCATGTTATTAACCAATACATTTACCCAAGCTTATTTCCCCACAACTGTTTTCTGAATGCATAAACGAACAACTTGGCCTAGCTGGGAAAACGGGGAAAGTGAGCCAAGTTCGGTTTTAAGTATTAGACATTGAACAACATCACAACCTAAGCCTATTGCCACATTTTGGGCGTTCCAGCTACACCCAGATTAGTTATTGTAGGTTCCCTGGACGGATCACACGAGATATCGCGTTCTACTCTGGTGCGGAATCCCTGCGTAGATCGTTACGAGTGTAGAAAGCAAATCAAACAAGCACGATACGATAAACGAACACGTTATATTGATAACCGAACACGTGATACGATATCACTATTACAGACTCGTTAACCAAAACTGCTAACAACTATCACACGATTCACTGAACACACGAACAACTAACTAACCAAGCCGTAAGCTTGTATTTATATACACGACAACTTCGCCTGATATGTTCAGGCGAAGTTGTCCATAACTTCGCTTGTTCAACAAGTTCGCCTAGGCGAACTTGTTAACAACTTCGCTTACACAAAAACATAAATAACATTACAGACTCGATTACAGACACTAGACTATGAACTACTGACATTTATGCACCAACAGACTCCCCCTTGGCAGTAGCTTCATATCTTGATCTTTAAGCTCTTGTCTTGTAATCCTGTATCTTCACGCATGCACTCCTTCTCTAACACAAACTGACACGACTCTTTGATACTTCCTCGCTTCATCCTTCCAAGCAGGAATATAAAAGATTTTCTTCTCATTAAGCACCTTCAGATCAGCTTGCGATAAGTTTACCAAATGCATCGGATCGTAAACTCTAAGGAGCTCTTGTTCATCCTCGTCTTCCATCACCGCCTCTGCTGTCTCACAATCCACGTACCACCACTTTAGGTCTTTAAGCACATCCTTGGGCATTAGCTTCATCGGTACTTCTTTCAGGCACCGGATCGGTTTATACTTCATTACCATCCAAGGTTTTCCATCAGTTCTTAGACCTCTATCCTTGTCCTCAACAAGTTTTCCCTTTTGTGGCTTCAACAGCTCAAACTTCTTCTCTTTTATACTCTCTCTCCAAACAATTTTCTCAATGACTCTAGCCATATTATCGTCACTTCGATTGATTAACCCCAATCTGGCTAAGTCTTTCACTTCACATTCCGGCAGTGTATTCAACGACCTTAACATTCTTTTAAAATACTGAACGCCGTCATACCGTTTGAGCACAAAGAGCTTCAACTGCTCATCATAGATCCAGCAAATAATCCCTTTCTTCGCTTCAGCATAGCCTTTGATAGTATAATTCTTCTTGAACATGGTTGGAACAGCAGGCTTTTTAGTCTTAATAAACCAATGAGCATATCCTTCTTTCCACCTAGGCTGCTCCTCCCACTCTGTCTCATCATTCTCCATCTCAGTACCAATATCGGCTTTCTCAACATCTGGGATCTCGTGTTCAACATTTTCTTCTACTATCTCACCCTCTTCAATCTCATCTTCAATCACAATTTGTGCGCCAATCTTCTCAATCTCCTCAATCGGCAGCACATCATCATCAAACATATCATCATCTTCTAGCATATCATCATTCAATTCTTTCAACGCATCTATCACATCATCATCATCATCAACCATCACCATCTCATCACCACCAACTGCACCTGCAGACTCCCCCTGAGCTGTGGAAGTCCCAAGAGCTTGAGTAGTTCTTGGCAACTCACCACCTGCACCTTTCGGTGCATTGGGATCATCGTCTCTGTCATTTCTCTTCTTCGTTCTTAACTCGTCGCCTCTACAGCCTGTCTCCCCCTGAGATGCCAAGAACTCCTTCATAGCATCTATAATACGCCCATGTTCAACCAGGAGGGACGACTGTAGCTGATTCTCTGCTACAAGGCGCTGAATAGCCTGGGTCTGGATAAAGTTTATCCATGATTGCTCTGCCACGACCCGATCAAGTGCAGCTATTCTCTCCGAGTCTGAGAGGGTTGCATCGAAATCAAACCTCATGTTAGATGTATCTGTAGTATACTCAGCAGGGATCTCGAATGTAACCGGGACGTCAGAAGCAGTTGTGGACGTAACCGCAGGTGGTATCGTGACCGACAACCCTGCAGTTGCAACGACGGTAGACTCTACAAATTGTGCCACCACCTCAGAAGGAGTAAGCGTTGGATGTGGTAACGACACAATCTCCGGAGTCGTCGTCTGTAGTGTGATGGATGGGATGCCGACAGCTGATGTAGCCACCACGGGAACATCCGCAGCGCTTGTAACCTGTACAGAAGTAGGAACAATCGACATACCTGACAGTGCGGATGGAGCGAAACGTACAACCCTTGAAGTCTCCCCAGCTCCCATACCTGCACCTGTCCTCTCCCGTCTTGAACGTCTAATCAACTTGTGAATGTCTTCTTCCTCTTCTTCTGACTCACTATCAGCGACTGTCCTCTTTCTCTTCCCCAACGTCCTCTCTCTAGTCACCAACATCCTCCTCGCCTCATCCATAACATCGTCAAGATCTGAGTCAGCCACCGTCGTAGCTTCTCTAGTTACACTCACTTCCCTAACCTGTGCAGCAGAGACCTGCACTTCTTCATGTGGATCAAAACGATCCATGTCGAAGAATCCTTGACCGCCAAATGCAGCATCAAGGTCTACATCCTCCTCAGCCGACACCACAGGCACAGTAGGTACATCTCGAGTTGCTCCTGCCTGTTGTGGTTGAGGGTCTCTGAACTCATCCCCCCGAGCTGGCACATACCCCGGGTTTATTAAGAACCCAAAGAGTGGAGTATGCCTTGGACGACGTTCAGGCTTGCTCCTCGCACTGGATGTACGGCATTGAGCAAAGATACGTTTGCTCACATTCTCCACGTATCTTATCGGGCGTCGTTGTGGCAAATTTGGAGCCACATGGTTCAAGATCATCTGGATGAATCTTGGATACATTATGAACCGCTCACGAGCCATCGCCCTCCTCTGTCTGTCGATCTCGTAAAAGACCATCTGACTAAAGCTATAACGTTTGTTATAAGTCAGAGCAGTCATTGCTGACTGCATGGTGGCACCCATACCATCAGTGCCCGCCTTCCTCCCAGACATACACACAATCTTGACGTGCATGAGGAAGCGCCACTGATCGAGCAGGAACCCCTTCCGTCTCTGGGTATCGCCCAATGGACCAGAATAGCCCATTCTTAGAAATGCTCCATCACGAAACGGAGCCACAAACTCCGTAGGGTCGTTCCGAGTCTCCTCTCCAAATCGTAACGCCACCCGTATTTGTTCAGACGAGAACTGAACTTCTTGGTTGTTGACTGTTGCTCGCATAACCGGGGGCTCAACACTGCAATCGTACTCCACAGTCTGCCAGAAGTCCTCGATATTGGGTAAGGATATCGGCAGTGTCGTCGTGATTGCGTGGAATATCCTCGAGCGTAGGAGGAATGTGATTATCTCGCGATAATCCTACACACCACTCGCTTCCGGGTCTAAGGTTATGAACATGTTGTGACCCGGGAAGAATTGCCTCTTCTTATCTCCTCCGTCATCTCCTCCAGCACCGGCAACAGCAGCCATCTCTGCAACAAACGAACCAAGTTAGATAAACATTAAGTCATAACACAAGTTCGCTTGTTACCATGAGCGAAGTTGTGATAAAAACTGTATAGGCGAAGTTAAAGTTGGGGCGAAGTTTCGCTTCATCTTTAAGTTCGTCTAATAATTGTTAAGTTAAAAGGATCCAGGCGAAGTTAATGATAACTTCGCCTCACCACAACATCGCCTCAGGCGAAGTTTAGACTCAGGCGAAGTTACGGATAACTTCGCCTAAACCTTAAGTTCGCCTGAATCTGAATCGGCGACAGTGAGTTTGAATCAAACTCGAAAATCTGAGGATTTCTGGGTATTTTGACGATTTAGGACACTTAAAGTCAAGCTTTTAAGGATATGTTGACGATCAGTTTGGTCATGAACACGTAAAACAAGTTTTGAAATCGGGTATAGGTTTCGAACGTCCGAGGTCGTTAACCGGGTGTCGAAACAACCTAGGATTAACAACATCGAACATCGAGTATAAGATATAGAACCCAAACACACCTTGAATACTGATTGAAATCGGAAAAAAGATAATCGGATGAAAATCAGAGATAAGTTCGCTGTGGTTTACGAGGATAAGTTCGCTGTAATTTCAAATACTGAACAGTTTGACTCTTGAAAATCCTTATATAGGGGCGAAGTTATACAGGCGAAGTTACGGTTAACTTCGCCTAGGCGAAGTTATTCACAAGTTCGCCTGTTTAACAACATCGCCTATATTTACAAAATCAACCCTTATAATTTGAACAATTTGCAATTAAGTTCTAAAACTTCCCTTTAAGAATTAAATGACACGATCAAGTCCAAGTAACCAGTTATAAAATCATAAAACTAACTAAGTACAAGAAACTTTTAAAAATTAACGTACCAGGGATCAAATTTCAGTCTCGATAGGGACTACCACGTTTTAGAAAAGATCCGAACAGGAATCATACTAATTACGTGACTGTCACACAGATCCGTGTTTAGCTGTATTATGACATATAGAGACAGGTTGTAAGCAGGTAAATAACTTAAGATGGTTTTCATCGTTTATGTGATACGAGTTAAGTTCAATTAAGCTCAAAAATTAAGTGGGCAACAACTCAGAGATTATGATGCCTCCTATCTATTCTCAAAGGGTATTTGGCTTTCCCCAAGTCACCCCGAATTGACTTCGACCCTTAGTGTCTGATTAAGTTTGTAATTAATCTTCATCTCCTTCCCGTTCTCTTTCTTACTCCATGATTAAGAAGTCTTGATATGTTGAACTCTAGAATGTTTCAATAACTCATAAGTTTTTTTTTTTTTTTTTATTGATAAACATTTACATAGACTTCAGAGTAGTAACCAACTGCAAGTCCCGAATCTGGATCACTGCAGTTTCTTGAAACGCTATCTTCACGGGAATCAGAACACTTATGGGCTCGTGTATGACTGGGTAATCGCTTTTCTGCCTATCATTCGGAAAGATATATATGAAGACATGCAAAACTCGTAAGGAGTTTCCACGTAAAATCAAGTAGTTTTAGTTTGTATCACATCTACTTTTACGCACCATAAAAAGTTACCATGACATACAATGACTGTCCTAAAGCCTTTTAAGCCTAATAACTTCACTAGTTAAGCACACAGAATCAGTATATATATCATTTTCCAAGGTTGGATCAATTTTCTGTTAAACATAGCTAACGAACTTCTTACGAAGTAGTAGACTTGAAAACTAATTTCATTTCCCTATAAAAATTTTAACATTAATCGCCCCGACCAAAACAAAGTCTTCAGGTAAACGGCTATCCCGAAGATCCAAAGGATCAGCTGGACCGACCACATACGAGTATGTGTCCTTGTAACTAAGTATGATCAACTAATTTTAAGCGAAAAAATGAAAACTCATCATAAACCGCCCCGGTCACTTGCAGTCCGTTGGTTAATGGCTATCCTCAAAATCTACAAGTAGAAAATGAGGACCAAAACATATCCGAAGACAAGTCCTTCAAACTGAGGTAACCGACCTATTTTAAGCGATAGTGACGTTTTTTTTTTTTTTTTTTTTTAAGATAACTTGAAAAGCATGGTTACTCGGGATTGATCATCCCATTCAACTCAATAAGGTTTTGAAATCTCGTTTTGTCAAACGCTTTAGTATAAAGATCAGCGAAATTATCAAGCGTATCCACCTTTTCAAGCACAATCAGTTTCTTCTCAGCACAATCCCGTATAAAATGATGACATATGTCAATATGTTTAGTTTTACTATGCTTCACGGGATTGTTAGTTACTGAGATAGCAGCTGTGTTATCAATGCAAATAGGTGTAAGTAAGAAATTCAGACCATAGTCGCGCAACTGTTGTTGAATCCAAAGAACCTGGGAGCAGCAGTTGGATGCTGCCATGTATTCTGCTTCACAGGTTGAAATTGCGACTGAAGTCTGCTTCTTGCATTGCCACGACACCAATCTGCCACCAAGAAACTGACATCCTCCAGTTGTTGACTTCCGACTCTGATTGCACCCTCCATAATCAGAATCTGTGTAAGCGACTAGCTCCAAGTCTCCTCCTCTCAGGTACCACAACCCCAGCTTCGGTTTGCCCTTGAGATACCGCAAGATCCTCTTCACACCCTTCATGTGAGATTCCTTTGGGTTTGCCTGAAAACGAGCACAAAGACAAACAGCAAACATTATATCAGGCCTAGAAGCAGTTAAGTACATTAAAGAACATATAATAGCCCGATACTGAGTTGGGTCCACATCTGCATCACCGTCTGACTCAGCACCCAATTTGTGATTGACGCAGATTGGAGTGTCGAATGGAGTGGTGTCCTCCATCTTGAAGCGTTTGAGCACATCATGGACATACTTGGTCTGATGAATGAACATCCCATCCTTCTTCTGATCAACCTGCAATCCTAAAAAGAAAGTTAGTTCACCCATAGCACTCATTTCAAACCTTTTCTTCATGACGTCCTCAAACTCCTGACACATGGAGACTCTTGATGCAGCAAAGATGATGTCATCCACGTAGACTTGCACCAGCAGGAAGTCGCTTCCTTCTCTCTTAATGAACAACGTGCTATCAATCTTCCCTCTTTCAAAACCATTTTCAAGCAAGTAATCTGATAAAGTTGAATACCAGGCACGAGGTGCCTGATGTAGTCAATACAAAGCCTTGCTTAACTTGTACACGTGATCAGGAAAGTCTGGGTCAAGAAAACCCGGAGGTTGCTCAACATACACTACCTCATCAACTTTCCCATTCAGAAACGCACTCTTCACATCCAACTGAAATACCTTCATCTTCTTATAAGCAGCGAACGCCAAAAACAATCTAATGGCTTCCAACCTTGCGACCGGAGCGAACACTTCATTATAATCAATACCCTCTTGTTGATTAAATCCTTTCACAACTAGCCTCGCCTTGTTTCTTATGATAATCCCTTTCTCATCTCTCTTGCACTTAAACACCCATTTTGTGCCTATCGCATGCACATTCTTCGGTTTTTCAACCAAATCCCATACTTCCATTTTCTTGAACTGAGCCAACTCTTCTTGCATGGCTTCGACCCACGAGCTGTCCTTGAGAGCCATTTGATAATTCTTCGGTTCAATCTGGCTGATAAAGCAGGTGTACAAGCATTCGTTGATTATCCCTGTCTCCTTGATGCTTGTGTAAACACAGGTGTGCTCATTCAAGCTACGTCTTGTTTGTACACCGGAGGACACATCACCAATCACATTCTCCAAAGGGTGATCTTTATGAATTCTCGTGGTCGGAACAGAACCGACATGCAAATTGTCTTCCAAGTTAGAAGAGAGCTCGTCAATGGTTGTTTCATGCTGAGAGTGAAATGGATTGAAAAATTCTTCTTCAGTCGAGGTAGCAGGGGTATCGATAGCATTTGATGAGGAAGGTTGACATTTATCGATCAGCTGTCTTTGCAATAGATTTTCTTCCTCATCAAGGATCATCTTCGTAGCAACTCTCTCTTCTTCTTCAGCAATATCCAAATACGGTATGTTAAAAGACTTAAAAAGTTTAACATAGTCGAAAAACTCAGCAGGTCCGTTGCTCGGTTTTGGCGGTTGGTAACTTGTGATATCGGTGTTACACACCACCTCAACCTTGCTGGTCGATGTATTGAAGACACGTCTGTTGGGAGTTCCAACAACATAACCGACTAAGATTCCTTCATCGGCTACTTCACCAAATTTAGAATTTGTCTTCAAAATCGAACAAGGGGACCCGAATGGTTCAAGACCACTCAAGTTGGGCTTTCTCCCATGCATAAGCTCATAACACGTTTTACCAAGCCTTTTAACAGTTAAGACTCTATTCAGAACATAACAGGCTGTAGCAACAGCTTCAGCCCAAAACACCACAGGAAGCTTCGAATCAGCCAACATAGTTCTGGCTCCTTCAATTAATGTTCTATTTTTCCTTTCAGCCACTCCATTCTGTTGCGGTGTATACGGAGCGCTGTATTGGTGTTCAATCCCTCTCTGAAGGCAGAAGATCTCCATCTCAAAATTCTTGAACTCCGTTCCATTGTCACTCCTGATGAACTTAACCCTTTTATCCATAACGTTCTCAACTTTGGTAATCAAATTCTTCACCATCTGAGCCGTTTCGTCTTTTGATTTCAGGAAATACACCCACGAATATCGTGAGTAGTCATCAGTGATCACCAAGCAATAAGAAGTTCCTCCTAGACTTTTTGCATTCACGGGACCGAAGAGATCCATGTGAAGCAACTCCAGAGTACTGGCAATTGAATTGACTTTCTTGGTGAGATGGGATTTCTTGTGCTGCTTTCCCTTCTTGCACGCTATACATTTATCTTCAAAATTGAAATTCTTCAAGGGAACGCCCAGCACAAGTCCATTCCTGACAATGTTGTTCATCTTCCGAAGATGAATGTGCCCCATTCTCCTATGCCACAACTCGGACTCTGATTCACTCGCTTTCGTCATAAGGCATGATTCTGCCGTGGCCATTTCAGTTGATCTCATATCCATAATGTATGTATTTCTTTCACGTGGAGCCTTCATCAAAATCCACTCCTCTGTTATCTGAAAACCAGGTTTCAACACAATCGCCTCATTCTTCGTAAAGTGAACGGTGTACTCCTTATCACAAATCTGCGACACACTCAGCAGATTGTGCTTCAATTCTTCTACAAAGTTAACCTTCTCCAAAGTCATCTTTCCGTTTGACACCGTTCCCATTCCAGTAATCTTGCCACCACTTTCACCGGCAAAGCTCACTCTCCCTCCTTGAACAGGTTTCAAATCGTGTAACAAATATTTGTTACCCGTCATGTGCCGGGAACAGCCGCTATCTACAACCCAAAGATTGTTGGCAGCCCTGTTCAACTGTTCCTGCACAATAAAGCAAAAGATTAGAATTTAGGGACCCAAGACCAATTGGTCTTGGATCTATACATCCCAAACTTTGGCTTTCCAAAGTTAGTATCTCGGTAATTCCTGTAAGTCCCATTAGGATATCTCATTGAAGATTGATTGTGAGGCCTTCCAAACCTTTGAGAATTGAAAGAATTATAGCTTGTGGTTTGGATATTAGCACTGTAAAACTGAGATTTGTTTCAATGAAAACCTGAATTATTCACATTTTTGAATTTTAAGTGGTTTTCATTTTTAGGAGCATGATAATTACTATTAGGTCTATTCTCAGCTTTAGTAGGCCTTACACCTCTGAATCGCTGCTTCAGAGGGCAATTTGCAACAAGATGTCCTAATTGATTACATCTAAAACAACACCTATGCTCAACCTTTTTATCAACCGGTGTTTTAGATGTCGAGGCTATATTACTGCCCGTTCGTCTCACATATGGTGGGACGTACGGGTTTAGTGGAGTACTCCTTTTATTCGTTTTATCTTTTTCTCCACTCTTGGGTAACACAACCTCCTCTTTTGCCTTACCAGACTCGGATGACTTATCCGAATCTGACGAGACTGGACTTTGATCAGAAATTTCAACACTTGAAACAGGCGAACTTGTTTCGCCTCTACTAACATTTGGTTCTTTAACAGTTACCTTAATTGGCACTGTCTGAGCAACCTCAAAGTCAACAGATTTCTGAACACTAGGGTTAAAAGTGTAATTGTGATTGTACGGTGGTGGAACCTCATGATAACCGATTCCTCCTCTCTTAGTAGAGGAACCTTGATCACTAACAAGGTGATCAAGAATAGCAGAAGAATTTCTGAACTGCTCCAGTTTTCGATTCAGTTCCACCACTTTCACCTGGTGGTCAGCAATCTATTTTTCTCTCTCAGCAATTAGTTTGGTCTTTTCTTCCAAAACTTCATAGCTTAAATCAATCACTTCAATTTTTTCAGCAAGTTTTGTTTTTAAACTTTTCACATCTTTTTCACAAGCTTTTATTTTAATTTTATAATTATTTTCTCTTGATTTAATAAAGTGATGATCTTCTTTTAAGGTTTTAAATTCAGCATCCAACCTAACATACTGATCGGTTATGGTTGCTAGTTGCTCAGACAAGTTCTCACATTTTGAACAAGTTGGTTTAGAACATACCTCGGAGAGCTGGTTATTAACGTCTGCCATAAGAGCTTTTTCCTCTCCGGTAACCTTCTCACTTTCTTCAGTTTCTACCTTTGCCAAATTTGCCTGCTCAAAAGTTTCTTTAGAAAGCAGGTTCCAGTTGTATTCTCCATCTGCTCTAGACATCATGGCACTGTAATCTTTTCTACCCTCACTTTGCTGTGGAGACCTACCCTGACTTCGTTCCACACGCTCATTCCTGCATTCTTTTGCAAAGTGACCGTTTTGTTGACAATTGTAGCATCTCACTTTTGCCTTGTCAAACCCCGGCTTTCCACCGACAAACTTCCTTCCCGTCTTTCTCATAAACCTCTTTACTCTTCTCACGATCATGGCCATTTGCCATTGTAAATCCATTTCTTCCATATCGTCAGCATCAATCTGATCGTAATCTTCATCCAACATAGCTGGATCAACAATCTTCCCTTGAATGTAGTTCTCATAGGAAGCAATGAAAGAAGCATAGAGACCAAACTGCTCTTCAGCAGACTTGACACTCATAGGCATCTTGGAGTAGTTGTTGCTTGGAGAACTTGGAGAGCAACTACTCTTGCTTACCTGGGGTTGAGAACCACTCGATCCAGCTGCTACATAGCAAACATCCCCATTTGTGTTAACTGACACATGCCCCTCATGTGATGAGTTGGGGCCCGACTCTCCCTTTGTGTAGTAGGCAGCAGATTCAGTCTTTGACCCTGAGCTAGTGTTGACTTTAGCTCCATACATACCTGGATCTTAAACCTGATCCATAGGTGTCTCTTTTCTGACCATGTTAAGCTCAAAGGTTCTGAGCTTGTTAACTGCCGTTTCAAGATCATATGTGAGAAAGTTCTTGTCTTCCCTCATCAGCACAGTGTACATCTCCCATTTTGGTGGGAGAGCATCTAGAAGCTTCTCAACTATTTCTTCTTCTCGGTAGGAAATTGAATAGTTGCTCAATTCAGTCATTAGATGGTAATATCGAGTGATAATATCATCTAAGGATTCATTCTTCAAATACTTGAAGACTGAGAACTGGGTTTTGAGCAATTTTATCTTTGAAGCACGGATTCCTACATTCCCTTCAAATCTGTTCTCAAGAGCTTCCCAAAGCTCTCTAGCTGACGTATACTTTCTGAACGTATGAAGGATCTCTTGAGGAAGAGCCATAGTAATAGCAGCATGAGCCTTGCTCTCGGCCTCATACATCTTTTTCTCTTCTTATTCCATTTTACTATATTTTTTAATTTGATCACGACCTTCATACTCCATAACTGGTGGAATATACCCATCCTGGATGCATACCCACATCTTCGCATCCTGGTATTTGACGTATTGTATGAACCGATCCTTCCATGCAACGAAATCGGTTCCCTTCAGCAATCTTGGGGCCTTGGTAGCTGACCCTGCTTCAACTTCCATCTTCACTAACTCAGAGATGTTGATCGACGACATCTTTCCCGAAAAGTAAGAAACCTGAAAAATTAAGAAATTTTTTTTTTAAGTACTGTAGGCGAAGTTACGGATAACTTCGCTTGAAGAAGGCGAAGTTGTAGAGAACTTCGCTGAAGAACTTCGCTGACGAACACTGCTGATTAACTTCGCTGATTCTTAACTTCGCTTGAGGTAAGCGAACTTAAGAGGTAGGCGAAGTTGTAGAGAACTTCGCTTGAATTAGGCGATCTTGAGAAGGTAGGCGAAGTTGTGGATAACTTCGCTTAACCTTATATCTTCGCCGAAACCCTACGAACAGTGACGGCAACTTCGCCTGATGAACACGAAGTTTCTGCAGATCTGTAAATCGGATTTTAACGAGGTTTTTGACGGTGTAAAAGCTTGAACACGATGGTAGGAGGTAAGAATGATCAATAACACAGAAAACACGTCCCGCGAATAGTCGAAACGGGACGATTTCTACACCCGCGTGAATATCCCGAACCACACAATCGAGCAAATGCTCTGATACCAATTGTAGGTTCCCTGGACGGATCACACGAGATATCGCGTTCTACTCAGGTGCGGAATCCCTGCGTAGATCGTTACGAGCGTAGAAAGCAAATCAAACAAGCACGATACGATAAACGAACACGTTATATTGATAACCGAACACGTGATACGATATCACTATTACAGACTCGTTAACCAAAACTGCTAACAACTATCACACGATTCACTGAACACACGAACAACTAACTAACCAAGCCGTAAGCTTGTATTTATATACACGACAACTTCGCCTGATATGTTCAGGCGAAGTTGTCCATAACTTCGCTTGTTCAACAAGTTCGCCTAGGCGAACTTGTTTACAACTTCGCTTAAACAAAAACATAAATAACATTACAGACTCGATTACAGACACTAGACTATGAACTACTGACATTTATGCACCAACAGTTATACAGCCCAGTTTAGTATTGAGATTATAATAATATTAAAATATTAATATTATTATAATATTGATTATAGGAACTACTGATAGCGGACCAAACAAACCACGAGCTGATACAGTACTGATTATCTACTAAACCGTGAGTTTCATGACCCCATTCTTTAAACAGTTTTACGAACTTTTGGGGTGAAAAGCATGTTTGATTATATATACATACCTGAAACATGTATTGATGTGAATTATCTAAGTGCTAACACACGAAAGTCCCCACCAACACAGTGATTAACTTCGAGCCGGTGGCTTGTGAATAGTACTTTTGGTTTGACAAACCCAAACGGAGCCGGCATGTATTGCTGAGACTTTACCCCGTTTGCCCATGACCATAATTATACAACACGCTATGTAGTGTTAGACATAGCTACTTGGGGCATGTTGTGGGCAAAAAGGGGCCACAGTGGTTGATTGAGCGTGGGAAATGGATGCACGCAACACATACAGTCAAGGCTTCACTGTAGCTTAGCATAATTACATCATTTACATACAAACATACTTATTTTATAATTACAAGTGTTAACCTGTGAATACTCATTACTGTTTTCTTGAAACTCGTGAAACTCACCAACTCTAGTAGTTGACCCGTTTTAAACTGCTTTTCAGGTATACCTAAATCGGAATGATTTGGTGATCTGTTACTTGCTCAAGGTGTGTGGTTGATGCTATGTGAATAGATGCAAGGGTGTTAGTAGTAAGAACGTATAGTTAACGAACCAGTTTTGTTTGGATCACCTAGACTGTAAAACAATGATAGAATAATGAGTTGTAATATATTGTAAATTAGTTTGTAATGTTTCTTTATAAACAATGTGTTGATACCAGATGTGTCTGTTACATTCTCGTTTTACGCTTCCGCATTGTGCTAGTCTGGGTGTGACAGAAGCGAAATGCCTGTTTCGCTTCTCAAGGCTGAGCGAAGCGAAATGCCTTCCTTTCTTCGTTTTTTACCATTTTAAAGCCATTTTTCTTTGTGGCTCTTACTCAGGACCCGATTTTACCCTTTTTAAGGGTTTTGGGTTGCACCAACTTTGTATACTTGTGTTTTATAGGGCCCGAACATCACATTTTTACCATATAACTTTCTCGTGGGGTTATAACTTATCAAGTTCATGTTTTTCTTCCATCATAAACCCCGATCTATCCTTCTATTGGTTTGCATGTCGATTCTAACCATAAAACTTAACCACTTAAACCGAAACCTACCTTTTGCTTTGGGTTCGAGTTCAGATTCGGACAATACGTAGATCTGGACGTGATTCTTGTTGTTTGATGATGTCTACACACGAGATTCTTCCTCCTTTTTACACGGATTTAGATCCGGAGTGTAGAGAGAAAGTGTGTGTGTTCTTGAGTGTGTGGGTGTTTGTGTTTTTTGAGAGGAAAGGGAAGAAAGAAAAGAAGTGGTTGGTCTATATATATAGGGGTTTCATGGGACCCACCACTCACTCCCACTTCCAACTCTCAAATACGTAACACACGATTAATTTTAACGACACACACTATTAACAAAACTTTCTGTTATTAAATGCTTAACAAAAGTTGGATGTTACACTTTGCAACGTACAATGTAATGTCTTTCTTCATACCGGGCCACCAAAATATGGACTGTAAGTCGAAATACATCTTATCCGCACCGGGATGAATGGAGTATCGCGACTTATGAGCTTCGTCCATGATGAAAGTACGAAGATCGTCACGATTGGGAACCCACAAACGATTAAGGTAATACAACAAACCATCATGCTTAGTTTCGAGTTGGAGCTCAACGCCACAGGACATTTCGTCGTGCATATTACCCTCGGTGACCGAGACATGTTGGGCTTCGAAGATTCGGAGTTGGAGATCGGTTTGGATGGTCACACTATGAAGCAATATAGATTTCACATGGGGCTTTTGTATAAGGGCGTCGGCTACAACATTCGCTTTACCGGGATGGTAGCGGATTTCGCAGTCGTAATCACTAAGTAATTCGGCCCATCGACTTTTCCGCATGTTTAAATCCTTTTGGTCAAAAATGTGTTGAAGACTCTTGTGGTAGGTGAATACCACACATTTTGTGCCATAAAGGTAATGTCTCCAAATTTTTAACGCAAAAACAATAGCACCGAGCTCGAGATCATGCGTCGTGTAATTCCTTTCATGAACTTTGAGTTGCTGAGAAGCGTAAGCGATGACTTTACCTCGTTGCATAAGGACGCAACCGAGGCCTTGATTAGAAGCATCGCAATAAACAACAAAGTCCTCGTTGCCCTCGGGGAGAGAAAGGATCGGCGCATCGCAAAGCATACGTTTGAGAGTTTGGAAGACTTCATCTTGCTTTGGTCCCCACACGAAAGGCTTATCCTTGTGAGTCAAAGCGGTTAGGGGCAAAGCGATCTTGGAAAAATTGAGGATGAAGCGAAAATAATAACCCGCAAGACCAAGAAACGAACGAACTTCGGTAGGAGAGGTTGGAGTTTTCCAATTCTTAATGGCTTCGATTTTGGCGGGGTCAACGTGAATACCCTTTTCGTTTACTATGTGCCCCAAGAACGGAATTTCGCTCAACCAGAATTCACACTTCGAGAACTTCGCGTAAAGTTGTTCCTTCCTCAAGAGATCAAGGATGGAATGAAGGTGCTTCGTATGCTCGGTTTTGGACTTAGAATATATGAGAATATCATCAATAAAGACAATCACGAATTTATCTAGGTATGGCTTGCACACACGGTTCATGAGGTCCATGAATACCGCGGGTGCATTGGTTAACCCAAAGGGCATAACCCTAAACTTGTAATGTCCGTATCGAGTTCGAAAGGCGGTCTTGGGTACATCATCTTCTCGCACGCGTAGTTGATGATAACCCGAACGAAGATCAATCTGGGAGAAGCAAGAAGCTCCTTGAAGTTGATCGAATAGATCGTCGATGTGAGGCAAGGGGTAACGATTTTTGACCGTAAGCTTGTTGAGCTCGCGGTAGTCGATACACATACGGAAGGAACCATCTTTCTTGTTGACAAACAAAACAGGTGCGCCCCATGGAGACGAAATAGGGCGGATGAACCCTTTTTCCGAAAGTTCTTGGAGTTGGGTAGACATTCTTGCATCTCGAAGGGTGCAAGACGGTAAGGAGCCTTCGCAATCGGAGTTGCACCAGGCATGAGATTGATGCAGAACTCAACTTCTCGAACAGGAGGAAGACCAGAAACGTCATCGGGAAATACTTCGGGATAATAGCGAACAACCGGAATATCTTCAATCTTTTGCTTCTTCTTTTCAACAACGTGAGCCACGAACGCTACATACTTCTTGCGCAAGTATGTTTGGGCTTGAAAACAAGTTATGAGGTTAAGACTCGAAGGAGAAGGCTTTTCACCAATAACACGAAGGTTTGACCATCGGCAATCGGAATACGAATTATCTTCTCGAAGCAAACAATTTCGGCACGTTGAGAGGACAACCAATCCATGCCTACTATGATGTCGAAACTTCCCAATTGCATCGGGATAAGGTCGATTGAGAACGTGTGGCCATTAAGATTCATCTTGCAACCTCGAATAACGGAATCAATTATCACGGATTTACCATTCGCTACTTCAACAGTGTACGAGCTCTTAAGTTTAGACCGAGGTATATGAAGCAAGGACTCAAATTCAAAAGACACAAACTCATATCGGCACCGGTATCAAATAAAATGGTTGCAAAGTGGTCGTCCACAAGAAACGTACCTTTCACCACATCGTCGTTTTGTTACGCTTGGTGGGCATTCATCATGAAAGCACGCCCACGGTTATCTTGAGGAGCTTGAACGGCTTGAGCGACTTGAGCGGCTTGAGCCTCTTGAGGGGCAGGTGCTTGAATAGCTAGCAGTGGTGGAGCTTGATTAGCCATCATTTGAGGAACTTGTGGCTGAATCGCTTGGTAGGCTTGGTAAGCTTGGAGCTGGAATTGCGGAGCAGGAGCCAGCCGAAGTGCGTTAACGTTTGCGAGTCGTGGACACGCACTACGATAGTGGCCAAGTTCACCACAATTATAGCAAGCCCGCATTTGGTTGACGGGTTGGACGTATGGCACGGGTCGGGGGTTTGGCTGAGCAGCCCTCAAGGGAGCCGCTATGGTGGTTTCACGACAAGTGGTACTAAAATGCCCGAAACAGTTACAACGGTTGCATTGATGGCAAGCGGTATTCGCCGAATGGTGACGAAGGCAAGTGGTGCAATGGGGATGGGGTCCATTATAAGGCTTCTTGAAAGGTGGTGCGAGGTTGGTTTGGGGTTGAGGTGTGGCTTGTTGGGTTAGCGCGTAGTTCTTGCGCTTCCTTTCGCGGTGATGGGTGGAAGAGTAAGCGGGTTTGGATGGTCCGGGCTTGGTTTCTTTTGGTTTAGCAGCAGGTTTTTCGATCGGTTTCTAGGATGATTTCAGTGTCAAAGTCCCGGCTTTGACATGGTTGTCGGTTAATGTAGCGGCCAGATTGATTGCGTCACCAAGTTCCTTAGGCAAACTACTAAAAACACTGTCTTGGATCTGTCTCGGTAGTCCCCTAATGTACTTAACGATGGCACGCGAGGTAGGGGTAACAAGATGCGGCACCAACACACTAAGCTCGTTGAAACGAGAGGTGTAAGCAGAGTGCTCACCACCCTCTTGTTTAAGGTTCCAAAACTCAACCTCCAAATTCATAAGCTCATTTGGAGGGCAAAACTGTTGGGTCATGAGATCCTTCAATTCATTCCATGGCATGGCCATGGCAGTTTCAGTACTGCGGTTTGTCTTTTCCTTGACCCACCATGTAAGTGCGCCTTCCTCGAACATACCTGTAGCGAATCGGGTTCGCTTATCATCAGGACATTCAATTTGGTAAAACATGTAGGTTCCCAGCCGGATCTACACGAGATATCTCGTTCTACGTAGGTGCGGAATCCCTACGTAAGACGTTACGAGCGTAGAAGACGATACGAGTTAACACGATCGAACACACGTTACAATAAACAAATACTCGTTATATTGCAACCTTAAACACGTGATATCAATCACTGATTACAGGACTCGTAAACACGTAAACTAATAAACTGACTGAAAAAAAATGAAAACATAAGCCGTAACTTATGTTTATATAATCACGACAACTTCGCCTGGCATGTTCGGGCGAAGTTGTCCCAAACTTCGCTTAGTTCACAAGTTCGCCTGTATCAGCGAACTTGTGAGCTAACTTCGCTTACATACAAAAACACAAATCTAACAAACTCGATTACAGACACTTGACACTGAACTACTGACATCATGCACCTACAGACTCCCCCTTGGCAGTAGCTTCATATCTTTATCTTCAAGCACGTGTCTTGTAATCTTCAACAATCTTGTATCTTCATCTTTTAGCATTCACTCCTTCTCGTACACATACCGAAACAACTCTTTGATATTTCCTCGCTTCGTCTTTCCAAGCAGGAATATAAAAGATTTTCTTCTCATTCAGCACCTGCAGATCAGCTCGAGACAGGTTCACTAGATGCATCGGATCATAGACTCTCAGCAGCTCTTGTTCATCTTCGTCTTCCATCACTGCTTCAGCTGTCTCACAATCTACATACCACCACTTCAACTCTTTGAGCACATCCTTGGGCATTTGTTTCATCGGCACTTCTTTCAAGCACCGGATCGGTTTATACTTCATAATCATCCAAGGCTTGCCATCTGCTCTCAATCCTCTATCTTTGTCTTTGATAAGTTTTCCCTTCTGTGGTTTCAGCAGCTCGAACTTCTTTTCCTTTATACTCTCCTTCCAAACTATCTTCCCGATGACTCTAGCCATATTATCATCACTTCGATTTATCAATCCTAATCTGGCTAAGTCTTTCACTTCACATTCTGGCAATGTGTTCAACGATCTCAACATTCTTTTGAAGTACTGAACGCCATCATACCTTTTAATCACGAAGAGCCTCAACTGCTCATCGTATATCCAGCAAATAATCCCCTTTCTCGCTTCAGCATAGCCTATAATGTTGTAACTCTTCTTGAACATTGTAGGGACCGCTGGTTTCTTCGTTTAGACGAACCACTGAGCATAGCCTTCTTTCCATCTAGGCTGCTCTTCCCATTCTGTCTCATCGTTTCCCATATCTTTACCTATATCTGCGTTATCGACTTCCGGAATCTCATGCTCTACATTATCCTCTACTATCTCTCCCTCTTCTATATCATCATCAATAACAATCTCTGCACCAATATTCTCTATCTCATCACTCGGTAATACATCATCATCACACATGAAGTCATCATCCATCTCCTCAACTTCCACTACCACCACATCATCACCACCAGCTGCACTTGTCGACTCCCCCTGAGTTGTGGAAGTCCCAAGAGCTTGTAAAGTTCTTGGCAACTCACCACCTGCACCTTTCGATGCATTGGGATCATCGTCTCGATCATTTCTCTTCTTAGTCCTCAACTCATCGCCTTTACAGCTCGTCTCCCCCTGAGATGCCAAGAACTCCTTCAAAGCATCTATGATTTTGCCATGTTCTACCAGCAGGGACGACTGCAACTGATTCTCTGCAATTAGGCGCTGAATAGCCTGGGTCTGGATAAGATTCACCCTTGATTGTTCTGCCACGACCCGTTCAAGTGCTGCTATTCGTTCAGAGTCTGATAAGGTTGCATCGAAATCAAACCTCATGTGTGATATATCTTGAGTGTACTGAGGAGGGATTTCCGATGTAACCGGGACCTCAGAAGTAGACGTAACCGCAGGTGGTATCGTCACCGATAACCCTGCAGTGGCCACAACCGTCGACTCAATAAAATGTGCCACGACCTCCGTTGGAGTAAGAGTTGGAGTTGGCAACGATACGATTTCCGGAGTCGAAAGTTGGAATGTAGTGGGTGGGTTACCAAAAGATGATGAGGTAGCCACCACGGGAACGTCCGTGGCGCTTGGTCTTGTAACCTGTAATGATGAAGAGACCATTGTCATACCGGACAGTGCGGGTGGGGTGAAACGTACCACCCTCGAGCTCTCACCGGCTCCCGATCCTGCACCTGCCCGTTCCCTTCTTGATCTACGGATCAACTGTTGAACTTCTTCTTCATAGTCTGACTCGCTGTCATCATCAGTTCTTTTTCTTTTCCCATGAACCCGTTCATGTGTTACCAAAATCCGTCTTGCTTCGGCCACTTCATCATCAGAATCTGAGCCAGCCACCGTTGTAGCTGCCCTAGTAACATTCACACCCGAAGCTCGTTCAACCGAGACCTGTACATTCTCCTCTGGATCAACCCTCTCCATGTCAAAAAATCCTTGACCGCCAAACTCTGCGTCAAGGTCAACGTTCTCCTCCGGTGACACAACAGGAGCAGCAGGTATAGCTTGAGGTGCTCCTGCCTGTTGTGGTGCCGGGTCCCTAAACTCGTCCCCACGAGCAGGCACATACCCCGGGTTGATCAAGTACCCGAATAGTGGAGTATGTCGAGGACGGAGCTCAGGTTTGCTCCTCGCACTGGAGGATCTGCATTGGGCAAAGATCCTTTTGCTCACACTTTCGACGTATCAGATTGGGCGGCGCTGAGGTAGCGTTGGAGCAACATGATTCAAGGTCATTTGGAGAAATCTTGGATACATGATAAATCTCTCACGCGCCACCGCTCTTCGTTGTCGATCGATCTCGTAGAAGACCATCTGACTAAAGCTGTAACGCTTGTTATAAGTCAGAGCAGTCATAGCCGACTGCATGGTCGCGCCCAAGCCATCAGTGCCCGCCTTTCTCCCTGACATGCATACAATCATGACATGCATGAGAAAGCGCCACTGGTCAAGTAAGAACCCCTTCCCTTCCTTCTCTGGGTATCTCCCAAGGGACCAGAGTATCCCATCCTCAGAAACACTCCATCACGGAAAGGAGCCACAAAATCTGTCGGGTCATCCCTCGTCTCATCTCCAAATCGTAAAGCCGCCCGGATCTGTTCAGATGAGAACTGAACAATGTGATTGTTGACTGTTGCTCGCATCACCGGGGGCTCGACCCTACAGTCATATTCCACAGTCTGCCAAAAATCCTTAATGTTTGGCAAGGATATTGGCAGTGTTGTCGTAATCGCGTGGAATATACGCGAGCGTAATAGGAACGTGATGATTTCACGGAAATCATCAACTCCGCTCGCCTCCGGGTCTAATGTTATATACATGTTGTGACCCGGGAAGAACTGTCTTTGGTTGTCACCATCGTCATCATCGCCTGCACCACCTACAGCAGCCATATCTGCATCAAACAGACTAAGTTAGATAAACGTCAAAGCAAATCACAAGTTCGCCTGTTACCATGAGCGAAGTTGTGATTTATTCTGCATAGGCGAAGTTAGAGGTGGGGCGAAGTTGGGAACAACTTCGCCTCAACTTGAACTTCGATGGTTAACAGTTAAGTAAAAAGGTCCAGGCGAAGTTAATGATAACTTCGCCTAACCACAACATCGCCTCATAAACTGTTTCAAAAATAATTATCAGGCGAAGTTAAACCTCAGGCGAAGTTACGGATAACTTCGCCTAAACTGTAACTTCGCCGAATCTGAAACGGCATCAGTTAGGTTTTCAATCGACGTGAATCGGGTCAATTTGGAGATTGCGGACTCCGTAAAACTTGATTTACTGACGATTTAGACGATTAGATTGATTATGACAATACGTTTGAAAATCGGGTATGAAGATTCGAAAAAACTGTGGTCACAAAAACGGGTCGAAATCCCTATTGATTAACGTTAAGGAATGTGATTATACGATACAACAATCGTACACACCTATAATACGGATTCGAACTTGAAAATAAGAACACAGAAGAAAATCGATAAGTTCGCTGTGGGTTTAGAGGTTAGGTTCGCTGGATAAGTTCACTGGGTTTTGAAAATAATGAACCAGTTTGACCTTTAATTTCCTTTATATATGGTCAAAATTATACAGGCGAAGTTATGGATAACTTCGCCTATGGCAGGCGAAGTTAGGCACAATTTCGCCGAGATTAAAATTTTCAAAACAAACCCTATAATTTGAACAATTAGCAATTAAGTTTTAAAACATCCTTTAAAGAGTTAAATGATACGATCAAGACCAAGTAACCAGGTATAAAATCATACAACTACATAAGTAGAAAAAAAATTTTAAAAATAAAGTACACTGGATCAAATTTCAGTCTCGATAGGGACTACCATGTTTTAGAAAAGATCCGAACAGAAATCATACTAACTACGTGACTGTCACACAGATCCGTGTTCAGCTGTATTATGACATAAAGAAACAGGTTGTAAGCAGGTAAATAACTTAGAATGGTTTTCATCGTTTCTGTGATACGGGTTAGGTTCAATTAAGCTCAAAATTTTAAATGGGCAACAACTCAGAGATTATGATGCCTCCTATCTATTCTCAAAGCGTATTTGGCTTTCCCCAAGTCACCCCGAGTTGACCTCGACCCGTAGTGTCTGATTAAATAGTAGGAACTCTTCGATCTTTGGACTCTTCTTCCCGTTCTCTATCTTGCATCTAGATTGAGAAGTCTTATCATTATGAACTCTATAATGTCTCAATAACTCACACATTTCTTTTTTTTAAGTATTTACACAGACTTCAGAGTAGTAAACTACTGCAAGTCCCTAATCTGGATCACTGCAGTTTCTTGACACGCTATCTTTACGGGAATCAGAACACTCACGGGATCGTGTATGACTGGGTAATCGCTTTTCTGCCTATCATTCGGAAAGATATATATGGAGACATGCACAACTCATAAGAAGTTTCCACATAACATCGAGTAGGTTTAGTTAGTATCACTTCTACTGTTACGCACCATAAAAAGCTACCATGACATACAATGACTGTTCTAAAGTCTTTTAGGCCTAATAACCTCACTAGTTAAGCACACAGAATCAGTATATCTATCACTTTCCTAGGTTGGATCAATATTCTGTTAAACATAGTAAAGGAACTTCTTACGAAGTAGTAGACTTGAAAAATAATTTCATCTCCCACAAAAAAAAATTTAACTTCTATCGCCCCGATCAAGTCAAAGTCTTCAGGTAAACGGCTATCCTGAAGATCCAATGGATCAGCTGGACCGACCACATACGAGTATGTGTCCTTCTAACTAAGTATGATCGACTAATTTTCAGCGAAAGAATAAAAACACATCATAAACCGCCCCGGTCACTTTCAGTCATCTGGTTAATGGCTATCCTCATATTCTACAAGTAGAAATGAGGACCAAACATATCCGAAGACATGTCCTTCAAACTGAGGCAACCGACATAATTCTCAGCGATAGTGACGTGGTTTTTTTTTTTTTTTTTTTTTTTTTTTTAAACAAAGTCACAAAACATGGTTACTCGGGATTGATCATCCCATTCAGCTCAACAAGGTTTTGAAATCTAGTTTTGTCAAACGCTTTCGTAAACATGTCAGCGAAATTATCTAGCGTATCAACCTTTTCGAGCACAATCAGTTTCTTCTCAGCACAATCCCGTATAAAATGATGACGGATGTCAATATGTTTAGTTTTGTTGTGCTTTACGGGATTGTTAGTTACTGAGATAGCAGCAGTATTATCAATGCAAATAGGAGTATGAGTGAAATTCAGACCATAATCGCGCAATTGCTGTTGAATCCAAAGAACCTGGGAGCAGCAGTTGGATGCTGCCATGTATTCTGCTTCACAGGTTGAAATGGCGACTGAGGTCTGCTTCTTGCATTGCCATGACACTAATCTGCCTCCGAGAAACTGACAACCACCTGTTGTTGACTTCCGACTCTGATTGCACCCTCCATAATCAGAATCCGTGTAGGCGACCAACTCCAAGTCTCCTCCTCTCGTGTACCACAACCCCAGCTTAGGCTTGCCTTTGAGATACCGTAGAATCCTCTTCGCACCCTTCAAGTGAGATTCCTTTGGGTTTGCCTGAAAGCGAGCACAAAGACAAACTGCAAACATTATATCAGGCCTAGAAGCAGTTAAGTATATTAAAGAACTTATTATTGCCCGATATTGGGTTGGGTCCACGTCCGCATCATTGTCTGAATCAGCACCCAATTTGTGGTTGACGCAGACTGGAGTATCGTATGGAGTGATGTCCTCCATCTTGAAGCGTTTGAGAACATCATGGACATACATAGTCTGATGAATGAACATCCCATCTTTCTTTTGATCAACCTGCAGTCCTAAAAAGAAAGTTAGTTCACCCATAGCACTCATTTCAAATCTCTTCTTCATGACGACCTCAAACTCCTGACACATGGCGACTTTTGATGCAGCAAAGATGATGTCGTCCACGTAGACTTGCACCAGTAGAAAGTCGCTCCCTTTTCTCTTGAAGAACAAAGTGCTATCAATCTTTCCCCGTTCAAAACCATTTTCAAGCAAGTAGTCGGATAGTGTAGAATACCAGGCCCGAGGGGCCTGATGTAGCCCATACAGTGCTTTACTTAGCTTGTATACGTGATCAGGAAAGTCTGGGTCAGGAAAACCCGGAGGTTGCTCAACGTACACAACCTCATCGACTTTACCATTTAGGAACGCACTCTTCACATCCAACTGAAATACCTTCAACTCCTTATGTGCAGCAAATGCCAAAAATAATCGGATGGCTTCCAATCTCGCCACAGGAGCAAACACCTCATTGTAATCGATCCCCTCTTGCTGATTAAAGCCTTTTACAACCAGCCTCGCCTTGTTCCTGATAATAATCCCTTTCTCATCTCTCTTGCATTTGAAGACCCATTTTGTGCCAATCGTATGCACATTCTTTGGTTTTGCAACCAAGTTCCATACCTCCATCTTCTTAAACTGGGCTAATTCTTCTTGCATGGCTTCGACCCACGAGTTGTCCTTGAGAGCCATTTGATAGTTCTTTGGTTCAATCTGGCTGATGAAGCAGGTGTACAAGCATTCGTTGATTATGCCTGAATCTTTAATGCTTGTATAAACACAGGTGTGCTCATTCAAGCTTTGTCTTGTTTGTACACCGTCGGACAGATCACCTATCACATTCTCCAATGGGTGATTTTTGTGAACTCTCGTAGTCGGAACCGCACTGACTTGCAGATTGTCTTACAGATTCGAAGATAGCTCATCAGTGGGTGATTGTTGTTGAGAGTGAAATGGATTGAAGAATTCCTCTTCAGTAGCGGCAGCAGGGGTATCGACAGCATTTGACGAGGAAGGCTGACATTCATCATACTTCGGTCGTTGCACATAATTGTCTTCCTCATCATAAATCATCTTCGAAGCAATTCTTTCATCTACTTCTGCACAATCCAAATAAGGTATATTAAAAGATTTGAAAAGTCTATCATAGTCGAAAACCCCAGCGGGTCCCGTGCTTGGTTTTGGTGATTTGTAACTTGTAATATCAGTGTTACAGACCACCTCAACCTTGCTGGTCGATGTATTAAAGACTCGTCTGTTGGGAGTCCCAACAACGTATCCGACCAAAATTCCTTCGTCGGCTACTTCACCAAATTTAGAATTTGTCTTTAATATCGAACACGGGGACCCGAATGGTTCGAGACCACTCAAGTTGGGCTTTCTCCCATGCATAAGTTCATAACATGTTTTATTTAATCTTTTAACGGTTAACACTCGATTAAGGATATAACATGCTGTTGCAACAGCTTCAGCCCAGAACACCACAGGAAGTTTCGAATCAGCCAGCATGGTTCTGGCTCCTTCAATTAACGTTCTGTTCTTCCTCTCAGCCACTCCATTTTGTTGCGGAGTATACGGAGCGCTGTACTGGTGTTCGATTCCTTTCTGTAAGCAGAAGAGCTCCATCTGATAGTTCTTGAACTCAGTCCCATTGTCACTCCTGATGTATTTAACTCTTTTTCCCATAATGTTCTCAACTTTGGTAATCAAATTTATTACCATCTGAACCGTTTCATCCTTTGACTTCAGGAAATATACCCAAGAGTATCGAGAGAAATCATCAGTGATCACCAAGCAGTACGATGTTCCCCCTAGACTTTTTACATTCACGGGACCAAAGAGATCCATGTGAAGTAGGTCTAGGGTACTGATTATTGAGTTAACCTTCTTGGTGCGATGGGATTTCTTGTGTTGCTTTCCCTTTTTGCACGATAAGCATTGATCTTCAAAATTGAAATTCTTCAAGGGAACACCCAGCACAAGCCCATTCTTGACAATGTAGTTCATTTTCCGAAGATGAATATGCCCCATTCTCCTATGCCATAACTCGGACTCCGATTCAGTTGCTTTTGACAGAAGACAAGATTCCTCTGTTGCCATTTCAGTCGACCTCATATCCATTATATACGTATTCTTTTCTCTTGGAGCCTTCATAACTATCCAATCCTCTGGTATCTTGAAACCAGGATATAGCACGATTGCCTCATTCTTGGTAAAATGTACGGTGTAATCTTTGTCACAGATCTGCGAAACACTCAGCAGATTGTGCTTCAGTTCTTCAACAAAATTTACTTTCTCTAACGTCATCTTTCCGTTAGTCACCGTCCCAATTCCAGTGATCCTTCCACCGCTCTCTCCAGCGAAACTCACTCTTCCTCCCTGAACAGGTTTCCATTCGTGTAACAAACTCTTGTTACCTGTTATGTGCCGGGAACAGCCGCTATCCACAACCCATTGATTGTTTGCAGCCCTGTTCAACTGTTCCTGCACGATTAAAGCAGATGATTAAAATCTGGGGACCCAAGACCTATTGGTCTTGGGTCGATACATCCCGTACCTTGGCTGTCCAAAGTTAGTATCAGAATAATTTCTGTAAGTCCTGAAAGGATACCTTCTTGGAGATTGACTATGAGGCCATCCAAACCTTCGTGAATTAAATGAATTATTACTTAAGGTTTGGTTGTTAGCAGTGAAAAACTGAGATCTTTTTCTTTGAAAACATGAATTAGTCCAATTTCTGAACTTTGATGAGTTTTCAGTTTTACCACTATTGTAGTTACTGTTAGTTCTGTTTTCAGTTTTTGAAGGCCTCACCCCTCTGAATCTCTGCTTCAGAGGGCAATCAGCAATTAGGTGTCCTAATTGATTACATCTGAAACAACTCCTGTGTTCAACTTTCTTTTCAATAGTTGTTTTAGATGATGAGGCTGCATTACTGCCCGTTTGTCTCACATATGGTGGGACATACGGGTTTAGTGGAGATTTCTTTTCAGTTGTTATATGTTTCTCTCCACTTTTTGGTAACACTGCCTTTTCTTTTGTCTCACTCGACTCGGATGACTTATCCGAGTTTGATGAGACAGGACTAGGAACAGAAATCTTCACATTAGACACAGGCTTACTAGTTTCGCCTTTACTAACTTCTGGATCTTTAATAGTTACCTTAACCGGAACTGTCTGACTATAATCAACATCAACAGATTTCTGATTACTAGGATCATAAGTGTAATTATGATTGTACGGTGGTGGAACTTCATGATAACCAATTCCTCCCCTTTTAACTGGGGAACCTTGATCACTAACGAGGTGATCAAGTATAGCGGTGGAATTTCTGAATTTCTCAAGTTTCCTGTTTAGTTCCACCACTTTCACCTGGTGATCAGCTATCTGTTTATCCCTTTCAGCTATTAGTTTGGTTTTCTCTTCTAACACTTCATAGCTAAGATCAATTACTTGAATTTTTTCAGCTAGATTTGCTTTTAGACTCCTAATATCTTTTTCACTAGCTTTTATTTTTACCTTGTAACTATTTTCTCTAGCTTTAGTGAAATGATGATCTTCTTTTAAGGTTTTAAATTGAGCATCCAAACTAACATACTGATCAGTTATAGTTGTCAATTGTTCAGACAGATTTTCACACTTAGTACAAGGGAGTTTGGTACTTACCTCGGTGAGCTGGTCTTTCACATCTGCCATGTAAGCTTCATTTTGAGCTTCTGCCATGTAAGCTTCACTTTCGCCAGTCACTTTCTCAGTATCTGCAGTTTCGATGTTCGCCAAATTGGCCTGTTCGAAGACTTCTTCAACATGCAGATTCCAGTTATACTCCCCATTCTGTCTGGATATCATGGCTCTATTATCATTACCACCCCCACTCTGTTGTGTAGACCTGTTTTGACTGCGTTCTACACGTTCATTTGTGCACTCCTTCGCAAAATGGCCATTCTGTTGACAGTTGTAACACCTGACCTTCGACTTATCGAAACCCGGTCTCTCACCAACAAACTTCCTACCTGTCTTCTTCATAAACCTCTTAACCCTTCTCACAATCATCGCCATCTGCCACTGCAGATCCATCTCTTCCAGATCATCAGCATCGATCTGATCATAATGTTCATCCAATGTTGCAGGATCAACAATCTTACCCTGAATGTAATTTTTATATGAAGCAATGAAAGATGCATAGAGAGCAAACCGCTAATCAGCAGATTTAACACTCATGGGCATCTTCGAGTAGTTGTTGTTTGAAACACCTGGGGAAAAACTTCCCTTGGTCGCTTGAGGTTTAGAAGCATTTGATCCTCCAGCTACAAAGCACACATCACCATTCATGTTGAGAGATACATGACCTTCATGTGTTGAGTTAGCGCCCGACTCTCCCTTTGAGTAGTAAGCAGACGAATCAGACTTCGAACTTGAACTTGAGTTAACCTTTGCACCATACATTCCTGGATCTTGAACCTGATCAGTAGGTGTCTCTTTTCGAACCATGTTTAGTTCAAAAGTTCGTAGCTTGTTAACTGCTGTTTCCAGGTCATAGTCGGCAAAGTCTTTGTCTTCTCTCATCAACACAGCGTACATCTCCCATTTCGGTGGGAGAGCATCAAGAAGCTTTTCAACAATTTCATCTTCTTTGTAAGTAATGGAGTAGTTGTTGAGTTCGGTCATCAGATGATAATATCTAGTAATGATATCATCAAGTGATTCATTCTTCAAGTACTTGAATACCGAGAATTGGGTTTTAAGTAGTTTAATCTTTGAAGCACGAATTCCCACATTACCCTCAAAACGGTTTTCAAGTGCTTCCCAAAGCTCTCTAGCAGTTTTATACTTTCTGAAGGTGTGAAGAATCTCTTATGGAAGAGCCATAGTAATCGCTGCATGAGCTTTGCTCTCAGCCTCATACATTTTCTTTTCTTCTTCTTCCATCTCTTTGTATTTCTTGATCTGATCACGACCCTCATACTCAGCAGTTGGTGGAATGTACCCATCTTGAATGCACACCCACATTTTAGCATCTTGGTACTTGACATATTGTTCATACCTATCCTTCCATGCAACATAATCGGTTTTCTTAAGCATCTTCGGTGCCTTTGTAGCTGAACCCGCTTTCACTTCCATCTTCACCAGTTCCGTAATATTTATTGAAGTCATCTTTCACGAAACACAAAGAAACCCGAAAAAATAAAAATTTTATTTTTAACAGTACTGTAGGCGAAGTTGTGGATAACTTCGCTTAAGTCTGAACTTCGCTGATTATGAACTTCGCTTCCTTTTTAAATTCGCCTGATTCGGCGAAGTTGTAGATAACTTCGCTTAAGGTAAGCGAACTTGTGAGGTAGGCGAAGTTGTGGGTAACTTCGCTTGAGATAAGCGAACTTGAGAAGGTAGGCGAAGTTGTGGATAACTTCGCTTAACCTTATATCTTCGCCGAAACCCTACGAACAGTGACGGCAACTTCGCCTGATGAACACGAAGTTTTTGCAGGTTTGATTTCTGGATTTTACGAGGTTTGTGAAGGTGTAATGGGTTGTTTATGATGGTAGGAGGTGAGTATAACACAAAAACTCGATAAACACGTCCCGCGAATAGTCGAACGGAACGATTTCTACACCCGCGTGATAATCCGGAACCACAATCACGAGCAAAAGCTCTGATACCAATTGTAGGTTCCCAACCGGATCTACACGAGATATCTCGTTCTACGTAGGTGCGGAATCCCTACGTAAGACGTTACGAGCGTAGAAGACGATACGAGTTAACACGATCGAACACACGTTACAATAAACAAATACTCGTTATATTGCAACCTTAAACACGTGATATCAATCACTGATTACAGGACTCGTAAACACGTAAACTAATAAACTGACAGAAAAAAATGAAAACATAAGCCGTAACTTATGTTTATATAATCACGACAACTTCGCCTGGCATGTTCAGGCATAACTTCGCTTAGTTCACAAGTTCGCCTGTATCAGCGAACTTGTGAGCTAACTTCGCTTACATACAAAAACACAAATCTAACAAACTCGATTACAGACACTTGACACTGAACTACTGACATCATGCACCTACAAAACACGCTTTCCATCTTTTCGTACCACTAAAGTATGGCAGTGGCACCTTGAGTTCCATTAAACTTAGTAGGTTTGGCATCAGTAAAGTTCTTGTAGGTTACAACGGGAGCTGAAGGAGGGGGAGGAGGAGGGCTAACGTTAGCCATGATGTTCTGGTGCATCTGGGTCATGATATTGGGGAGGACCGCTGTCAGGTGCTTGGTGATCTGGGAGGTTATCTTGCGGCTAGAGGTTCCAGATGATCGACGCTTAAGGTTGCGGGAAGCCATTCTGCGAACAAAGGTTTCGAAAATCGTGAGACTCGGAATAGTGCATGATATACATAAAGAAAATAAATCTTTTGTAAAGTTCTTTAAAATATGAAAACCATAAATACAATAAGTGTTGTGAGGAACTTAGAGTTTTCATGAACCACCATGGACTCTTGTGTTCCAACATAACATCGAAATTTCGAAAAATAAATCAAACCAATAGCTGGGTATTCGTGTATCACCACGACTTGACAGACTTTCGGTTAAAACACATTGTAAAACATAGAGGGTCGGAGTCACACGTTGCATGAACCACCATGACTTGTATGACCCCTAAGAGTGTAACCATATCCTTATCACAAAGAGGACATGATCACGGTTGAAAACATAAAGTGGTGAATCGTATGGCGTTTGGTGTGGTATGCTTTGGCCTAATAAGTTTCATGCCCTTCCCGAACTCTCCAGGTAAGCAATCAGGTCCCGCGGCTGATTGGGATTTATACGCATTGCTTATCCTTAGGTTTCATGAACCTTGGTGTCAAGAGTTCAGGAAACAAGCACGTCCCCCTTCCAATTAGTACATACCCGCCACGACGAGTCATCTTTATGTAGAGAATTATCGGAACACCATAATAGAAATTGATTTGAAAATTTTGAAATTTTTTGCTTTTAGGCATAAGCCTTGGACTTGTGTGTGCTTTTGTGTACATGAGGCGTAAACGAATTAAGCAATATAGCAATAATAGTAAGTGCGTTCAAACAATCAAGTAAAGGCCCACATAATTTTTAATCATGTAGCCTAAACAATTTAAACAATTAAGCTATAGCTAATCTTAGAGCACTACGTCTAATGCCCTATCTTACAGCCAAGGCTGTGATACCAATCTATAACACCCCGGCTAAAGCGGAAACGCCCGAGTGTGACGTACAGATTGTTCAAACACAGGTGGCACTATTTGGTGACAATAATAACATTAATTCATTTAATAAGCCAAGTAACACAAGTTCGAAAATAACAATACAAGTTCAAACCAAAACATAATCATAACAATAGTTCTTTTATTGAAATACCCTAAGTAATCTAAGTGTCTTCAATGCTTCAACCTCTAATCATGGTACCTGTAACATATGTATAAAATATGGTCAGCTATAAATATAGCTGGCAAGACTTCCACGATTTAGATACTACGTAAAAAAAACCATACAATTCTATGAAAAATTGTGAAAAGCACATAAGGGTTCTTTACACTCGATGCAATGGACTTGAGCGTAAAGAACAAACGAAGGTCCTTTCCAGTTGGGGCTACCAACGTACTTGGAAATGAGGTCCCTTTTCCACTCGATACAAATGGACCGGAGTGCAAAGGGGGGCGTATGATCATACTTAATGAGACAACCACTTGAATTCCACGTATATAACAATTAAGCAAATAAGCACACAAGTCCATGATTGAATTGTAGTTTGTAAGCAATCGAAGTAATAATACTTAAAATTTATAAAGGATACATATGCCACCCCAAAACATTTAAAACATTTAAAAAGGGGTTGTGAAAACTCACCTTAATATTTGGAGTAAAAGAATAGGAATAACTCGAAGGCATCAAAGGAAACCGAAACAGTCAATCCGTACGAACTATAAATAAGAATAAATGTGGCTTTAACGACTATTCTAGCGGGATTTTATGGTGACTAATTGTATGAATAACTTTAAAAGTTAGTTATTATTTTATTATAATTTATTACTGACTCTATAGCTCTTAGATTATTTTATTATTATTTAAGCTTTACGAAAGGTTGGTTGTTAATGTTAATTACGCACTTTAATGGCACGAAAACGAAGTTTAAATATTCGAAATACTTGAACTATTGATTATAAGCCGTAATTATAATTAATGCTTTAACGAAATGACTTTTAGAAAATTAAAGTTTACTTTACGTTTATTAAATGATTTTTAATAACGACTTACGAAAACGAGAAACTTGATTTTTAAATGTAAAATGGTAAGATTAATTTTATAGTTAATTTATATAATTTTTATTTAACTTAAAAAGGTTTTTATAATTTTATTTTGATTTTTAATGATTAAAAAGGATTTATTAATTAGGTGAAAAATTAAATAAAAGGAATATGGCTGACCCGGGTTTCGAACCCGGGTCTTGAGGTTTACATGTGCAGTGTGTAACCAGTTGAGCTAGGATGAACATCCGTTTATGCTTGGTTTCCCTTGTTTAAATATAATAACAGTTTCTAATAATTTTGGTTAAATAATAATAATACTAACATATTATCAAAAAAAGGAAGGAAAGCATGCATGACCCGGGTTTCGAACCCGGGTCTGTTGTTTGTTATCCATACACGTTAACCAGTTGATCTGAGTTTACATTCGTTGAAAACATAAGAAAATATATATATATATATATATATATATATATATAAATATAATATACTTCACGTTCATCTTCTTCAAGAAGAACCCTAGAATTTCAATTGGTGATTTTGTTCCATGTTCGTTTCAATTAGTTTAGGGGTTTTGTTTATTGGTGCAACGACATTAACAAACATATAACAATTACCTTAATATGTTTTGTTTTGGCCGGAACCCAGTTGCCTGAAAATAAAATAAAGAAGCTCCCAATTACAGAGAAATCTGTGTATTAGAGGGGGATTGGAGAGAATGAGCGAGTTGTGACGAAGGTTTGGGTTCTATTTATACTACGGGGTGGAGCGTATACGCATTAATTCGTTGATTTGGTTATCCAGATTTTCCGGCGAGGATTGCGGGTGTTAATCGCGATTTATTGGTTGTTATACGATAATTAAATAGGTTGTTAGGGTGTATTTACGAAGATAATTGAGTTTTATATAATTTATTTTATAAAAAAAAGTGTTTTAAAGGAAGGTTGGAGGCGGCCGGAGCCGTTTTTCCGGTGGCTGGAAAAAAACGAGGAAGAGGGGGGCGGCTAGGGTTGGGTATTTTAATAATATAATTTGAATTATTTTCATTTCTCGTCCCTCAAGTTTCATAACCTTTTAAATGAAATTTTAAATTCTTTTAAGTTAAAATAAGTTTTCAAATTTTACACTTTTAACCCTAAACTTAATAATCCAATTAAATAGTGTTCGGTTTTGGATTAATTACGCATTTATTTGTATGTTAAGGCTCGGGAATTTATAAACAATTGAATAATAACGAACAACGAATAATGAACATTAAATGTCGAGAATCACTTTATTAAAATATTTAATACATCAAAACGACCCAACGGGTCAGGTTTACAAATACGAAAACGAATCGAAAATTGACGAATGTCATAGGTGTGACACTCATAAATTGGTACATGTTTTGTAAATATATCAGAGTTTAAGGTTGTAAAGCGGAAGACTTAATAAAATATTATTATATTCATAAGACGGGATTTAAAACACCCGTTAATTTGTACAAAAGTGTTTGGATAGTTAAACCATGATTTACATTATTTTAATAATAAAACATCCATTGAGCCATCAGATCGTCTAACGGCTATCCATCATCTCCAAACACCTGACACAAAACACGTCAGCAACACATGCTGATGAACACGCTGACACAAAACATTTAAGTTACTTAGTTATCCCCTCGGGTATCTTATGACCCGGCCCATCGTGGCTTAGGAAATAACCAAGGTAAATTTACTATTATAAACATCCAGTTATACTTGAAACCTCTCAGAGATACCGCAACATCAAGGACTTAGCAACTACTAATATACACGAGATAATCCCCTCTCGACATTACTTAGGTCCGGCCCAACGTGGCGGAGGCATTAGCAAGTGTGGTGCCGTGTGCCCATCGTCTACCCACATATGTAATGATCCAAACAAACGTACACAATAGCCTGAGGGCCAGCAATTACTTTTTTTTATAAAGCTTTAGGGATATAATCCCATGTAAACATTCACAGACTTGTTTTATAAAAAGTTGGACGTATTCACCTTTCTTCTTGTTTGGTGTTTCTCACCGATTTGTCTTTTTACCTCGGACCTATAGTACGAGAATAACGTTTTATAAGTACTAGATAAACGATCTAGCTTCAGACCTTTAGTTCGTTTGCATAACTTTATCTTGACATTTATTTCTTTAAAATATAAGGAACTCTAGTCCTTTCTTTTGTTAATCATTTATAACCTTTATTACTTCTTCGTGAAAAAACGTACATTTCAAATTTCTTTTATTATAAGAAATATTTATAAAAATCTTTATACATAAAAAGAAGTATTATTTTATCTATAATCTTGACCTCATGAAATCTATTTCCACTTTATAAAATCAAGGTACGGGCTATATCCCCGACTAGGGTCTAAGCCATTTATAATATAATAATCGGGGCAGAACCCCTACCTTGTATGGCTTATTATATGGAATGCCTATGCTCTACTTAGACCGCACTTCTACTTGGAGGAAAGTCGAGGAAGCAACTAGGTAGAGTTACGGCACGCATTTCGATACAAAACTTGTTGGGATATCGACATGTCGGGGTTATGGCACGCTTATCGAGGTTAAGTGTGTGTTTTGGAGTGAGAGTGGATGAGAAACACCCGCCCCCATGCCCGATATATTTATAGCGAAAATTTTGCAACTTCGCGTATCGCAAAAATGCACTAGCTTTGGTGAGTCGCCACGTAGGCCTGCCACATGTCATTACGGCCTGCCACGTGTCACCGCGTGGTGACACGTGTCCTGTGACGTGTCTTGCAACTTCGCGTATCGCGAAGATGCAACTTGGATTCTTCGCGACGCACGAAGATGCAAAACTTCAAATTTGTTTATTTTTAGTCCCTGATCTTTTGGTAACTTGTCATATTTTGATTTCGTCTCGTCATCCAAAAATACAAAGGCGGCTCGTGGCGATGCGAGCGTGCGAAGTGCCAAGTGCGCCATCAAAGCGCCCATCGCCCTTCACCCGTGCGCGTCGGGTGCTTTGCACCCTCCGCTAGGACTAGAGAGAGTGGTTAGCCAAATAAGAACATTATCATGGAAAGTTCTTTCCTTATAAAGTGATTTCTTTTTCTTACTTTTTTCTATGTAGGATGGAGTCTTCTTACTTAATTCCCTAACATAAGCTTATTTTTATTCTTTGTTTTATTTTACCCATTATTTATACCATGAATATTTTTGATCCCCCATCTTTATTATTTGTCAAAATTGAACCAAATTTTTCGTAATGTTACACTAAGAAATAAAGATTTATTTTGATGGTTTATTCGAATGACTCGTAACATCCCAAATTTTATGTTCTTTTAAAAAAAATATCCTCCAAATAATTATCCATTATTTATATTTTGTTTCTAAATTTCGTTTAGTTTACGCATACTTTTAAGTATTCAGTTTTTTAAGGTTAGAAAACTTTTCTTAGAATCAATCCTGTTGAATATATGTGAAGGTGTTTGAAATAAATTGATGGTTAATTTAATATGATTTTATTACAATATTATTTAAGAAAAATAGTTCCAAGCAATAAAAAGAAAATTATTCTTAATTACGAAAAGGGGAATTGGTGTTAAAAACTTAAAATAATATTTTGGTGGATAAAATTATATATTTTAGAAGATGTTACTTTAAAATTTTGGTTTATCCAATTAAAATATGAGAGAGAAAGCCAAGTTTATAATAAAGGGTTAGGTTCAATAAGAAATTTGATTTTCCTAATAAGGCTAGAAAGGAGGATATTTTAGTCTAATACTTTAATATCAAAATCCACTTAAATTAATTTCAAAAACACACTTACATAAAACCCAATTACATCTTCACTCATCTCTTACAACCACCACCACTCCACCGCCCACCGCCACCACAACCGTCACCCACCGCCACCACCTTGCCGGAAAAGTCCGAAAAAACACAATGAAAAATACTATGAAAAACACAATGGAAAAATACACTATAAAAAAAACACAATGATAAAAACACAATAAAAAACACAATGTAAATAACACAATGGAAAAAACACAATGAAAAATACTATTGTATAACACAATTTTGTAAAACACAATTCGGTAAAACACAATTTGTAAAAAACCCACTAATTTTTTTTAATTTTTATATTAAAATATGGTACTCATATAAAAGATAAAAAGACACTCGTTATTATGGTGAATTTGTTTTTCAATAAAAACGTCGTAAAAAAAGTTATGGACGTTTTAAAATGATGGGGGAATTTGGCATGTGTCTTGCATGTGGAGAGAGAAAATGTTATTCCTTTTATGTCCTTTAGAGCATTCCCAACCCATCCCCCATAATTATGTGAGGGGATTGGTAAATTATAGGGTAGAGTTTTGAATGGTTGTGAGTGTAAATTATAGGGTAAAGAGAGAAATGTAGTGATTTTTTGTAAATTTGGGGAAACATTTAGAGAACATTGTTTGCCTCTATTTATTTTTTAATATTTGTTAAATTGGTTGTGAGTAGAGGAGAGAGAAAACTGTAATAATAAAGGTATAAAAATTATTATTTAATTAAACAGGAAAGAGAAATGTAGTGTTTTGTAGTGTAATTATAGGGATAAGGATGGGGGATGGACTATGAATGCTCTTACCTTGTGTTCACACTTGATTTCCCCATAAACTAATCCCAACCCTCTATATTCAAAATTAATTGACAAGATTACTTCTTATCCTTCCTACAAAAAATATACTTCCTATTATAACATAACCCTTATAAAAAGTATCCAGTTCGATAAATAGTTTCAAACTACACCAAATTGATAAATACTTACTCTAATTACACTATTTTGGTTAAAAAAAACTCTCTTAATTTTCAAAAACTTTATTTATTAATTGTGACCACTTATTCTCCAATTATTTCTTTAATATTTTTTATTGGGTTCTTCTACTTTCAAGTTAAATATATAAATCGATGAAAATTCCCAAAATAGCCCTATTTTAGAAATAAGTTCCAGTTTTATCCCCTAAATTTAATAATTCAAAAATGGCATTCTCTAACTCATTTTTGACCATGTGTTAGGAAAGACTTAGGTTATTCATACACCTAGGAGGTTATTCACATACCTGGAGGACCTATATGATTCGTATAGAGTCTATACGACTCGTATAGGTGTAGTGTCAAGTCATTTTCGGTCAGAAATGACGGTTTTCATTTATTTGCATCGAATAGCCCCTATACTAGCCGTATAGGGCTATACGGCTCGTATAGAGTCTGTTTGACTCGTATAGTATATTTTTTTAAAGATTTTTTTAAAATTACACAATATTAAAAATAACATCCGAGTTGTTTATAAAATAGAAACGACTTTTGATATGGGTCATACAATCCACTTTGGTTGACGCCTTTTTATATGTGGTCATGCAATCCATTTTGGTTGACGCCCATGTGAGTTATCTAAGCTTTTGAAATATAACTGCCATAAAAATAATTACGTTTGGAGCAAGAAAAACTGATACTTGGCCTGTACGGGTCATATACCATCTATACGGCTCGTATAGACCAGAAAATAATTATAAATATCTGGCCAAAGTACAGCTGACATGCTGTCTATATGAGTCGTATAGACCCTATACGGCTCGTATAGGGTCTATACGAACAAGAATATCTATACGACTCGTATAGGGTCTATACGGCTCGTACAGACTGCAAAAGCTGTCACAATGTCACCTCCGTACGCATGTTAATAAGTTAGGCCTATACGACTCATATAGGCCCTATAAGAACCGTATAGCCTTATTCACACACCATGGGGATGGTGTTTATATATAACAACCCTTAGGAAATCTAACGCGTCTTTTACGACGTGTTAGTAACACGTCGTAAAAGACGCGTTAGATTTCCTAACACATGGTTAAAGATAAGTTAGGCCTCCAAACACGTAGTCAAAGATATGTTAGCATCAAATGCATAGTTAAAGATATGTTAGCTTTTTGTTTGTTTTTTTTAATATTATATTTTTATAATTAGTTTTATTATATTGATTTCTTTTATAACTTTTAATATATAAAATTTTATATTATTTCGAGTATACCGACGAGAAATGTTTACTTTTATCTACGGACCGACATAATTTTATTTAAAACTGAGCGGGGTCAGATTTTGTTGAACATTTTGATATTGATTTGGCACGGCTCAAGTTTAAGTAAGTTTATGTCGGTCAGTAGGTAAAAGTAAGCATGTCTCGTTGGTATATTCGAAATAATATAAAACTTTATATATTAAAAGTTATAAAAGAAAAAAAAATATAAGTAAAACTAGTTATAAAAATATAATATTAAAAAAAGCAAACAAAAAGCTAATATATCTTTGACTACGTGTTTGTAGGTCTAAATCATCTTTAACCATGTATTAGAAAATTTAACGCGTCTTTGACAACATATTAGCGTCTTTAACCATGTGTTAGGAAATCTAACGTGTCTTTGACGACATAACACGTCGTGAAAGACACGTTAACGTGTCTTTGACGACGTGTTATGTCGTCAAAGACACGTTAGATTTCCTAACACATGATTAAAGATGAGTTAATGAGAAACATTTCTGAAACTACTAAGTTTGAGAGACAAAAATAAAATATATTTTCAAAATAGGGCCATTTTGAGAATTTCCCCTTTTTATTATTCAGGAATGAGAGAGACGAAAAAAAAAATAGGACGCATTGAGTCGGTCGAAAGAAGATGACTTAATTTTATTAATCTGTGTTCCTATCTATAGTTTGGAGGGGGACCACATTACGTCTCTTAACCGATTGAATTATAATATATATTGTTTCCGGTGCTTGTAATTGCTGTTCTGTTCAATTTCAAGCGTTAGATGAAGATTTGGAGAAATCCTTCTAGAAGGGAAGGTTGAGGAGGGTTTTTATTTCCGCAGCCATGGAGGATAAAAAGATCCTTCCAAGCGTATCTGCATCCCACCGATTTCATATTCCGACAAGCCTAAATGGAGCAGGTGAGTCATTAATTGTAGCAGTTGCCTTCTCCGGTAACTCCTTTCCCCAAATTATATTACAGTAATTGCTTGAGAAATTGAGGAATAGAAGGTCACATATGGAGAGGATTTCATCTTAAGCCCTGTCATATTTATCAACCCCATCTTCTACATCATATTCACTAATTGCTTGTAATTTGTGTTGGAAACATGAACAAATAGGTATGGATAATCAAGACACATCACCTTCAGCCTTTCTTTTCTTTGATAAACATATATTTATATGCAATGTTGATGTACTTTCATGAGCTAAGTTAAGCATTCTGATTTCCAATTTTAGAGTTTCTTTATATGATTTGTTCAGGGTCTGCAACAGAGTCAGTTTGCCTGGTATTTTAGCATCTTAATCACTTTTGATGTTTAAAGTAAACTTTCATCTGAAGTAAGTTTTTATCAATATTTTTGTATATTCAATTGGTTACCTTCTTTAGTTTAGAACAAAAAAAATTGGTATGCATTTCTGAATGTTTCTTTCATCTTTCAGTTGTTTTTGAATGTTGAAGGCATCAAGGACATAGATCTTTTTTACTGAGGAATACATCCGAGGTTTAGCGATGATGGCTGACCTGCTGATTTTGGTTCAATCATTGTAGATTCAAAGGTCGGGATTGTTTCTCTTCAGGTATGTTTTAGTTTAAATGTTTGTGTAGTTAATTAAACCTTGGCCCAATTGATATTTGACCAAGAGTGTATAGGTAGGATATGAGTGTAGTTATGGTTAGGTTTTGTTTATAACTTAAATATTTTCAATTGGAAAATTATTCTTAAAATTTGAGGGCATGTTTGATTGGTCATAAATATTATAATATTTTTTTTGAATAAATTATATGTCTTTTAACTGTTATTTTATGAAAATATATAAAATTTTCTTCCAATGCAAATTACAAATATCATATCTTAAAGTTTAAAAGTTTATATAACCTGATCATTTTGGCTTTCTAACGTCAAATGTAATATGTTTTCCACCAACCTTAATGACAATCTATTCTCAAATGTAACTTGATTACAAGGTTTTACTCATGTATCCAGCTTTTCTTGAAATAATATTTGTTTTTCTAACAAAGGGATAAAAGTAGTTCGGATTGTTTTCAATATGATCTGATATGCCCTTTCTCCAAAAGAAAAGTTGCAGTTCATTGAAATAAGAAGTAAAAAAAAAACAAATATCCTTGAACGAATTGTTTGAAGAACCGCAGAACTAGATTTATGTCCAAACTGCAGGGTTTTTTCATTTTATCTTTTCACACTTTTACCGTAAAATGGCAGTCTAAATGATGGATATGTCCATGAAGTGAAAAGGTAAACTTATAAGTTATATTCACCATCAAATTTATATGTTCTAGAATCTTCCCATGGTGTGGAAACCTGATATGTCCATTTTTTGAGTTGGTTATTTTATATATCTACTTTGTGTTATGATTGCATTATGGGTATGGGTCCATTGGATGTATTTAAGGGTATAAATTCCATCGTTTGTTATCCTACATTAGGTATCGGTTTATAGCATTATGACCATTGTGTTGTTTTCTTTTGTTTGTATAATTGCAGGATGATCGAATTGACTATGACTATGCGGTCCAAGTACGTTTGATGGAGGAATTTCAAGTGTGGCTAACTCCTTATGTTTGGAGTGGGCTAAAATATAGGACTAGATACTGGACTTTTCAATACTCTCGAGAACGTTTGGCATGGAGCGGATATTTGGAATCTATATTGGATGTGTTTTTCTTATTAGAGATTATTTATCTAGACATATACTTGAATGATTTTCATTGCCTTGTGTTTCTTTAATGAAGTTGGTCATCATATTACCTTTGAGTGAAACAAGTTGTACTTTTATTTTACAATAAGTAATATTTCTGTTTAGAATTTATAGAAAATTAGTTTTGCTATTATGATATCAAACTACCCGGGTATAAAACTAGTTTATGTAGGTTTTTGGTGGGACCAAATGTTTCCTCCATTATGTTTTCATTAATAACACCATCAAATGGATGGGCAAACTTGATATTTCACCCCTAAATTACACTTATAAAAACTCACCTGCACCCACCTTCCCCGCCCATCATCACCACCACTTCCTTCGTTCTCCACCGTCACCGTCTGCTACAAACGCCACAAATACCACCACCACCACCACCACAAAGACAAGTCCCCAATCTCCATCATCAAAGATGAAAGCATTTGTTTACATATGCTACCAAGTTGGGGTTTTTTAGTACTTTGCCAATTTATTAGAATAAGCTCCGACGTAACTTCGATTCCGTCACGGCGGCACTATCCAAGCACAAGACTATGTTGAAAGAGATTCTCTATCAATTGACATAACTGTAACTGAAATGTCAAAAAAAGCAGCAGCGCGATTATGACAATAGTGGGTCCTTCGGTGCATCTCATGACAGAATGAGTGCTATCGGTCGCCATATATCGGTGTTGGTAGTTCTCGTTCATTTCTTGGGTGAATCCTCAGAGCTGTGGATTGCTCAAGTGATCTGTTCTTTTGATTTTTATTCCATCTCTAATTATGACCTTTGATGATTATATCCTATTTAGATGGAGCAGCCACCGATTGCATTGATTGGATGCAGCAACATCACTAATTATCATAATGAAATTGTTTTACGTACGTACTCGTGAATCCTTTCCATGACAAGGAAGCTTCCAGGGCCGGCACTTGGGGGTGGCAGGGTGGTCGACAGCCACAGGCCCGACGCCCAGCTAGGCCCGAAATTTTTATTTTGAAAAAAATTATATTTATTTTTATTAAAAACAATATGTATATTTAATGTTTAAACACAATTACGTAACCGTTAGTTTGGTCTAGTGGCAAATGAGTATTACTCACAACCAAAAGGTTGTTGGTTCCAGACTCACTTGAGACATGCTTAATTCTTTTTTTTTATACAAAAGGTTTTTACACGACCAAAATTATAACGAAGTAAGCCCATATAAAAAGTAAACTATTTAAACCCAACAAAATACTCCTTTTACCTAAGGCCTAAAAAAATTTCCGCCTTCAGCCCAAAAGTTTTTTTGTTTTCTTGGAGCCGGCCCTGGAAGCTTCAACAAACCACGACGATCGAGGATTACCGTCAACACCCAATCTCCATCACAAACACAAACCCCCAACCCCCAATTTTGTCTCGGTATAAGTTACGTATTCTAACAAATTGATGGAAGCGGTTTATTTGAAGGTGGTGTTTGGTAGAGATAGAGGTGGTGGTCGTGTTGGTGGCGGTTTTATTACAGGGAGAGAGAAGGGGTAATTTGGTAACTTAACCAATTTTTGGATGGACAAACTGATGGTAGACAGACAGAGGGATGCAATTGGTCCCGCTAAAAAACCATGAGAATGCAACTGGTTTATTTTTCTTTCGAAGAACTCAATGTGATGTCGTCCACAAACACATAGACGCAAATTGTAATTCTCTATATATTTTTAATAGAATTTTATTTCCTTTGGACATGGGTAAACTGTAGCTGATATAACGTCCAAGATTAAACATCCTAAAATGATGATGATGATGATGATGATGATGATGATGATGATGATGATGATGATGATAATAATATTGTTATTAATATTAATATCATTGTTGTTGTCGTCGTCATTATTATTATAGTTTTCGGTCGCCATATACCGGCGTCTCAGGTGAATCGTAGGAGCCGTGGATTGCTCAAGCTACCCGTTCTTTTTATTTTTATTCCATCTCTAATTATGATCGTTTGACAATTATGTCCTGTGTAGATGGAGCAGCCACTGATTGCATTGACTGGATGCAACATCATTAATTATCAGAATGCGATTGTTTACGTAGGTACTTGTGACTCGTTTCCATGACAAGGAAGCTTCAACAGACCACGACGGTCGAGAATTACCGTCAACCCCCAATCTCCATCACAAACACAAAACCCCAACCCCTAGTTTTGTCCCAGTATAAGTTAAGCATTCTATTATTTGATGCAAGCAGTTTATTTGAAGGTGGTGCTTGGTAGAGATAGATGAGGTGGTCGTGGTGGTGGCGGTTTTAATAAAGGGAGAGAGAAGGGGTAATATGGTAACTTAACCAATTTTTGGATGGACAAACAGGCGGTAGACTAACAGAGGGATGCATTCGGTCCCGCTAAAAAACCAAGGGAATGCAACTGGTTTATTTTTCTTTCGAGGAACTCAATGTGATGCCACGTATATAGCAAACTGTAATTCCTCATATATTTTAAAATAAAATTTATTTCTTGAGGGCATAAGTAAACTTGATGCTAGACTGTCGCTATCTAGTCAAAAGTATTAAAATTAGTGTTCCTAATCACCTAAGCAAGCTAGGGTAAGTAGGGTGTCGAACCACAAGGAGTATGTGGTCAGAGTGAAGTGAAATCGATTCCTAACATTATGAAGTGAAATATATCAAAGTGTTGATCACACTAGCAAACGATTTGAGTTTTATAATAAAGAACAATTAATCAAGTATTCAATCAATTAAACAAAGCAAATAACACTTGGGAATTCAAGTAAGCAAACTAACAGCAAACTCATGCACTTAACAGATAAACTATCTTGTGTCAACTACAGACTGACTAACTGGTTAAACCTTAGGCATCCACGCTCGCTAACACACGGCACTGGTTATCAAACATTCCCTGCCAGTGTGACTCAACTAAGGGCAAACGTATGCTTTCTCACAATTAACAGGTCAAAACAATCCTACGAACAATTATTATAGCAACCGACAAACTAATCGTTCTGATCGACAAAAACCTAAACTGACTGAAAGCGCGGACATACTAAACATCAATACTCATAGATTAACATCAAGACAATTACAATTAGTTGTTCTAGTACATGAGAAATAAACTGAAAGATTACAAACTATACATCCCGGGTATGACTCGAAGGATCTAGCCGCGTCTCGGCATCTCTCGGTCTTCGATTATGATGATTTGGATCATATCTATGGCCTTGAGATGAATAGGAATGAAGGTTCTAACTTCTTGCTGCTCTAGAAACTGCCTGGAACCGAATGATGGCGTCTCGGATCGTCAAAACGAAATATAAAGTAAAACCGTAACTTTCACGATTCTAGGGACCATCGCGTAGCGCGATGGTCTGCTCTCCTGGTCCATCGCGCTATGCGATGGACCAAAAGTCAACGGTCAATCATCATTTAATGGGCATTGCGTAGCGTGATGCCCTGTCTGCCACACCCATCGCGCTACGCGATGGGTGGCTTCACTCAGCCAACCCATAAATGTATCTCGTTTCGCGTGCTGGACATCCCGGGTTTTCATCCCGTGCTCGTGCAGGTCCGAATTAAGCGCGTTAAGTACCCGTGACCTGAAACACAATAAACACGTATGAAGTACCAAAGTTCCTAAACTAAACGAATAAAACTGTAACACCCACAAAGTTTAGGTCCAACTTTGACAAGTTTATAAAGATAAAGGACCAAAAATAATTATGAGAAAGGTAATGGGAAAAGTATGATGAAGAAAAGAAAGCCTATTAGGTTAAGGGAATAAGTAAGGAAACTCCATCCCACATGGATAGTGGGAAATGAATGAAATCACTTTATAAGGAAGGAGTTTTCCATGGTAATGTTCTTATGGGGCTAACCACTCTCACTAGTCCTAGCGGAGGGTGTGAAGCACCCGACGCGCACGCGCACGGACTCGGACTCGGACTCGGGCGATGGGCGTAATGTGGCGTTTTAATGGCGCACTTGGCACTTTGCACGCTCGCATCGCCGGGAGCCGCATAAGGGCCGCTTTAGTATTTTTGAACTATGGAAAATAGACCAAGAGGTGACAAGATACTAAAGTTCAATGACTGAAAATAAAAATTCTTGTTTTCAGACCCATCGCGCTACGTGACGGGTATACAGACTGGATCATCACGCTACGCGATGCAGATTCCTAGAAATTTAGAAAAAGGGGCGCCGCGCTACGCGATGGTCCAGAAGGAAGGGGGTATCGCGCTACGCGATGACCCGGTTAAGTAACCGGATCAACCACGTGTTAACACGTGGTAGATTCTGGTGGATTGCAGTGTCGCGCTACGCGATGGCCTATGGAAAGGCCCATCGCGCTACGCGACGGTGGGGAAAACTTTGCCTATAAAAGGGGGCTACGGGATTGAAGCATTCTCATCCCAAAAACACTTTTCTTTCACACACATAACATTGGAGAACATGCCCGACCATTGTGAGGTTCCGTGGTCCCGATTTCTCATGATTCGTGCATGAATTGAAGTTCTGACGCTCGATCGAGTGATTAAGTGAGTTCGAAAGAAGGTTCTGACAGTTTAAGTAGAAGTGCTACTTGTACAAGGCTTAGGAAAATAAAATACCTGCGTAAGGTAGGGATTCTGCATAAGTTATTATTTTACTATTATTTTAATGGCTTAGACCCTAGTCAAGGGTATAGTCTATACCTTGATCAAGTAAGTAAGTGAAATATAGGCTTTCATAAGATAAGATTATTGATGAAATGCTGCTCTTTATTTTTATAAAGATATTACTTATGAAAAAAGAAACTTGATATATACGTTTCTTCATGAAGAAGAAACGTAGCATATAAATGTTTTATAAAATGAAATGAATGTCAAGGTAAAGGTTATGCAAATAGACTTAAGGTCTATAGCTAGATTGTAGATCAAGTTATTTATAGAATGTTATTCTCGTACTATAGGTCCGAGATAAAGGTCAGAAATCTGTTGGTGAGAAATCTTGAAATCAACAAAAGGTGAATACGTCCAAACCTTTTTATAGTGTGAAATGTTTTATGACGTGAATACGTCTATGTACTGTATATTTTGAAAAGATATTTACTCTTTAAAACTATGGACTATTATCCATATGTAAAAGAGATATGGAAAGTATTTGCATGAGGGTTGGTTCAAATCCTCTAAAACGTTTTGATACAAGGTAGTACTAAACACTCAGGCTAAAATACACTTGTTTCTGGATCCTTACATATATATACTGTAGTGGGCACACTACAGACATACTGATCATGAGGCAAGTGACTGTCTCTAAGGCGAGTGAAGTCCGATTATGTGGTTTGTGTGTATGTTTAGTTCCGATGAGATGGGATTAAGACCCACTGATTTGTTGAACACTATTGGTGTTGTGTCGTTACGAATTGTGAAAATGTTTTATTAAGTCAGCGTATTCACCAGCATATAGCTGACGTATTTTCAAACTGTTTTCAGGTAACCAAGAGTAAGGAATAGTGATGGATATGCCAGTGGAGATAGAAGAACACTAGGCATAGTATATAGTGGGTGGCTCAGGTAATTTTGTAATGATGCATAGGTAAAACTTGTTTTTAAAACAAGAAATTTTGTAAAACGATCAAAGGTGTTTAAATCCCTTTGTTATGAAAGTAAATATTTTAAATTAACATTTTTCCACTACAAACTTTGATAAATTGACAAAAATGGTACCAACTGTGAGTCACGCGCCTATGCCTGATTGCGGGGTGTGACAGGTTGGTATCAGAGCCACCGGTTTTAGCTAATTAAGTATTTGATAAAAGTACTTTGGCTTTAACCAAATTAAGTGCATGAAAGTACGAATAAGATATATGTACATTTGGTGAATTCCTAGAGATAGTAACTAATCGTTACCTCCTATTTCTCGTCTATAGAATGTCGAAAAGAGGAAATTCAAACGTTGAAGTCAATAGTGGACCCTCAAGGAATACGAGAGGGAGACTGAAGAAAAATGTCGAAAACCAAGTTGTCGAAAATTAAGAAATGAATGCTACCCCTCCTACTGGTGATCAATTCGTGAGAAAAGAAGTTATGCAAGAACTAATCGCAAGAGGAATTGCTGAAGCTTTTCCAGCTATGCTAGAGACTATGAGGAAGAAAGAAACGTCGAGCAATGAGAAATCAAATAAGTCTAAGAGAGAAGAAGAAGAAGAAGAAGAAGAAGAAGAAGAAGAACATGTCAGCTCTAACGTTGATAGCGATTATGAGGAGAAGAAAACCAAGAAACAAAAGACTAAGAAAGGCTGTAGTTATAAGACATACCAGACGTTTAAGCCTAAAGAATTTCATGGAAATGAGGGTGTTATTGCTGCACTGGGATGGCTTGAAGAAATAGAAGCCATTAATGTCATTAGTAAGTGTTCTGAGGAAGAAGCAATTCAGTATTCCTCCCAATCATTCAAAGGCGAAGCTCTACAATGGTGGAATACCCTTATTCAAGCCAAGTGTAGATTAAATATGTACAAGCTGAGTTGGGAAGAATTCAAGGGTCTTGTAATTAGGAAGTTTTTCCCGATGAACGAAAAAGATGACATTCAAATCAAGTTTTTAAATCATAGAGTTATTGGGACAAACCTAAAGGACTACAATACTAAGTTCTTGGAGTATTGTAGGATAGTACCACACTTGGTAACGCCAGAAAATAACAAGGTCACTCGTTATATCTGGGGTTTGCCAAAAGAGATTAGAGACATGGTCAGATCATCTCTGCCTCAAACCATTGATTCAGCCATGGAGTTGGCTGGATATATGATGAATGGATTAATCAGAACCCGTGAAGAAGAAAGGAAAGAAAATACCTTCAAGAGGGGAGGTTGTGTTTAAGAAGAATGAAAGGGACAACAAGAAACCATATCGTGGGGAGAAGAAGAATTCTCAATCACCAATTCCGTTATGTAAGATATGCAACCGAAGACACTTTGGAAGGTGCAAGTTCAATCAGTCACTTACCTGTACTAACTGTAAACAAGTGGGTCATGCAACAACCGATTGCTGGAAAAATAAGATTGCTTGTTATGGTTGTGGTGAAATGGGACATTTTCAAAATGAATGTCCGAAGAAGAAAACTGGAGGAGAAGGTGCAAGTGGTAGTGGCACCAAGAATGAAGGTAGGAAAGGAAACACACGTGTTTTTGTGCTCAACACCGAGAAGGCAGCTGAGATGCCGGAAGCCATAACTAGTACGTTTCTCGTTAATAATGTTTATGCTAGAGTTTTGTTTGACTCAGGTGCAAACCAAAGTTTTATAGATAAGAAATTTTATAGTCTATTAAATGAACCCTTAGTTAAGTTAGACAAATCCCTCATGGTAGAAACGGCCGACAGTAATCAAGTTAGAATATCTGAAGTATTGAATAAGGGTAAAATTCTATTAGCAGGACATGTCATACCTGTCTAGTTGTTACCCATGACATTGGCAGGCTTTGATATTGTCTTAGGTATGGACTGGTTATCTGATAATCAAGCCCGTATCTTATGTGATAAGAAAGCAATTGAAATTCGTGCAAACGGGAAGACAATTCAAATAGCCAGAGACAAAGATGGAGGTCATGTTAGCTTAATCTCGATGATTAAAGCTAATAAATGTCTACGTAAAGGATGTTTAGCATTCATGGTGTATGTAACGGAAGAACCTAAAGAGAAGAAATTAGAATACATATCAATTGTCTCAAAATTTCCTGATGTTTTCCTAGAATAATTACCGGGAATACCACCGGAGCGTGATGTTGAATTTAAAATAGACTTAGTACCTGGAACCGCTCCAATAGCTAAGTCCCCATATAGACTAGCTAAACAAAGTAACAATCAAGAACAAGTACCCACTCCCAAGAATCGACGATTTGTTTGATCAACTACAAGGAGCAAGTTGTTTTTCAAAAATCGATTTACGTTCAGGTTATCATCAGTTAAAATTCCAACAAGAAGATATTCCAAAGACTGCATTTAGAACCAGATATGGACATTTTGAATTCACGGTCATGCCCTTTGGACTTACCAATGCTCTAGCGGCATTTATGGATATGATGAACAGAATTTGTAAACCTTATTTAGATAAATTTGTAATCGTGTTCATCGACGATATACTTATTTATTCTAAATCGGAAGAGGATCATAAGGTTCATCTCAGGATTTTGCTTGAACTAATTCGAAATGAGAAATTGTATGCTAAGTTTTCTAAGTGTGAATTTTGGGTACATGAGGTATAATTTCTTGGTCATGTTATCATGCAAATGGAATCCAAGTAGATCCTGCCAAGATTGAAGCGATAGCTAAATGGGAAATTCCTAAATCGCCAACCGAAGTTCGAAGTTTTCTAGGTTTGGCTGGATACTATAGAAGATTCATCGAGAATTTCTCCCAGATAGCAGTTCCCTTACCTTCTTTAACTCGGAAGAATGTTAAGTATGAATGGGGAACTAAAAAACAAGAAGCATTTGATTTACTTAAACAAAAGCTAACTAAAGCACCTATACCGGCTTTGCCAGAAGGTACAGAAGATTTTGTTGTATTTAGTGACGCATCTCATTCAGGTATGGGTTGTGTACTAATGCAACAAAATAAAGTAATAGCTTATGCTTCTCGACAATTAAAAGTACACGAAAAGAATTATATAACTCATGATCTGGAGTTGAGTGCAATAATTTTTGCCTTAAAGTTATGGAGACATTATTTATATGGAGTTAAGTTTATCGTGTACACTGATCATAAGAGTTTAAAGCACATATTTGATCAAAAGGAACTTAATATGCGTCAAAGAAGATGGATGGAAACCCTAAACGATTATGACTGTGAAATCATCTATCATGAAGGAAAAACAAATGTAGTAGCTGACGCATTGAGTCGTAATGAACATGAAAAAACCCAAGAGGGTTAGAGCCTTAAGACTGGAACTACAAATAGATTTGATTGCACAAATCAAGGAGGCTTAAAGAAAGCAATAGAAGAAAACCAAATCTCCGAAGAAAAGCGTAATGGTACAATTGGCTCTTTAGTCAAAGGAGACTTGGAAACAGAATCTAGGTACCAAAGATTGATGACTTACGTGAAAGGATTATGAGTGAAGCTCATCGATCGAAGTATATGATGCATCCCGGTAGTGATAAAATGTATCAAAATCTTAAACCTAACCTAACTACTGGTGGAACGGGATGAAAAAGGATATTGATCTGTTCGTAGCCAAATGTTTAACATGTTTATAAGTTAAGGCTGAGCATTAAAAACCTTTAGGTTTGCTTCAACAACCTGAACTACCTGTTTGGAAATGAGAGATAATAACAATGGATTTTATTACAAAACTCCCTAAGACTACCCGTCAGCATAATGCTATTTGGGTCATAATTGATAGGTTAACCAAGTCTGCTCATTTCATACCTATCAATGAATCTTACTCTATGGATAGATTGGCACGAATATACGTAAACAACATAGTATCATTACATGGTGTGCCATTATCTATCATATCCGATCGAGACAGTAGATTTATTTCTCATTTATGGAAAAGTTTTCAACAAGCGTTAGGAACTCAACTAAATCTTAGCACTGCTTATCATCCTCAAACTGATGGGCAGAGTGAAAGAACAATTCAAACGCTTGAAGATATGCTCCGAGCTTGTGTGATTTATCTAGGAGGAAGTTGGGATGATCACCTTCCTTTGATGGAATTCTTGTATAATAATAGCTATCACATGAGTATTCAAGCCGCACCATTTGAAGCATTGTATGGACAAAAATGTAGAACGCCAGTGTGTTGGTCTGAAACTGAAGATAATCAAATGTCTGGACCTGAGATAGTCTACGAAACAACAGATAAGATATTGCAAATCCGTGAACGACTTAAGACGGCAAGAGATTGACAAAACAATTATGCGGATGTTCGCCGTAAGCCGTTAGAATTTCAAGTAGGCAATAAAGTTTTATTAAAGGTTTCACAATGGAAAGGTGTTGTACGATTCGGCAAGAAAGGAAAATTAAGTCCTCGTTTTGTTGGACCATTTGAAGTATTAGAACGAATCAGTACTGTAGCTTATCGCTTATGATTGCCAGAAGAAATGAAAGGCATCATGATGTATTTCATGTTTCTAATTTACGTAAGTGTCTAGCCGACGAAACTTTAGCTATGCTTCTAAAGGATGTTGAAATTAACAAAAATCTAAAATTTGTAGAACAACCTCTACAAGTTGAAGATTTCCAAGTTAAGAAACTTAAACGTCGAAAGCTAAAGTTAGTCAAAATAAGATGGAACTCCCAAATAGGACCAGAATTTACTTGGGAGTTAGAATCAGAAATGAGAAAGAAGTATCAACATCTGTTCTAGCAAATCTCGAGGACGAGATTCATTCCAAGGTGGGGAGGATGTAACACCCACAAAGTTTAGGTCCAAATTTGACAAGTTTATAAAGATAAAAGACCAAAAATAACTATGAGAAAGGTAATGGGAAAAGTATGATAAAGAAAAGAAAGCCTATTAGGTTAAGGGACTAAGTATGGAAACTCCATCCCATATGGAAAGTGGGAAAGGAATGAAAGCACTTTATAAGGAAGGAGTTTTCCATGGTAATGTTTTTATGGGGCTAACCACTCTCACTAGTCCTAGCGGAGGGTGCGAAGCACCCGACGCGCACGCGCACGGACTCGGACTTGGACTCGAGCGATGGGCGTAATGTGGCGTTTTGATGGCGCACTTGACACTTCGCACGCTCGCATCGCCGCGAGCTGCATAAGGGCCGCTTTAGTATTTTTGTACTATGGAAAATAGACCAAGACGTGACAAGATACTAAAGTTCAAGGACTGAAAATAAAAATTCTTGTTTTCAGACCCATCGCCCTACGCGATGGGTATACAGACTGGATCATCGCGCTACGCGACGCAGATTCCTAGGAATTTAGAAAAAGGGGCGCCATGCTATGCGATGGTCCAGAAAGAAGGGGGTATCGCACTACGCGATGACCCGGTTAAGTAACCGGATCAACCACGTGTCAACACGTGGCAGATTCTGGTGGATTGCAGTGTCGCGCTACGCGATGGCCTATGGAAAGGCCCATCGTGCTACGCGACGGTGGGGAAAACTTTGCCTATAAAAGGGGGGCTACGGGATTGAAGCATTCTCATCCCAAAAACACTTTTCTTTCACACACATAACATTGGAGAACGTGGCCGACCATTGTGAGGTTCTGTGGTCCCGATTTCTCGTGATTCGTGCATGAATTGAAGTTCTGACACTCGATCGAGTGATTAAGTGAGTTCGAAACATGGTTATGACAGTTTAAGTAGAAGTGCTACGTGTACAAGGCTTAGGCAAATAAAAATACCCGCGTATGGTAGGGATTCTGCTTAAGTTATTATTTTTACTTTTAACGGCTTAGACCCTAGTCAAGGGTATAGTCTATACCTTGTTTAAGTAAGTAAGTGAAATATAAGCTTTCATAAGATAAGATTATTGATGAAATGTTACTCTTTATTTTTATAAAGATATTAGTTATGAAAGAAGAAACTTGATATATACGTTTCTTCATGAAGAAGAAACGTAGCATATAAATGTTTTATAAAATGAAATGAATAACAAGGTAAAGGTTATGCAAATAGACTTAAGGTCTATAGCTAGATTGTAGATCAAGTTATTTATAGAATGTTATTCTCGTACTATAGGTCCGAGATAAAGATCACACATCTGTTGGTGAGAAATCTTGAAATCAACAAAAGGTGAATACGTCCAAACCTTTTTATAGTGTGAAATGTTTTATGACATGAATACGTCTATGTACTGTATATTTGTCACACCCCGACTAGCACAATGCGGAAGCGTAAAACGGGAAGGTAACAGACACCTCTGGTATCAACAACATTGTTTATAAAGAAACATTACAAACTAATTTACATTATATTACATTGATATATCTTTGTGTTCAAACTAGGTGTTACAACAAAATACGTTCGTTAAACTATTCTATTCGTACTAATAACCTTGCATCTATTCCATAGTATCGAGCATGTTCCACAATAGATAGCACGACATCACTCTATTCCGACTTTGGTAATCCTGAAAAGCAATTTAAAACGGGTCAACAACTGGAGTTGGTGTGTTTCACGAGTTTCAAAAAAACAGTTATGAATATTCACAAGTTAACACTTGTACTCATGATATAAGTATGTATGTATGTATGTATGTAAATGATGTAATTATGCTAAGCTACATTGAAGCCTTGACTGTATGTGCTGCGTACATCCATGTCCCACGCTCAATCAACCACTTTGGCTCCCCTTCCGCCCACAACATGCCCCAGTAGCTATGTCTAACACTACATAGCCTGTAGATATAAATATGGTCATGTGCAAACGGTGCTATGTGACACGGCAACCAGGCCGATTCCGTTTGGGTTTGTCAAACCAAAGTACTATTCACAAGCTACCGGCTCGAAGTTAATCACTGTGATCGTGGGGACTTTCGTGTGTTAGTACTTAGATAATTCATATCATTACAAATTTCAGATATGTATACACAATCAAACATGCTTTTCACCCCGAAAGTTTGTAAAACTGTTTAAAGAATGGGGTCATGAAACTCACTGTTTAGTAGATAATCAGTAGCCCGTCGGTTCGAGGTTTGTGTAACTTGTAATCACAGTTTCCTATATCAATATTATAATAATATTAATATTTTAATATTATTATAATCTTAATACTAAACTGGGCTGTATAACTAATCTGGGTATAGTTGGAAGGCCCAGAAAGTGGCAATAGGCTTAGGTTGTGATGTTGTTCAATGTCTAATACTTAAAACCGAACTTGGCTCAGATTCCCGTTTTCCCAGCTGGGCCAAGTTATTCGTTTACGTGTTCAGAAAACAGTTATGGAGAAATAAGCTTGGGTAAATATATTGGTTAATAAAATGATTAAGTTATAAAGAAAGATCACATATTGGGGTCCCAGATTAGCTATGGGGCCCGTTTCCGTTTATTCAGTTTGATTTGAGAAGAAACGCGCACAATCTATCCAGATTGTCCAAGTTTCTCATAGAAAAGTTAGTTTTTACTTAATTAATCCAAAATATGATTTCTGATCACTCTTGGTGTTTTGATATTCCCACAGGTTCGTTAGTCGTGAACTTGCCGGTTTTTTATAAAAACTGAATTTGTTTAATCTTTAAATTAGCATAATTAATTAACCGTTAATCATTAGATTATGAAAATTTAGCCACTTATCAATTAAAATATGTAGATTTTTATAAAAATATTTCTGGAATTATTTACTAATTTAATAATTTATAAAAATTCATTTTATCAGCTATATTTCGCTTGAAAATCGTCCGTTTATCCCAAACAATTTTCAAAAATTCCACAAAAATTTCTGAATACTCAAATTATGTCCCAAAACAACCTGTATCAATTCCAGAATGTAAAAAAGCTCGTGCAATATTCTTTTCGGCCCAAATTTTGCTATAAAAATTCACACGAACACAAATGCACAAAACACCCTTAGACTTCTCCAAATGATCCCAAAATTCATATGTGATCAAAATACATCAAATATGAGTTCCCTGAAAAATTTCATAATATTTGAAGTATTTTAACTGTTTTTCCCAAATAAACGTCCCAATTCGGTAATAAATTCGTCAAATATTCTCGGATGGTCGAAAAATTACTAAATTTGAACAGGGACTCAATGACATGGTCCCTGATGTCCCTGCAAAATTTCAAGTCCTAATAATATGTACATCATAACCTTAACCTAAATAGCCCGTAAACGAGTGTTTCGGCATTACCTTAGCGGTTTTGGTTCGTTTCCGCCTTTCTAATCAACTTTTCAAGCTCTTGTGCTCCTAAATAGGCTATATACAAGTCCTATATCACAAACCAAGCAATTTTTCATCAACATAACAGCCCTTAACTTAGGGTTTCGGCTAGTGTACAAAAACGAACTTTTGAACCGTAAAAATGTCGTTTCAACCCTTTAATCCGTGTTTGTAGCGAAAAAAACTATCAAAACCGGTTCCTTACCATGTGTATGATCAAAACATGTTTATGGACCATTTTTAGGACTTTTACATGGTTAGGAATGATTTTTGACAATTAAAACATGTTTATATAATTAAATTAAGTTAAAAATGATGAAAATGATCAAAATACCTAAGGTTTTGAAGGGTTTGGATGAAGATCAGCTTGCAGCTTCCTTCGAGCAGATGTTGAGTGAAAGTGATGTTTAAACCAAGCTTATAACACAAGTTATACAACAACACAAGTTATACAACTTTTGAGGTGCCCCCCCCCCTCTTGCAATCGGAACTGCTTATGGGCCCACTTTGGGCCCATTTTGGCCCAAGTTTATGATTTTTCAAGCCCAAATACGAAAGCCCAGTTCCAAATTTGTTTCGGGTTCGGTTTTTGACGCGAAAAACTTATCGGGTGCGTTAAACAGTGCAAAAACGAGTGTTTTTCGGCTAGCTTTGTGTAAAATTATAAAAACGTACTATATGTTTGTAAAAATCAAAAATATTTTCACGGATCGCTTAAAACATTTCAAATAAGTGTTTGGGGTAAGTCTTTTTCGGCTTAACGGATGATACAATGCTTGGCTTGTAACTATCTTTCGCGTTTAAATCTATAGCGGGTAGTTAAACGAGCATGTTTTCGTTTAACTTGTTTGCTATCGAACTGAGGCCATATTAATAATATTTTAGCTTATATTAAACGTATATCACTTATAGATGGCCCCCCCGGGGTATCTGGGTCATAACCCGACCCGTTCGGTTAATCGTTCGTTTGTTACGCAAAAAGCGTTTATTTGCTTAATCGATGAATACGTACTGAGGTGTACCTTGTTTTGGCTCAAATGTCACAATATTTTGAAAAGATATTTACTCTTTAAAACTATGGACTGTTATCCATATGTAAAAGAGCTATGGAAAGTATTTTCATGAGGGTTGATTCAAATCCTCTAAAACGTTTTGATACAAGGTAGTACTAAACACTCAGGCTAAAATAAACATGTGTCTGGATCCTTACATATATGTACTATAGTGGGCACACTATAGACATACTGACCATGAGGCAAGTGACTGTCTCTAGGGCGAGTGAAGTCTGATTATGTGGTTTGTGCATATGTTTAGTTCCGATGAGATGGGATTGAGACCCACTGAGTCGTTGAAGACTATTGGTGTTGTGTCATTACGAATTGTGAAAATGTTTTATTAAGTCAGCGTATTCACCAGCATATAGCTGACGTATTTTCAAACTATTTTCAGGTAACCAAGAGTAAGGAATAGAGACGGATATGCCAGTGGAGATAGAAGAACACTAGGCATAGTATATAGCGGGTGGCTCAGCTAATTTTGTAATGATGCATAGGTAAAACTTGTTTTTAAACAAGAAATTTTGTAAAACGATCAAGGGTGTTTAAATCCCTTTGTTATGAAAGTAAATATTTTAAATTAACATTTTTCCGCTGCAAACTTTGATAAATTGGCAAAAGTGGTACCAACTGTGAGTCACACGCCTAGGCCTGAAGGCGGGGTGTGACAAAAACGACTAAGTTAGAACACTAAAGTATGTACGAATAAACCGAACATCAAAATTGTAGCTTCTATAACGTCTAAGATTTGACATCCTAAAATAATAATCATAATAATGATAATGATATTATTATTATTATTATAGTTATTGGTCGCCATATACCGGCGTCGGTAGTTCTCACTCATTTCTCGGGTGAATCGTCGGAGCCATGGACTGCTCAAGTGACCTGTTTTTTCGATTTGTATTCGATCTTTAATTATGACTGTTTGATAATTATATCCTATTTAGTCGAAGAAACCACCAATTGCATTGACTAGATGCAGCAACATCATTAATTATCAGAATGGAATTGTTTTACGTAGGTACTCGTGACTCATTTCCATGACAAGGTCAAGGATTACCATCAACTCCCAATCTCCATCACAAACACAAACCCCCCAACCCCTAATTTTATCTCAGTATAAGTTAAGTATTCTAATCATTGTTGGAAGCGGTTTATTTGAAGGTGGTGTTTGATAGAGATAGAGGTGGTGGTGGCGGCTTTAATAAAAGGAAAGACAAGGGGTAATTTGGTAACGTAACCAATTTTGGATGGACAAACCGACGGTAGACTGACAGAGGGATGCATTTGGTCACGCTAAAAAACCACGGGAATGCATCCGGTTTATTTTTCTTTCGAAGAACTCAATGTGCTGTCCACTAGGGATGAACAAATTCGGTACTGGTACCAGTACCGAAATTGGTATCGTCGGTACCAAATCGGTGCCAAAGTTTTGAGTTTCGGTATCGGGACCGGTACCAGTACTGGTATTGGTATTTCCCAAAATTTTCACCTTTGGCACCGGTACCGAACCGAAGATTTCAGTACCGGTACCGGTAAAATTTATGATTTTCAAGACCGGGACCGTCGGTACCGGTACGTTACCGATCTCATCCCTACCATCCACAAACTACATAGACGTAAACTATAATTCTCTATATATTTTTAAAAGAATTTTATTTCTTTTGGACATGTGTAAACTGTAGCTGATATAACGTCTAAGATTAAGCATCCTAAAATAATAATAATAATAATAAAAATATTGTTATTATTATTATTATTATCATTTTTATATCTATCGGCCGCCATATACCGGCGTCAGTAGTTCTCGCTAATTTCTCGGGTGAATTGTAGGAGCGGTGGAAGCTTAAGTGGCCCGTTCTTTCGTTTTTTATCCATCTCTAATTATGATCATTTCATAATTATCTCCTATTTAGATGGAGCAGCCACCGATTGCATTGACTGAATGCAGCAACATCATTAATTATCAGAATGGAATTGTTTTACGTAGGTACTCGTGAGTCGTTTCCACGACAAGGAAGCTTCAACGGACCACGACGATCGAGGATTACCGTCAACCCCCAATCTCCATCACAAACACAAACCCCCAACCCCCAGTTTTGTCTCAGTATAAGTTAAGTATTCTAATAATTTATAGACGGTTTATTTGAAGGTGGTACTTGGTAGAGATGGAGGTGGTGGTCGTGGTGGTGGCTATTTTAATAAAGAGAGAGAGAAGGGGTAATATGGCAACTTAACCAATTTTTGGATGGACAAACAAACGGTAGACTGACAGAGCGATGCATTTGGTCCGCTAAAAAACAACAGGAATGCAACCAGTTAATTTTTCTTTCAAAGAACTCAATGTGATGCCGTCCACAAACTACATAGACGCAAATTTAGTTCTCTATATATTTTTAAAAGAATTTTATTTCTTTTGGACATGTGTAAACTGTAGCTGATGTAACATGTAAGATTAAACATCCTAAAATAATAATATTAATAATGATAATAATAATATTAACAATAATATTATTATTATTAGTCACCATATACCAGCGTTGGTAGTTCTCGCTCATTTCTCGGGTGAATCGTAGGAGCGATGGATCGCTCAAGACCCATTCTTTCGATTTTTATTCCATTTCTAATTTTGATCGTTTGATAATTATGTTCTATTTAGATGGAGTAGCCACCAATTGCATTGACTGGATGCAACATCATTAATTATCACATTAATTATCAGAATGGAATTGTTTTACGTAGGTACTCGTGAGCTTCAACCGACCACGACTGTTGAGGATTACCGACAACCCCCGATCTCCATCACAAACAAAATCCCCTAACCCCAATTTTGACTAAGTATAAGTTACGTCTTCTAATAATTTATGGAAGTGGTTTATTTGAAGGTGGTGTTTGGCAGAGACAGAGGAGGGATGCATTTGGTCCCGCTAAAACCACAAGAATGCAACCGGTTTATTTTTCTTTCGAAGAACCTAATATGATGCCGTCCACAAACTACATAGACGCAAATTGTAAATCTCTATGTATTTTTAAAAGAATTTTATTTTTTTTGACATGTGTAAGCCGTAGCTGATATAACGTGTAAGATTAAACATCCTAAAATAATAATATTAATAATGATAATAATAATTGTAATATTATTATTATTATTATTAATTAATATTTATTATTATTATTATAGTGAAACGGTTAAAATACACAAAAAGATAAAAATGAGAAGTGAAAGAATGATTTGTGGCCTACAAAAAATTCAAGAAAAATAATAAAAAAATCATAACTCAAAATATAAGTAAAATAAAATAAAAGTAAAAAAAATTAGTCAAATAAAATGTTAAAATGTTTACCCCGTCTTTCTCATTCCCAAAAAAAAACAACAAAAATTCCGCAATAACCAAAAATAAATAAAAAAACACAATAATAAGTAAAAAAAGAGATAATAGATCACACTTAAAAAAGATAAACAAAAACTCAATACCATACTTAAAAAAGTGGCAACTCTTTATTCAAACAAAGTATGCCCAAAGATTTGTATATCACACTTTGAAAGCAGTACTATGTAGAATGTCACTTTAATCCTAAAAAATACACAAGATGATGACTAAACATATTGAAAAACTCAACTACAACTATACTCAAAAGAATGAGTAGTATCATGACATCCATTTAATCAAAGACTATAAAATAATTACTATACTCCGTTCCATGTAAGATATGTCAAGAGTAGCATGACCAAGAGCCAAAGGCAAACCGATTCAGGCAAAGGTGTTTCATGTCAAACGCATCTCGGCCAGTCTTCTTTCATGGGTTTGACACAACACAAACAACAGTTTGGCCTCATAGACAATGTTTGAGGGGCATAAAGGGTATTTTCTACAAATCTTGGCCTGGCATTGAAAACTGAGTTGCAAAGTTTTCAACTTGAGCCCTGAGTTCAATAATATCTTTGTTGTTTTCAATACCTTTCAAGAAAGATTTCACCATTTTTCCGTGTTCCCTTTGCAATGAACTTGTGATTTGAGCTGCTCGAAACAGAAAATCCGCCATTGTTTCAAAATCAGATTCTAGACAACCCCGTGATGTCATTGCAGGAGTACCTAACCAAGTTTACGTTCATCACTAGTTAGTACAATGGGGTCACCGCCTTTGGATAACCCAATAACACTTTATACAACTTTTAAACATATTTACAAATAACTTGTGTTATTGTGTCTACGAAAAACTAATCTATTATAAAAATCTTTTTTTCTAGTAAAGTCATACAGTAACTAGCTGCAGCCTATTAGAGATTAAAAAAAAAGAAGTTGCTTTTAGCTTAAAGTTTTTTATTTCGCCCGTTTAACCCGTTAGAGGTAAACATAACAATAGGTGTTAACTAGCCAAGCCGCTCGTGAATTACTCGAGATCGGCTCACTAAAATCCGGCATCAAGCTCAGCTTAAACAGGCTCGAGCCTAAAAGGAAACCTGTTGAACAAACGTGCTAGAGCATGAGCTTCACTTATAGAGCTCCAGCAGGCTCACAAGCCTATTATCTATATAATTTTTATTCAATATAATAATAACTATTATATAATACCATGATTAAAATAACTAAATGATGTTATATATAAAAATTATAATATTTAAGATATATGCAAAATTACAAATGTTAATAAAGAATAAGCGAGGTGAGCTTGAGCTTAAGCTTGAAAAATTACTCACGAGCCAAGCTTGAGCTAAAGAAAATAAAGCTCAAAATGACCCGAGATGAGTCGAGCTTGAGCTCTCGTAAATTAAACGAGGCAAGCTCGAGCTTAGGCTAACTCACGCGCAGTTCGTTTACACCCGTAAACATAACCATCAATCAGTAAATGGTTAAAATTGCAACTTCTGATAGGGTGAAATAGGCCGTATACCTCTAGAAAATTTGGTATAAATTTAAAGAACAATTGTAAAAACTAGAAAAAAATATTCAGGAATTTGTACTAACCGATTGTCACTCCTCCAGGAACAAGAGTTCCATTATCATCAAATATAGCAATTTTGTTAACAGTAATATGGCACGTCTCACATACTTTCTCCAAATTCTTACCTGAAAACGAGAAAATAAAACACGTGTCAATAATAAGCAACAAGAAAACTAACACATCATACATTAACACATAGTTATCAAAAGCGCAGCGCCTGGCCGCCTAGGCCTGTTTTTTTTATTTTTTGCGAAGCAGTGGTCCACCGACTCCCTTGACTATATGCGCTTTTCTAGGAGAACAGTTAGCTTGATTTTATTTGATTTCTTACTTAGCCCATTTAAACCACTTGCCTAAAATTAATCGGATTAACAAAATTAGCTCCAATCTCCTGCTGTATAATAATCAACAATCGGTTATGCATATCACAAAGCAAGAACACGGTCAACAGAAGAGTCAAGAGGGGCTAGTAACAGTAAAGCATGTATATTTATTGATCTTTTAAGCACGATTATGTTGTAAGTTAGTTCTGTTAAAAAATGCAACTTGTAACAGTTATTGATTCTCATATTTCTTAATTTTAATTATTTGAAGATGCATGTTTTTTATTAACTATGATGAAGCTGCTTTCTTTTAATGATGATGCAACTTTGTGTGTCTTTTAACTACTTCTGTTAATATTATTTCCAAAAGTATGAACATGCTGCTTACTTTGGGATTTGAGATGATTTTGGTACTTTATGTTGAGGATTATGGTTTTGTAATATTTAGGTATTTGAGAAAAGTGATATTTTCCATACAAAATATTCTTCAATTTTTTTACTTAAGTGCACTTTTTTTCTTTTGAGGCCCATGCTTTTATTTTCGCCTTGCACCTAGGCCCTTGGAAGCAGCCTCCTCAGACCCTACCATAGGGTCTGAGGTAAGGTTGTGCACTACTATCAAGCCGGGGGTCTCATCGGAAGCAGCCTCTTTATTCTTATGGGGTAGAGGTGAGGCTGTCTATAGCTTACCCTCCTCAGACCCTACCATAGCTTTGCTATTGGTGGGATTTATTGAGTACGATGATGATGATGACCTAGGCCCTCGGAGAGGCCTTTGCGCCTTGAGTGCGCCTAACGCATTTGATAACTATGCATTAACATCCAAATAAACTTTAAAGCATTGAGCATATGACAAATTAGATAAAAATAGAGGACTTGTACCGGTTATCCCAAGATTTCTAAGATCCCAAAGTAACAAATGGTTGTCGGTCCCACCAGTGACCAGCCTGCAGTTTCTTCTCAACAAAGCAGAAGCCAAAGCCTGAGCATTTTTCTTCACCTGCTGCATATATTCTTGATATTCTGGTGTTGTCAACTGTTTCAGTGCAATCGCAAGTACAGCAATGTGGTTGTTGTGGGGCCCACCTTGAAGTGCAGAGCACACAGCAAAATTTATCTTTTCCTCAAACTCATATTTGTCACTCCCATCACCACTTTTCCTAGATTTAAGACCCTTTCTGTAAAAGATTATACCTCCTCGAGGCCCACGAAGGCTTTTATGAGTAGTTGAAGTTACAATGTCACAATACTCAAACGGGCTTTCGCATTCCTATTAAACATAACCATGATACAATCAAGACATAATAAAGATAAACGCCACACATCAAGAAACAATGAATTATTACTTATCAGTGAGAAAAAAAAACACTTTACCTTTGCAGCAATAAGACCGCTAATTTGAGCCATGTCACACATCAAAACCGCACCACACTTATCAGCAATCTGTCTAAACTTAGAATACTCCCATTCCCGAGGGTACGAACTCCCACCACAAATAAGTACCTTCGGCCTATAATCAACCGCTCGTTCCTCAAGCTTCTCAAAATCAATAATACCCGTCTTCGGGTTAACCTTGTACGACAAACTCTCAAAGAAAATCGAAGCCCCCGAAACTTTCATCCCATTAGGCGTATAATACCCGTGACTCGTGTTCCCACCAGAAGGAGTATCCAACCCCATAATTCTCTCACCGGGGAGCAACAAACCGGTATAAACCGCGAAATTAGCAGACGTACAAGAATACGGTTGAACATTCACTCCCCAGCTATCGGAATCAAGATTAAAGGCATCCAACGCGCGTTGGCGACAAAGGTTTTCAATCTCATCAATGTACTGATTTCCGGCATAGTATCTAGCACCCGGCATGCCTTCGGAATACTTATTCGACACATGACTGGCTAACGCTTCCATAACCGCTTTACACACAAAGTTTTCGGAAGCAATCAATTCAATCCCTTTATACTGTCTTTCCTTCTCTTTCTGGAGAATCTCGAATATGTCGGGGTCGGCTTCTTGAAGTGATTGATTCCCCCAGGCGCGAACCGCCTGTCTACGTGACTCCAGGGTTGGGATTTGGTCGGGTTTCCGTTTCAAAGACAAAGAATGGCCTAGAATTCTAAACTCCTGGTCTTGTTCTTTGCTAATTTCATTCAAATCCATTGTCTTAGTGTTGAACTGGTCCATGTGTTTGGTGGGGATTAATTGAAGAGGGATATTGTTGTGGTTGTGAGATGGAAAGCCTAAGGATAGGTTGGATTGGGTGAAATCCATATAATATATATATGTATATTGAGGTAATGAATTAAGCTAAGAGTGAGGTGATATTGGATTTCAATTTCATTGATTGTACGGTACCCTAATTAATTAATTTAGGATGAATTGAAAGCGTACCTGTTGGAGAGATTATGACTTATGATATGATGATGATGATGACGACGACAACGACGATGTTGAAGGGTTGCGATTGATATTAGCAACACAGAGAGAGAGAGATGAAATAAGTAAGATTATGGCGTGGGTTTGACGAACGAACAAGAAGAATAAGAAGCAGCAGCATCATCATCAGGCCAGCCACATGGGGGATGTACCTGGACACGTAGCAAGCAATATCGGTTTTGGTGACAAAAAATAGAAAAAAAAAAAAATAGCATGTGTTTATTTCGTGTCGTGATTGTTTGATCACATGTATTTTCAAATCTTCTAACTATTCGTTTTTAGCGACGGGTTCAGGAAAATTTCTCATAAGGGTCGGAAATTTTGGATGCCGGTGAATATTAAATTTTCCGTTATCTTTGGATCGGATCACATAAAAAAATAACAAAATTAAATTATAAAAATACAAAACAAAATTACGTCAACTGCGAGACGCATTGAGGCAACAAGGCCCCGAGTTGGTACGCAAAAGCGCACCATTTACGTACATGATACAAATATGAATAAATTTTGCGTCTCACTTTTACATATATGATAAAAATATGAAATAAACTTTATATTTAATTCAGAAAAGAAAATGCACGGTAACTTGGTTAAAACAAAATTTAATAACTTAAGTTTATTTAATTTTAAGTCATTTAATATTTATATGCTATTTATTATTGAAAATAAACAATTGAAAAAGAGAGAAAGATGAAAAGAAATGTGTGCAGAATGAAAAGTCATTGACTCACTATAAAAATAAAATAAAATAAAAAAAACTAATAAAATATCAATTTCAAGTCAACTTCTCTCTCCCCTTTCACTTATTCATTCCCTCTGCGTCTCAAAACTCGCCGGAAAATTTTCCGGCTTTATTCTTTTTCTCAGTTCCATCTTTTCTCCTTTTTTCAGTATTTCACAGGGGTCGGTCAGGATTTTTCTGTATATATAACACTAATTATTCTTTTCTCACATGGTACGGCCGACCCCCATAGTCAACCCGTAGGTCCGCCCCTGTACGTTTCATGCAATTTGTTTGATTATGATTTGGTGTTTTTGGAAGAAGCAGAATGCGTAAGTCTATAAATGGGTGTTGATACATTTCATTTGCATAGTTTAGTGGAAGAAATAAAAGTGTTTGACTTTCTTTTGGTAAAACATAGGTAGTGACGGATTCAAGAATTTTTCCCAACTATATTTAAATACTCTAATTTTATAAAGACCAGACAAACAAAATTTTGGGTTCCTTCGATGGTTCGGTCGGTAATCACGTAATTGAGGCCTTTGTGGCATAGACTAGTGATTATACGTGGCAAAATGGGTTGGGAGGTCGAGTGCGTTAAAAAGTAGTTTTAGAATATAGTATATTTGTTTCGGGTCGGAATACATATTAACAAAATTAGCACATGTCAATTTAAAAGAAAATATTAAAATGATTAAATCATTGACTTAAAAGTCATCACGGGTCGGAATGCATATTAACAAAATTAGCACATGTCAATTTAAAAGAAAATATTAAAATGATTAAATCATTGACCTAAAAGTCATCACCTTATCATACAGCATTATCACTAAAAATTTTATTCATCTCCTCAATATTTCATTACCAAAGTGACCCAAAGGTCAAACAAAACATTTTCATATATTTTAAAGGCTCGAAATACACGACCACAAAAAGGGGGCATAATAAGTTATATTAATAATTGTGGTACGAATCAAATTGAGATCAGGCGAAAGGATATCTAAGAACAATATAATCGTTGTGGTCTGGAAGACATGAAATATGAGGATTCAGAATAATTCTACTACTTCAACTTGAATTGAACAACATTCTTAAAACAATTAAAAAAACCCTAGATCTAAAACCCCAAATATGAAATTAGCATATTTTAACAACAAATCTACCTACAAAAGAATAAAATAACATCAGATCTGATGCTAAAATGGACACAAGACCAAAGTTAAAGCTAGAACCTCAATGTTTTTGTTAGTATTTAAAAAAAATCACCAAAAAACGCGCTGCAAAAGAGAATCAAGCCTTGGTTCATTCTGTCACAAAGTAAGGTTTAACCAGTAGACTGCTTATTAATTATATATGCGGGTTCACTCTATTTATTTATATGGGTTCACGGTAGTTTTTTATATAAGCATTATACTAAAAAACCGAAGCTTAGTGGGTTTCCGTGAACCCGGTACCTACTATGTAGGTCCGTCCCTAAACATAGGTCAAGAAAGGTTGAATTATCATGAGAGAATTGGTGTAGCTTTTGGGTGTAATAGAAGTATTATTGTTATTTGTATTTTCTTTTTCATGTTAAACATTTGAAAGAAGATTCTCATTAAACTCAAAAGTCAAAACGATCAATAAAGCGGTAGGCAAATGAGTAACAAGTTGTGCCGCAACCCCCTTTTGAATAGCAAAGCCAATCCTGCTAAAACGAAGCTTTGAGATTTAGTAGCCGAAAAAGTACCATGCAGGACCCGCTGAACCCTGCTCAGTAAATTCACAACCTCTGGGGCTAGAAAACCAAATGCATCAAAAGAAAATAGGAGAAACACATGTTGATTCTCTAAACAAGCTTTCTTGTGTGTTAGCAACTTTACCTGATTTGGCCTTCAACGCGGCCGACCGGTAACAAACTCATGGTCCCTGAGCTCAACAAGAGAAGACACTCTTGTAAGGTCCACACAAACGTGTTTTCCCCTACCCACCCAAACACAAGAATATCAGCTGGCCGTAAACGTGGATCTCCCTTCAAGCGGATCCGTAAGAAAGTTATCAGAAGCCTCCTTTATAGTAGAAAACTGTAGCATCCCCAAAATTTAACAACTTAATAAAGATAAAGGACCAAAAATATTTTCCAAAATAAATAATGGAAAATGTTAAATATGAAGATGAAAGCATCCCATATTGAAGAAATGAGAAGAATAGATTCATCCCACACTGGAAGGAAGAAGAAAGTGGAATTATTCCATATAGGTATAAATATAAAAAGAGAAATTCCTCCCACATTGATAAGTTATAAAACTTGTGAGCTCTTTATAAGAAGATGAGCTCACATAGTAATACTCTTATGTGGATTAGACATACTCAGTGGTCTTAGCGAGGGTGCGAAGCACCCAACACGCACGGGCTTGGACGATAGGCGCAACGTGGTGCGTTAATGGCGCACTTTGCACTTCACATGCTGCCTAAGTATTTTTGGAAAGTAAAATGACTAAATGGAAATTTTAAATTTTGAAACCCATCAAGCTACGCGACGGTCAAGGAACAAGCCCCTCGCGATACGCGATGGAGCCTCACACAAAACGAGATCTGGGCGGTGTCGCGCTACGCGATGAACCCGTCACACCCCAACCTAAGGCGGAAATGTCGGGGTGCGAACCGTGGTTCACAGCTCACAAGGTACTATCATACAATATAAAATATGACAATATCTATTTATTTATTTCAAATTTCAATCAAGTACACAAAGTTTAACAAATTACCAAAACAAAATAAAATATAATTGTTCTTTAATTTATTGTCTAAGGTCTTTCTATGTGTTCTTCACCTTAGCTTCAAATCAATTGGTAATCCTGCATATGCGTAGAAAATAAACAGAGATTTGTCAACAATACATGTTGAGTAAGATGATCACCAATTTTGACCATAATAATAATATATAATAAATAAATAATAAATAATAATTGCGCAAACAAAATAATGTGAGTAATAATCAATCAAACCGTGAGCAAATGAGATGTCAGTTGACCGTTTCCTAGCGAATTGGGCATTGGCTACTATGACTAGCATACAAATGTGATTGTCGGTTGACCATGCCTCACGAACACGGGCTATGGCTACTAGGATGGCGTATGATCATATTATAATGTGAGTATGATGGACCTCTCTGAATATGATAGAATGTAAGCACATAAGCAAGTAATAAACAACATTTGATTGAATACACACCATCATTCGTTTTCTAGTTTTGTGTATGTATGTAATATAAAAGTAAGTATTAGTATGCATATATCTCCAAAACATTTGAAAACAGTAAATTAAAACTGGGAATTATATCTCACCTTATTACTTAGGCGAGTGTGCAAGAAATAAGAATAAAAACACGATTAAACGAACGAACCTTCCTTTAATGTGCTGACGAGATAAACCAAACATACCTGAAAATTAGAGATAATAAACTATGACTAAAACCGAGAACATAGCCGCTAGAATCGATCCAAACGGATGTCTAGAACTCCAGTTATGAGGTTTTTAATGTTTAAGCGAGCTGGTACTGACCAGAATCCGAACAGCCAGTCCGAAGTCGATTTTTGATCAATAGACTTAAAATATCGAAACAAAAATAAAAGTATTCTGTATCGAAATTCGTTTCCAACCAGAATTGTTAGAAATCGATTGGTCAAAGTTGTTGACCAATATACCTTTAAACGGGTCGGAAAGAAATTGACCACCGAAACTACTTCAATAACTGAAATTGATTGAAGACTTTTCTTAAGTGGATGGAAATACACAAAAACGTAGAAGACAACTTACCCAAACGATGAATGGAACAAGAGATAATCGAGGTCAAAGTGGTCTTGAGCATCAAAGTCAAACCGTAGATGAAAGAACTTGAACAATCTTTACGAAATTGATAAAGAAGAAGTTGGATTTCGACATTATGGTATGGTGGCTAATGTTTTAAGTATTTTTTAGGGCTTAGAGGTGTGTTTTGATTAAGTAAAATAGATTATACCTTGTTTATAAAGTAATCCACTCGATTAGGAAACAAAATAAGCTATTAATTGAAAATCTGGTACAATAACTAACAAATTTGGCTTGGACAACAAGAAAATAAAATTGGACCAGCTATAACATTTCTTTTTGTTTAAGTTTCGTTAATTTAATAGAAAATAGGAAAGAATTGGCAAAATTAGTCCCTGTAGTTTCCGAAAATGCATTTTTAGCCATTTTAAGCGATTTTAAGAGTTTCTAAGGACTATTTGGCATGTCTGAAAGTTATGAAATTATAAAATAAGTTAAACCAAGTAAAATATCAATAAACACAAGTTTTAAATAATTTAAAAGATCTGAATTACATTCTCGAATCGGTTTAAACATAAACGAATACAAATACGAAAAAAATCCGAGATGTTACAGTCTCCCCTACTCTAGGGAATTTCGTCTCGAAATTAAGGAAAACTAAAACATAATCGTGTTATAAATAATTAAACTTAAGGAAAACATTATTTAAATAAAATTTAAAATTTATCATAACATGGAACTTCTAATAGCCGGAGCAACGCTCCAAATGACAATCCGATAAAGACACTTATATATAGGATGTACAAGCGGCGTATCCACTATGTCCTTATCATCTCTACATTTGTACCATTACCCAAACTACTTTCAGTTCTAGATTATGACACACAACTGTACGTGTTATGATTTCCATGTGAGGACTTGGATAATTATGTATGCATTCATAATTACTCTTATCGCCGGATGGTACGCACAATCCGTCCTATCATGTGAGTTACATAACATTAAAAGATATAATTTTGATATAAAGAAAAAGTTTTAATTAATCTTAAAAATAAAATCAGAAGATCATAAATTTTTAAAATATTAAAACAATGAGGTAAACTTTCTAAGTTTGTTTAAATGAAAACATTAAGTATTTATTTATTTATTTTTTTTTAAATAACTTTTCATCTGAATGTATAAATCTTAAATTTAAAAGGAAATGAAATCCTAAACATTGAGAGTGATGAACGAGGTTAGGAATATAAGATAGTAACAAACTTTCGTGAACTTTACAAATAACATAAGTTAGCAAACTAGATTTTTTTTATTATTGTACGAAAAATATCACAACAAAAATTAAGTGAAGGATTAAATAAATAGTTCAAATAACAGCAAACCTTAAAATGAGTAATGACATGTGAAACCTTTAAATATCGTAAACATTAGGAATGAAATTCTTAAGACCGAGAGTATATGTTTGAACAAAGTTAACGAAGATTTTTTATGAATCGAGTTTAGTTAGATGAAAAACTTATGAGATTTAAAAAGAAATTGATATAAAACTGTAGCATTGAAATTGTGAATTTGAGATGAGATGAATTCAAATTACAATATTAAAATATTAAAATGAATGGTAAATAGTAATTGAAATATTAAAGAAAATGCAAAAATGAACGTATTCAACAAATCGTTAATGGATTAAATATGGAAACGGATATTCCCGAATCACCGAGATAGTCCTATTCCAAATAAATCATTAAAATTACATATAATATAAGTTGTGTCATGTAACAACTCGGGTTTTCCAACGAACGAATTTAAAACTAATATTCGATCCGTTTTATATTTGGGAAAATTTTATCATCGAAAAATAATCGCGTTTATCGAGAAATTATTATATGATTTATATTAATTTATTATAATTATTTAAAATGTATTTAACTTTGCAAAATGAACGTTTTTAGCCCAAAACTAAAATTCAATCCTGTATTGTATCCATATAAACTCTCTAGGGACTAAAATGCAATTGTTATATATATTAACCATTTACCCAAACCCATAACCAGTCACCCGTATCCGCAACCCGTATCCATGACCCGTCTAGTTTACTTGAGCCTAAATTAACGAACTAATTTAGGAATTGGATTGTGTTTATGATTTCTCATACTATAATCGGCCTAACTAACATCATGAATTAGGAATCAAGATCAAACATAATGTGTAATTGATTTATTAACCAAAACCGTCATGCTCTAAACTAATTATATAACTTAGGCTTACACATTATTCAATTAAGCCCGTCTGCTCTTCCTTCACAACCAGACGATCAAAACCCCTCAATCTAATTGCAATACTTTTGGCCGCTAACCCCTGTTCAATTTGGTTCTTGCTGTCGGCTATTGTGTTCGCCGTTCTCTCTGGTAGCCTCATCAATCAAGGTAATTAAGATATGAAATAAATTCGCAATACAGCAATATACGATAACCCAACATTAACTGGTCAGACATACAACGGATTGATCGATATCAGATCTAGGGTTCTTATTCCAAATTGGGTTTTATTAAGTTCAGTATTTAATGAATCGTTTTCAACTTTAAACCAACTGACACACCAGCTCAGTTGGCTGGTGTGTGTGTGTGTGTTAAAATGTTCAGGCCGGCCAGCAACCCAAGTTCGAATCCCAGGAGGCCTGTTTTTGTTTTATTATTTTCTTGAGTTGTTTTGTTTTGTTATAAGTATTTTAATCAATATTAAGTAGTAATTAAATAATGTTTTGTTGAAACCGACATTCTAAAAATTAAACGTTTCGTGTCAATTTGTCTGGATACAAGTTTTCGTGTATATATATATATATATTATTAATAATGAACCAACAATTATTTTATTAATAACCGACGCTAATGTTAATGCTTCTCATTGTAAAAACGTCTTTCTAAATTCATTTATATTTAATAAATATATATTATATATGTATATATATATATGTATATATGTTAGTGTTATTTATTTTAAAAATCATAATAAACGTATTAACGTATTTAAAAGTATTAACTATATTTTAACCATCAAATTACGATAAGATTTCCAAGATATAAATTTTAAGATAATTATATATTTAAACGTATATTTTTATAGAAGATCTCGACTCATTTTTAATTAAACTAATTATTTGCAAACCTGATTTATGACTGTAACACCCGTTAATTCCGGTTCCAAGAGTTAAAGCTTGTAAAGTATGTTCTATTTTCGGGATTTAACCGACGTTTCTCGGAAGCCTTTACGTCATCCCGGTACGTTAAAGAACCTAACTTTTCCTTCCATTTTGCCTTACACTTCAATCTGGAGGGGCTAGAGTGTAAAATATTATGTTATAACACAACCTAACCCTAGCCCCCATCTCTTTCTGCGATCAGCAGGTAGGAGCAGCCCCAAGACCACCAATTTTCCTTTTTGCAGCCAACTCTAAGCCATGAAAACTTCAATTTAAGGTCGGTTTTATGATTCCACATGTCTTTTACACCTTAATTGATCATATTAACGCGCTTATTGGTCGTTAAGGTTGAGTTTTGATAATAACAGTTTGCTGACAGATTCGTATACGTTTATTGTAGGGTCTGTAAAGCGATGATAATCCATTGTTTTTGATCGATTCTTGATTCCAAGATGTTCGACTTCGAGTCTAGTTTCCAGAAAGGTATAATACGTAATTTTTGGACGAGATTTGAATGGTTTTTATGAATTTATAAAATCGAGTGTCAAAGCTGATGCGGGATGACGGATTCTAGTCTATCTTCCCGACGTCATAACCTTTTTTCGACAGGTCCAAATTGGTTGGTTCCAATTCTGAAAGTTATTATTTTGAGTTAGGAACCAAACCCAATTGGAATCGTTTAATTTGGTTTGGTAATGAATTTTATAAAAATAAAACCATTTTTTTGCGCACTAAAATAGCTGCACGTACCTTGCTGTGTTGGGGGAATTTTTATAATTTTTGTGTCCAATAGAAAAATATAATAAAAATATTTTTATAAACCTAAGACATTTATTAAAGTCTGGTAAAAATTTAATAATTTATTACAAAGGTTATCCTATGTAATTAAATGCATCTTCGCATGCAAAAATCTTCACGTTTTACTCGTTATTGATCGATAAGTTCGTTTTAGGCTTAACCGGTGGATGTTCAATTGTGTTCTTGTCGGGGCTGTTTGAAGTGAGTTTTTGCACCACAATCTTCCTAGGTATGTCCCGTATATCATACTCAAAGATCATGTTCTTAGGTGTTCGTTAAGTTGATCAACTAGTTGTAGTTTGATTGTTATGTTCGGTTGTCTAGAATTGTTGAGTTTGATGCGTTAATCGGTTGGATGACCAACCGAATCAGTTTGCATGGCCCTAGGGGAGTCTAAGGGCTGTGGGAAAATTATTTTTTGATGCTCGGGGCTGTTGTGGTTAGTGCTTCGTCAATCGAGTCGGCGGTGCGCGGATTTTCGTTTAAACGGTAAAGTAAGAGTTGTAAAAAGTAACCGTCAACCCTATCAACTCGGGTGGCATAATCTTGACGAATGAAAAGATTTAAAATGGAATTTGGTCCATTCAGGGCTGATTCGTTTAACAAATGGTTTTAAGGTTTATTGCAAGCGCATTCGACCCGAATTGATTTTCCTTGGGCCTTGGGTCAAGTCGTTGGGCCTTGGGCCAAGTTGTTGGGCCTTGGGCCAAAGTGTTGGGCTTGAACAGCCCATTAGGCAAGAGTGTTCTTACGGTCTAGTTTTGTAACGTGTTGTGTATAATTTACAGGCTCTTGCTTGTGATTGTGCACTTAGGGATTTTCCTAGCTCGTTGCAAGTGTTCGATGGATTTCAGGTGAGTTCTCGATGCCCCGTTTAACTCTTTTTAAGTTTTGGGCTAGCATGCACACCTAAGTGTTTTTCTTACTTGATGAAATGTTTTGAATGGTTTTACTTAGGCTTGCTAGTATCGGTAGGCCTTGGAATGTTATGGAAGGTGTATGTATATATATATATTTATATATATTTAGAATGGCCATTATTTGGCGAATGTTGTAGTCGTCTCGACTACTGAATGTTGCGTATGCCTACATTGTGTTTGCACGCGCCGAATGTTACGTGTTTGGGTTGTACGTTTGCTCGACCCTGAATGTTTGTAGTCGTCTCGACTACTGAATGTTGCGTATGCCTACCTTGTGTTTGCACGCGCCGAATGTTACGTGTTTGGGTTGTACGTTTGCTCGACCCTGAATGTTTGTAGTCGTCTCGACTACTGAATGTTGCGTATGCCTACTTTGTGTTTGCATGCGCTGAATGTTACGTGTTTGGATTGTACGTTTTCTCGGCCCTGAATGTTATTATATATATATATATATATATATATATATATATATATAGTGATATATATAGGAATGCACGTATAGAGATGCTCATACGTAAGGATGATTATTTATTTGAATGTGGTGACCTAACCGATGTACTTCCGTTTACCGTTTTAAAACCGATGGAATGATTATTTAAGAATTTTGTTACTTATTTAAAACTTGAACTCACTCAGCTTAAGCTGACTTTGTGTGCATGTTAGTGTGAGTTTCAGGTTAAGAAGAGGATGCCTTATCGCTTGGACGTGCACGGAGCTACTTGGACGGTGAAGGGCATACTGGAATGAAGAATTACTTACAAACCTTTTATTTCAAATGAACTTTTAAAAGTTATAATTAATTTTGATTTTGGGAACTTATTCATCTATTTACGTTTTCCGCCATATTATACTCTGTAATGCTATTTTAATGCAAAGAATTGTTTTTAAGTTTATTTAATTTCTCAAGTGTTTTGTATGATTACCAACTGTGGGGTGTCCCGGGGTTCGGGGCCTTACAAGTTGGTATCAGAGCCATGGTTTGAGGGATCCGAGCATCCCCGAATGCTTGGACTCGAACTGTAAGAAAAGAGACCAGTATGCCCACCGCGAGTAACTGCACGCCAAGAGGTAACTTTAAATTATTAGTCATTCCTTTAAATTTAAAAGTTTCCAGTAAGTGGTTAACTGCCTAAGTGTTAGATAGAATACTAATGTGGTTAGGGGCATGGGGTGCTTAGAACGGGCCGGTGAAGTAAACGACTAATAACACTTGATCAACGTTATTAGCAGTTTTACCCTTACCTTTCATGTTTTAAATACCACTTGTGTCTGACTATGTTAGGGTTCCGTCTCTGTAGGGATAGGATTTGGCTAACTCTCGAGTCGTTAGCGTTAAAGTTTATCTTAATCCTTAAATTCTCCTGTTCGTTTCCCATCCTCTCGAACGCTTTGCGCGTAATTGTTTAGCTGAGGCGTAGCATACTGTTACTCTGGGTTCCTTGGTACTTGACCACTTAAATTCCTCGCTCCTTCAAGAATGTATGTGCAACTGTTTAGCTATGTAGGAGCGTGACGTTATCCCAGATACCTTTCTACTTGATGAGTTACTGGCGTCAGTCTTATTTGAATCGGGCGCCAGTAGAAGTTTTGTGTCTACCGCTTTCTGTACCTCGTTGAATAAATCACCCGAGCACGTAGTCGATGTGTTTGAGGTTGAGGTCGCCGTAGGAAAATCTGTTTCCGTGTCTAGGGCTACAATCGGTGATGTTCCTATCGTTCGGGATTTCCCGGATGTAATTCCAGATGATTTGTCAGATGTGCCACTGGACCGCGAGGTCGAGTTCCAGATAGATCTTGTGTCAGGTGCAAAACCCGTTACTCGAGCCCTTATTGTCTAGCACCGAATGAGATGAAATAACTTATGGCCCAGTTGGAAGACTTGCTCGACAAGGGCTTTATTTGACCAAGCATCTCACCTTGGGGTGCCCCGGTCCTGTTCGTTAAGAAGAAGGACGGTAGCATGCGAATGTGCATTAACTACCGTGAATTGAATAAGCTCTCGGTACCCTCTCCCGAGGATCGACGACTTATTTGATCAGCTCCAAGGAGCTAGTTGGTTCTCGAAGATCGACCTTAGGTCCGGGTATCATCAGTTGAAGATTCGGGAAGAAGATATTCATAAGACTGCCTTCCGCACTCGTTATGGGCACTACGAATTCCTCGTGATGTGTTTCGGTTTGACCAACGCACGTGCTGCGTTCATGAATCTTATGAACCGGGTGTGTAGACCGATGCTCGATCGCTCTGTTATTGTATTCATCGACGACATCCTTGTGTATTCCAAAAGCAAATCCGATCACGCCGGTCATCTCTCAGAAGTTTTGGAAGCTCTGCGAAAGAACAAGTTGTATGCAAAATTTTCTAAGTGTTCCTTCTGGTTACGTGAGGTTAAGTTCTTGGGTCATGTTATTAACCCGAGGGGTATTTTGGTTGATCCTGCAAAGGTGGAAGCCGGGAATGATTGGGAGTCTCCTAAGTCTCCATCTGAAATCCGTAGCTTTCTAGGCGGGCGGGGTATTACCGCTGCTTTATTCCCGACTTTTTGAAAAATTGCTTCTTCGCTGACCAAGTTGACTAAGAAGAGTGTTAAGTTCGTTTGGGGTACTGAGCAGGAGGAGGCTTTTCTCGAGTTGAAGTTAACGCATGCCCCGATTTTAGCTTTACCTGATGGCACCGACGATCTGGTGGTTTATTCTGATGCCTCTTATCAGGGGCTTGGTTGTGTTTTGATGCAGCGTGGCCGAGTCATCGCTTATGCCTCACGGCAGTTGAAGCCTCATGAGGTGAATTATCCTACACACGATTTAGAGTTGGCGGCGTTTGTGTTTGCGCTTAATTTGTGGAGGCATTATTTGTACGGTGTTCCTTGCGTTATTTATACTGATCATAATAGCTTAAAGTAATTCTTCGAGCAGAAGGAACTGGATATGCGACAGCGTCGATGGTTGGAGTTGATTAAGGACTACGATCTGGAGATCATGTACCATCCGGGTGAGGCTAACGTGGTGGTCGACGCGTTAAGCCGGAAGGAGAGACCAAAACCTATTCGTGTGAAATCCTATCAGCTTATTCTTATACCCGATATTTTGAAAGAAATAGCCAACGTTCAGAATGAGGCTTTGCAGGTGGAATGGATTATGTCAGAGCGTGTTTGGGGTCAGGAGAAATTGTTAGAAGACGTCGGTGACGGGGTGAAGTACAAGGATGGTCGTTTATGGGTACCAAAGTAAGGGGGATTCAGAGATAAAATTTTGGATGAGGCACACAAGTCGCGCTATTCTATTCACCCGGGCGCGACCAAGATATACCAAGACCTGAAGAAGAATTATTGGTGGCCTGCGATGAAGTTTGAGGTGGCTCAGTATGTGAGTAAGTGTTTGACATATCTACAAGTTAAGGCCGAGCATCAAAAGCCGTTCAGGAAGCTTCAACCTTTTGAAATACCTGAGTGGAAGTGGGAGCATCTTACTATGGGTTTCGTGACTAAATCGCCTCGTACTCCTAGGGGTAATTATGACACCATTTGGGTAATCGTGGATAGACTGACCAAGAGCGCTCACTTCTTGCCGATTCGAGAGACTTTTAATTTTGAGCAGCTGGCCGATGTGTTTATTCGTGAGATCGTCTCTAGGCACGGGGTTCCGGTATCTATTGTTTCGGATAGGTATACGCGTTTCACCTCCAGGTTTTGGAAAAGGTTTCATGAGGAGATGGGCACCAAACTCCTCATCAGTACTGCTTATCACCCGCAGATGGATGGTCAGTCCGAGAGGACCATTCAGACTCTCGAGGATGTGTTGCGGGCTTGTGTTATCGACTTTGGTGGTAGTTGGGACCGTCACTTACCGTTGGTAGAGTTCTCGTATAATAACAGTTATCACGCCACGATTGGGATACCAACGTTTGAGATGTTGTATGGTAGGAGGTGTAGGACTCTAGTCTGTTGGGGTTCCATTGGTCAAAAGCAGTTGGGTAGTTTGGAGGTGGTCGAGGCTACGACTGAGAAACTCGACAAGATTAAAGCATTTATGAAGGCCGCGCAGGATCGTCAGAAGTCTTACGCAGATAAAAGGCGAAGACCTATTATTTTCTAGGCTGGAGATCGGGTTATGTTGAAAGTTTCTCCTTGGAAGGGCATTATTCGTTTTCGTAAGAGGGGGAAGCTCAGTCCGAGTTTTTTTGGTCCGTTCCGTATATTGGCCCGAGTCGGTGAGGTAGCATATAGGCTGGAATTGCCTGAGGAGCTCGCGGGGGTTCATCCTACTTTTCACGTGTCCCATCTGTGGAAATGCTTAGCGGATGAAGAGGTCCATGTGACTCTCGATGATATTGAACTCGATAATAAGCTGAACTACGTCGAACAACCGATTGCTATTCTTGACCGTCAGGAGAGGCGTTTGAGAAATAAGGTAGTTAGACAGGTGAAGGTGCAGTGGAAACACTGTAGGGGTTCTGAGGCCACATGGGAGTCCGAAGACGAAATGATGAAGCATTATCCACAGTTGTTCCTGTCGCATCGGGATTCGGGGACGAATCCCATTGTAAGGGGGGTGGACTTGTAACACCCGTTAATTCCGGTTCCAAGAGTTAAATCTTGTAAAGTATGTTCTATTTTCGGGATTTAACCGACGTTTCTCGGAAGCCTTTACGTCATCCCGGTACGTTAAAGAACCTAACTTTTCCTTCCATTTTGCCTTACACTTCAATCTGGAGGGGCTAGAGTGTAAAATATTATGTTATAAGACAACCTAACCCTAGCCCCCATCTCTTTCTGCGATCAGCAGGTAGGAGCAGCCCCAAGACCACCAATTTTCCTTTTTGCAGCCAACTCTAAGCCATGAAACTTCAATTCAAGGTCGGTTTTATGATTCCCCATGTCTTTTACACCTTAATTGATCATATTAACGCGCTTATTGGTCGTTAAGGTTGAGTTTTGATAATAACAGTTTGCTGACAGATTCGTATACGTTTATTGTAGGGTCTGTAAAGCGATGATAATCCATTGTTTTTGATCGATTCTTGATTCCAAGATGTTCGACTTCGAGTCTAGTTTCCAGAAAGGTATAATACGTAATTTTTGGACGAGATTTGAATGGTTTTTATGAATTTATAAAATCGAGTGTCAAAGCTGATGCGGGATGACGGATTCTAGTCTGTCTTCCCGACGTCATAACCTTTTTTCGACAGGTCCAAATTGGTTGGTTCCACTTCTGAAAGTTATTATTTTGAGTTAGGAACCAAACCCAATTGGAATCGTTTAATTTGGTTTGGTAATGAATTTTATAAAAATAAAACCATTTTGTTGCGCACTGAAATAGCTGCACGTACCTTGCTGTGTTGGGGGAATTTTTATAATTTTTGTGTCCAATAGAAAAATATAATAAAAATATTTTTATAAACCTAAGACCTTTATTAAAGTCTGGTAAAAATTTAATAATTTATTACAAAGGTTATCCTATGTAATTAAATGCATCTTCGCATGCAAAAATCTTCACGTTTTACTCGTTATTGATCGATAAGTTCGTTTTAGGCTTAACCGGTGGATGTTCAATTGTGTTCTTGTCGGGGCTGTTTGAAGTGAGTTTTTGCACCACAATCTTCCTAGGTATGTCCCGTATATCATACTCAAAGATCATGTTCTTAGGTGTTCGTTAAGTTGATCAACTAGTTGTAGTTTGATTGTTATGTTCGGTTGTCTAGAATTGTTGAGTTTGATGCGTTAATCGGTTGGATGACCAACCGAATCAGTTTGCATGGCCCTAGGGGAGTCTAAGGGCTGTGGGAAAATTATTTTTTGATGCTCGGGGCTGTTGTGGTTAGTGCTTCGTCAATCGAGTCGGCGGTGTGCGGATTTTCGTTTAAACGGTAAAGTAAGAGTTGTAAAAAGTAACCGTCAACCCTATCAACTCGGGTGGCATAATCTTGACGAATGAAAAGATTTAAAATGGAATTTGGTCCATTCAGGGCTGATTCGTTTAACAAATGGTTTTAAGGTTTATTGCAAGCGCATTCGACCCGAATTGATTTTCCTTGGGCCTTGGGTCAAGTCGTTGGGCCTTGGGCCAAGTTGTTGGGCCTTGGGCCAAAGTGTTGGGCTTGAACAGCCCATTAGGCAAGAGTGTTCTTACGGTCTAGTTTTGTAACGTGTTGTGTATAATTTACAGGCTCTTGCTTGTGATTGTGCACTTAGGGATTTTCCTAGCTCGTTGCAAGTGTTCGATGGATTTCAGGTGAGTTCTCGATGCCCCGTTTAACTCTTTTTAAGTTTTGGGCTAGCATGCACACCTAAGTGTTTTTCTTACTTGATGAAATGTTTTGAATGGTTTTACTTAGGCTTGCTAGTATCGGTAGGCCTTGGAATGTTATGGAAGGTGTATGTATATATATATATTTATATATATTTAGAATGTCCATTATTTGGCGAATGTTGTAGTCGTCTCGACTACTGAATGTTGCGTATGCCTACCTTGTGTTTGCACGCGCCGAATGTTACGTGTTTGGGTTGTACGTTTGCTCGACCCTGAATGTTTGTAGTCGTCTCGACTACTGAATGTTGCGTATGCCTACCTTGTGTTTGCACGCGCCGAATGTTACGTGTTTGGGTTGTACGTTTGCTCGACCCTGAATGTTTGTAGTCGTCTCGACTACTGAATGTTGCGTATGCCTACTTTGTGTTTGCATGCGCTGAATGTTACGTGTTTGGGTTGTACGTTTTCTCGGCCCTGAATGTTATTATTGAATGTTATATATATATATATATATATATAGAGTGATATATATAGGAATGCACGTATAGAGATGCTCATACGTAAGGATGATTATTTATTTGAATGTGGTGACCTAACCGATGTACTTCCGTTTACCGTTTTAAAACCGATGGAATGATTATTTAAGAATTTTGTTACTTATTTAAAATTTGAACTCAGTCAGCTTAAGCTGACTTTGTGTGCATGTTAGTGTGAGTTTCAGGTTAGGAAGAGGATGCCTTATCGCTTGGACGTGCACGGAGCTACTTGGACGGTGAAGGGCATACTGGAATGAAGAATTACTTACAAACCTTTTATTTCAAATGGACTTTTAAAAGTTATAATTAATTTTGATTTTGGGAACTTATTCATTTATTTACGTTTTCCGCCATATTATACTCTGTAATGCTATTTTAATGCAAAGAGTTGTTTTTAAGTTTATTTAATTTCTCAAGTGTTTTGTATGATTACCAATTGTGGGGTTTCCCGGGGTTCGGGGCCTTACAAGTTGGTATCAGAGCCATGGTTCGAGGGATCCGAGCATCCCCGAATGCTTGGACTCGAACTGTAAGAAAAGAGACCAGTATGCCCACCGCGAGTAGCTGCACGCCAAGAGGTAACTTTAAATTATTAGTCATTCCTTTAAATTTAAAAGTTTCCAGTAAGTGGTTAACTGCCTAAGTGTTAGATAGAATGCTAATGTGGTTAGGGGCATGGGGTGCTTAGAACGTGCCGGTGAAGTAAACGACTAATAACACTTGATCAACGTTATTAGAAGTTTTACCCTTACCTTCCATGTTTTAAATACCACTTGTGTCTGACTATGTTAGGGTTCCGTCTCTGTAGGGATAGGATTTGGCTAACTCACGAGTCGTTAGCGTTAAAGTTTATCTTAATCCTTAAATTCTCCTGTTCGTTTCCCATCCTCTCGAACGCTTTGCGCGTAATTGTTTAGCTGAGGCGTAGCATACTGTCACTCTGGGTTCCTTGGTACTTGACCACTTAAATTCCTCGCTCCTTCAAGAATGTATGTGCAGCTGTTTAGCTATGTAGGAGCGTGACGTTATCCCAGATACCTTTCTACTTGATGAGTTACTGGCGTCAGTCTTATTTGAATCGGGCGCCAGTAGAAGTTTTGTGTCTACCGCTTTATGTTCCTCGTTGAATAAATCACCCGAGCACGTAGTCGATGTGTTTGAGGTTGAGGTCGCCGTAGGAAAATCTGTTTCCGTGTCTAGGGCTACAATCGGTGATGTTCCTATCGTTCGGGATTTCCCGGATGTAATTCCAGATGATTTGTCAGATGTGCCACTGGACCGCGAGGTCGAGTTCCAGATAGATCTTGTGTCAGGTGCAAAACCCGTTACTCGAGCCCTTATTGTCTAGCACCGAATGAGATGAAATAACTTATGGCCCAGTTGGAAGACTTGCTCGACAAGGGCTTCATTTGACCAAGCATCTCACCTTGGGTTGCCCCGGTCCTGTTCGTTAAGAAGAAGGACGGTAGCATGCGAATGTGCATTAACTACCGTGAATTGAATAAGCTCTCGGTACCCTCTCCCGAGGATCGACGACTTATTTGATCAGCTCCAAGGAGCTAGTTGGTTCTCAAAGATCGACCTTAGGTCCGGGTATCATCAGTTGAAGATTCGGGAAGAAGATATTCATAAGACTGCCTTCCACACTTGTTATGGGCACTACGAATTCCTCGTGATGTCTTTCGGTTTGACCAACGCACCTGCTGCGTTCATGAATCTTATGAACCGGGTGTGTAGACCGATGCTCGATCGCTCTGTTATTGTATTCATCGACGACATCCTTGTGTATTCCAAAAGCAAATCCGATCACGACGGTCATCTCTCGGAAGTTTTGGAAGCTCTGCGAAAGAACAAGTTGTATGCAAAATTTTCTAAGTGTTCCTTCTGGTTACGTGAGGTTCAGTTCTTGGGTCATGTTATTAACCCGAGGGGTATTTTGGTTGATCCTGCAAAGGTGGAAGCCGGGAATGATTGGGAGTCTCCTAAGTCTCCATCTGAAATCCGTAGCTTTCTAGGCTTGGCGGGGTATTACCGCTGCTTTATTCCCGACTTTTCGAAAAATTGCTTCTTCGCTGACCAAGTTGACTAAGAAGAGTGTTAAGTTCGTTTGGGGTACTGAGCAGGAGGAGGCCTTTCTCGAGTTGAAGAACAGGTTAACGCATGCCCCGATTTTAGCTTTACCTGATGGCACCGACGATCTGGTGGTTTATTCTGATGCCTCTTATCAGGGGCTTGGTTGTGTTTTGATGCAGCGTGGCCGAGTCATCGCTTATGCCTCACGGCAGTTGAAGCCTCATGAGGCGAATTATCCTACACACGATTTAGAGTTGGCGGCGTTTGTGTTTGCGCTTAATTTGTGGAGGCATTATTTGTACGGTGTTCCTTGCGTTATTTATACTGATCATAAGAGCTTAAAGTATTTCTTCGAGCAGAAGGAACTGGATATGCGACAGCGTCGATGGTTGGAGTTGATTAAGGACTACGATCTGGAGATCATGTACCATCCGGGAGAGGCTAACGTGGTGGTCGACGCGTTAAGCCGGAAGGAGAGACCAAAACCTATTCGTGTGAAATCCTATCAGCTTATTCTTAAACCCGATATTTTGAAAGAAATAGCCAACGTTCAGAATGAGGCTTTGCAGGTGGAATGGATTATGTCAGAGCGTGTTTGGGGTCAGGAGAAATTGTTGGAAGACGTCGGTGACAGGGTGAAGTACAAGGATGGTCGTTTATGGGTACCGAAGTAAGGGGGATTCAGAGATAAAATTTTGGATGAGGCACACAAGTCGCGCTATTCTATTCACCCGGGCGCGACCAAGATGTACCAAGACCTGAAGAAGAATTATTGGTGGCCTGCGATGAAGTTTGAGGTGGCTCAGTATGTGAGTAAGTGTTTGACATATCTACAAGTTAAGGCCGAGCATCAAAAGCCGTTCAGGAAGCTTCAACCTTTAGAAATACCTGAGTGGAAGTGGGAGCATCTTACTATGGGTTTCGTGACTAAATCGCCTCGTACTCCTAGGGGTAATTATGACACCATTTGGGTAATCGTGGATAGACTGACCAAGAGCGCTCACTTCTTGCCGATTCGAGAGACTTTTAATTTTGAGCAGCTGGCCGATGTGTTTATTCGTGAGATCGTCTCTAGGCACGGGGTTCCGGTATCTATTGTTTCGGATAGGGATACGCGTTTCACCTCCAGGTTTTGGAAAAGGTTTCATGAGGAGATGGGCACCAAACTCCTCATCAGTACTGCTTATCACCCGCAGATGGATGGTCAGTCCGAGAGGACCATTCAGACTCTCGAGGATGTGTTGCGGGCTTGTGTTATCGACTTTGGTGGTAGTTGGGACCGTCACTTACCGTTGGTAGAGTTCTCGTATAATAACAGTTATCACGCCACGATTGGGATACCAACGTTTGAGATGTTGTATGGTAGGAGGTGTAGGACTCCAGTCTGTTGGGGTTCCATTGGTCAAAAGCAGTTGGGTAGTTTGGAGGTGGTCGAGGCTACGACTGAGAAACTCGACAAGATTAAAGCATTTATGAAGGCCGCGCAGGATCGTCAGATGTCTTACGCAGATAAAAGGCGAAGACCTATTATTTTCGAGGCTGGAGATCGGGTTATGTTGAAAGTTTCTCCTTGGAAGGGCATTATTCGTTTTCGTAAGAGGGGGAAGCTCAGTCCGAGTTTTTTTGGTCCGTTCCGTATATTGGCCCGAGTCGGTGAGGTAGCATATAGGCTGGAATTGCCCGAGGAGCTCGCGGGGGTTCATCCTACTTTTCACGTGTCCCATCTGTGGAAATGCTTAGCGGATGAAGAGGTCCATGTGCCTCTCGATGATATTGAACTCGATAGTAAGCTGAACTACGTCGAACAACCGATTGCTATTCTTGACCGTCAGGAGAGGCGTTTGAGAAATAAGGTAGTTAGACAGGTGAAGGTGCAGTGGAAACACTGTAGGGGTTCTGAGGCCACATGGGAGTCCGAAGACGAAATGATGAAGCATTATCCACAGTTGTTCCTGTCGCATCGGGATTCGGGGACGAATCCCATTGTAAGGGGGGTGGACTTGTAACACCCGTTAATTCCGGTTCCAAGAGTTAAATCTTGTAAAGTATGTTCTATTTTCGGGATTTAACCGACGTTTCTCGGAAGCCTTTACGTCATCCCGGTACGTTAAAGAACCTAACTTTTCCTTCCATTTTGCCTTACACTTCAATCTGGAGGGGCTAGAGTGTAAAATATTATGTTATAATACATCCTAACCCTAGCCCCCATCTCTTTCTGCGATCAGCAGGTAGGAGCAGCCCCAAGACCACCAATTTTCCTTTTTGCAGCCAACTCTAAGCCATTAAAACTTCAATTAAAGGTCGGTTTTATGATTCCCTGTAAGTCCCCCCGGGGCGACGCCGATCGATACGAGATCCGCACGAGGTCTAGGAGTGCGGAATCCTCCTAGACTCGTTAATGGTGTACAAGACGAATAACACGATTACACATACATAAACACACGAACAAACACACGAATGGGATAAACAAATCTGCAGATCTTTTCATAATAACCGAAACACTTGTTGGTGCATAGATGTCAGTAGTTCATATGTATAAAGTCTGTAATCGAGTCTGTAATATTGTTTATGTAATTGTTTGTGTAACAGCGAAGTTGTTGACAAGTTCGCTTAGGCGAAATTGTTAACCAAGCGAAGTTGTTGACAAGTTCGCCTAGGCGAACTTGTTCAACGAGCGAAGTTATTGACAACTTCGCCTGAGGCGAAGTTGTCGTGTATTTAAGTAACCTACGGGTTACTGTTTAATAGTTCGGTTTTTGATAGTTTGTTTCAGAGTTCGTGATAGTTGTGATCATTTCACGTGTCAAGTGTCTGTAATAGACGTGGTTCGAGTTATAATATAACGTGGTTTCGTTTGTATCGTGTGTTCGTGTTTTACGTATTCTACGCTCGTAACTACCCACGCAGGGATTCCGCACCTGCGTAGATAGCGATATCCCGTGTAAGATCCGTCCAGGAACCTACAATTGGTATCAGAGCGTTAGGCTCGATTGTGTGGTTCGGGATTTCACGCGGGTGTAGAAAACGTCTCGTTTGACCTATTCGCGGGATGCGTTTTCGTTGGGATTGTGTTATACTCACCTTATACAGTTTTATTCAAGCCATAACACCGACCGGAAACTGCTAAATCGTTGAAAATAGATCTGAATATTTTCAGTGTTCTTCGGGCGAAGTTGTTGTTCTTCAGGCGAAGTTGCCGTCACTGGAAGTAGGGTTTCGGCGAAGATATAAGGTTAAGCGAAGTTAACCACAACTTCGCCTACCTCATAAGTTCGCCTAAGCGAAGTTATCCTCAACTTCGCTTACCTCCTAAGTTCGCTTACCTTAAGCGAAGTTATTCTCAACTTCGCCAAGTCACGCGAATTTAAGGTTTTTCCAGCGAAGTTAACACTTAAGCGAAGTTATCCTTAACTTCGCCTATAGTACTGTTTGGAAGAATTTTTTTTTGATTTTTCGGGTTTTTCGTATTTTCGAGAAGATGTCGCCGATTAACATCTCAGAGTTAGTCAAAATGGAAGTCGAAGCGGGGTCGGCTATAGGTAAGCATCTCAGGGGGAGATGAGCTGTAGGGGAGATGAGTTGAGGACCAAGCGTCAAGAAGACCGAGACGATGATCCCAATGCACCGGAAGGTGCAGGTGGTGAGCTGCCAAGAACCTCTCAAGCTCTTGGGGCTTCCACAGCTGAGGGGGAGTCTACCGAAGCGGCTGGTGGTGATGATGTAGTGATGGTGGAGGATGACGTGATCGATGCGCTGAAGGAACTTGATGATGACATGTTCAGCGACGATGTGTTATTTGATGAAGATGTTCTGCCAATCAGTGAGATTGAAAAGATTGGTGCAGAAATTGTGGTTGAAAATGTGATAGAGGAAGGGGAGATTGTTGAAGAAAACGTTGAACACGAGATCCCTGAGGTTGAGAAAGCCGATGTGAGGGCTGAGATGGATGAGACTACTGAGTGGGAGGAGCAGCCTAGGTGGAAGGAAGGCTGTGCTCATTGGTTTATCAAGACCAAGAAGCCTGCTGTTCCAGCCATGTTCAAGAAGAGCTATAACATTAAAGGCTATGCTGAGGCGAAGAAGGGAATCATATGTTGGATTTATGATGAACAGATCAAGTTATTTGTGGTAAAACGTTATGATGGCATTCAATACTTCAAGAGAATGTTGAGATCTTTCAACACGTTGCCGGAATGCGAGGTGAAAGATTTGGGCAGGTTGGGCCTGATAAACAGAAGTGACAACAATATGGCAAGAATGATTGAGAAGATTGTGTGGAAAGAAGGCGTAAAAGAAAAGAAGTTTGAACTATTAAAGCCACAGAAGGGAAAGCTCGTGGAGGATACAGAGAAGGGATTGAGAGCAGATGGCAAGCCATGGATGGTGATGAAGTACAAGCCGATCCGATGCATCAAGGAGGTTCCAATGAAGAATATGCCTCAAGATGTGTTGAAGAATCTAAAATGGTGGTACGTTGATTGCCAGACTGCTGAAGCCGTGATGGAAGACGAAGATGAACAAGAAGTGCTGAGGGTGTATGACCCGATGCATCTTGTTAACTTATCGAAAGCTGATTTGCAAGCGTTGAACGAAAAGAAGATATTCTATATTCCTGCTTGGAAGGATGAAGCAAGGAAATATCAGCGAGTAGTCACGGTGTGTGTTATAGAAGGAGTGCACGCATGAAGATACAGGATTACAAGACAAGAGCTTTGAAGATCAAGATATGAAGCTACTGCCAAGGGGGAGTCTGTTGGTGCATAGATGTCAGTAGTTCATATGTATGAAGTCTGTAATCGAGTCTGTAATATTGTTTATGTAATTGTTTGTGTAACAGCGAAGTTGTTGACAAGTTCGCTTAGGCGAACTTGTTAACCAAGCGAAGTTGTTGACAAGTTCGCCTAGGCGAACTTGTTCAACGAGCGAAGTTATTGACAACTTCGCCTGAGGCGAAGTTGTCGTGTATTTAAGTAACCTACGGGTTACTGTTTAATAGTTCGGTTTTTGATAGTTTGTTTCAGAGTTCGTGATAGTTGTGATCATTTCACGTGTCAAGTGTCTGTAATAGACGTGGTTCGAGTTATAATATAACGTGGTTTCGTTTGTATCGTGTGTTCGTGTTTTACGTATTCTACGCTCGTAACTACCCACGCAGGGATTCCGCACCTGCGTAGATAGCGATATCCCGTGTAAGATCCGTCCAGGAACCTACAACACTTACAAACCAAACATGAAAACAAATGACGGCCGACCCGAGGTGAGCTCTACCTCGGGTTGTCCCACACGACTCTCTATCTCGGTTTCTCTGAAGCTACTTGAACTTAACACACAAAACTCTTAATTTCTGGATTCCCAAACCTAACCAAGACACACACACACACACACACACACACACACACATATATATATATATATATATATATATATATATATATATATATATATATATATATATATATATATATAAACAACTTCGCGGGCTTGGGTCTGTAGGCGAAGTTGTTAGGCGAAGTTGTTCTAACTTCGCCTATGGCAGAAGTTGTTACAACTTTGCCTATGGCGAAGTTGTTCTAACTTCGCCTATGGCGAAGTTGTTCTAACTTCGTACTTCGTTTCGGCTGAACAGAATTGCATAGCGACGGTCACAAAACATGCACCAACAATCACAGTATATATATATATAACATCCACGTATAACATCAGGGTCGAGCAAACGTACAACCCAAACACGTAACATCGGTGCATGCAAACACAAAGTAGGCATACACAACAACAGTAGTTGAAACGACTACAACATCGCCAGATATAGGCCAAGAAATAATGTATATACATACATATATATATATATATACATATATATTTAACATCCCAAGGCCTACCATATGCTAGCAAACCTATATAAATTCGTTTAAAACCTTTCATCATGTAAGAAAACACTTAGGTGTGCATGCTAGCCCAAAAGTAAACAGAGTAAAAAGGGCATCATGAACTCACCTGAAATCAATCGAACACCTGCAACTAGCTAGGAATCCCTAAGTGCACAATCACAAGCAAGGGCCTGTAAATTATACACAACACGTTACTAAACTAGACCGTAAGAACACTCTTGCCTAATGGGCCGCCCAAGGCCCAACACTTGGCCCAAGGCCCAACAACTTGGCCCATGGCCCAACACTTGGCCCAAGACTCAATACTTGGCCCAAGGCCCAACAACTTGGCCCAAGGCCCAACACTTGGCCCAAGGCCCAAGGATAGTCAAATCGGGTCGAATGCGCGTGTAATAAACATTAAAACCATTTGTTAAACGAATCAGACCCGAATGGACCAAATTCACTTTTAAATCTTTTCATTCATCAAGATTATGTCACCCGAGTTGATAGGGTTGACGGTTCCTTTTTACAACTCTTACTTTAACGTTTAAATGAAAATTCGCGCACCGCCGACTCGATTGACGAAGCACTAACCACAACAGGCCCGAGCATCAAAAAAATAATTTTTCCACAGCCCTTAAACCCACCTTGGGCTGTACAAACTGATTCTGTCGGTCACCCGATCAATTAACGCATCAAACTCAACAATTTGCGATTCTATACCCGATAAACCCTAGTTTTCGAACTAAAATCGATTGACCGACCTAAACACCTCCATTGGCCATGAAATTATAATATGATGTACATGTCATACCTATCGGGATGTTGATGCAAAAACCTCACTTGAAACAGCCCCGGAAAAGCTCAATTGGGCAGCCACCCGGTTAGCCTACAACACGACATTTTTCGATCAATACGCGCAATATGAGGACCAATTAACATGAAAAAGACTTGGGGAATCGTAGTACATACCTTGAATTGAAGTTCTAAGGTTTAGAATTGGCTGCAAAAAAGAAAAATCACGGGTCTTGGCCTTGATGTTCCTGCCGATCGCAACAGCCAAGGCGGGCTAGGGTTATGTTGTGTTATAACATAAGATATTACACTCTAGTCCCTCCAGATTGAGGTGTAAGGCAAAATAGAAGGAATAGCTAGGTTCTTTAACGTACTGGGATAACGTAAAGGCTTCCGAGATACGTCGGTTAAGTCCCGAGAGTTATACATACTCTACAAGCTTTATTTCTTGAAACCGGAATTAACGTGTGTTACAGAACCCCATTGAACATTTTAAAACAAGTTTTCGTTTAACGATGATCATATATGTATATATACACATACCTATATTTTTTATATAATTATTATGTTTTATTTATGTACTTAATTATAAACCTATATATTTTTCATATTTAACCCAATATAATTTTTTTAAATATAGTTAAACTCAAAATAGCTTTACTTGTTTAACAAACCGATCACTGTTAAACTTTCAAAAAAGATTTCTTTTAATATATACGTAATATTAAATTGACATTTATTGTAAAAAAAATCAAAAATAAATTTGTGATAATACTTAAATTATTTATGTTTTAATCCAACTATATTAAGTTAATATAAAGTATATTTAACGCGTTATCAATCCCGGATCCATTATAAACCCATTATATCATGTCTAGTTCATTTATTTCGATTAGATATTTATTTCTTTTATGCCTTTAAATTAGGATAAATTCTCGGGACTTATCGTGGAACTAACTAGTTCACCTTAGCCGTTACCATCTCCTCGTTAATGCTTTCCTTTGTTCAAGTGGGTTTACATAACCCTTTTTCCATCTTTTATGTTTTGGGGGTAGCATGTATACCTTATTAACTTTACTAATGTTTTATTTCCTCATCTATTCAAAACACAATTAATTTATGTTTATGTGTGATTATTGCATGATTTATGATTATGCTCTATGTGCTTAAGTGTTTATTTTATGTTTGGTGGTTGGTATCTCATCCTCATCAATTCTCATCTAGTATGATCATACATTTACCCAAGTACATTGATTTTGTATCAATAGGAATGGGTCCACATCTATTTAGTTGTTACATTTTCATAAGTGTTGTAATGCTCACCATTTACATATGAATTTTGATTTACCTATATATATATACAACTAAAACTTACGTATTCTCACCAACATTCGTGTTAACAACCTCTATTTTTATACATGTTACAGGTTCAAGTATTTGATATATTCAAGATCGAAGATGGTTAGTTGACCTTAGGATATTTATTCAAATTACAAGTTATGATGTAAATACTTACTGAATTTGTGTACTTGTTTAATGTTAATGAAGTTAAATAATTATTGTCGCTTTAATTAGTGTCTTTTGAGCTACTGTCCAATCAATACGTTACGCCCCGGCATGTAACGCCTTTTGTTGGGGTGTGACAGTTTCTACTAACTTTTTATCGCAAAGAAATATGTCAGTTAGTGAACTAATAGATCCCTATGCTATAGAACTCGCTAACGGTAAAGCTATATATGTTAACCAAATAGTCCGAACTGTCCTATTGTCCTAAATGACCAATGTAACGCCCGTAAATTTCGGTAATCGGCTCGATAGTTTATAAATGTTCGTTTAAAAGCCGGATTTTCATCTTTCTAATGTTGAGCCTTGTAATACGTTTCAAAAGTCCGTTTATCCATCCTTTTGCTCGAAACATCGCCTCTTATAACTTAAAGAGTTAGATTAGAATGTAGCACCCGACATTTTCATTTAAACGACATGCACGTTGTAGAGTTTGTATGTTTATCGGGTTTGATCCGGCATTCTTCGGGGACCTCCTTGTCATCCTCTTAAGTTAAATTATTTAACCTTTCATCCAAGTAATCACGTTTTTCAAGTTAAAGGGGCCTAAGTGTAACATTATTATAATAAACCCTAACCTCCTTCCTTTTCCCTCCTCACTACCGATCGGCAGCAGCTCCAAGCCGCCCACCTTGATTTTCGTGCAGCTCCGGCCATGTCCAGCCATCCGAGTCTAATCCAAGCTCGGTTTTATGAATCCCCATGTCTTTTACACCTTAATTGATCCTATTAACGCGTTTATTGGTCGTTAAGGTTGAGTTTTGATTATAACAATTTCTGACATATTCGTACTAGTTTATTGTAGCGCCTGTAACTTGATGATAATCCATTTTTTTTGATCGATTCTCCTTTCCATGATGTTCTACTTTGAGTCTAGTTTCCAGAAAGGTATAATACGTAATTTTTGGACAAGATTTGAATACTTTTTATGATGTTATAAGATCGAGTGTCAAAGCTGATGCGGGATGACGGATTCTGGTTTGTCTTCCCGAAATCGTAACCCTTTTTCGACAAGTCTAAATTGGTTAGTTCCACTTCGGAAAGTTAATATTTTGAGTTTGGAACCAAACCTAATTGGAATCGTTTAATTTGGCTGGGTAATGAATTTTATAAAAATAAAACCATTTTTTTGCGCGCTGAAATAGCTACACATACCTTTCTGTGTTGGAGGAATTTTTATGATTTTTGTGTCCACTAGAAAAATATAATAAAAATATTTTTATAAACTTAAGATATTTATGCAACACTGGTAAAAATTTAATAATTTAATTCCATGGTTTTCTTATGTAATAAATTACATCTTTGCATGCTAAAATCTGCATGTTATATTCGTTATTGATCGATAAGTTCGTTTTAGGCTTAACCGGTGGCTGCCCTTTCTCGCATCTTTCGGGGCTGTTATAATTGAAGTTCGTGCACCGTCATCTTCTTAGGTATGTCTAGTGTAATATACTTTAGTATCATGAGTTTTGGCATTCGTTAGATTGGTCAACTGTTGATGAAGTGAAAACTAGGTTTAGGTTGTCTAGTTTGTCAATTGTTGCGTCTAGCGCGTTGTTTGAGGGAATTAACAGCCAATTCGGATGTAGCCTCGGTATGATTTGTTGGTTGTGAAAAACTATATTTTTATGTTATTGGGGCTGAATTGGTTGTCGGTTACTCAAACGGGTCGGTGCGGCGCAAATTCGCGTTTATTGGTAATTTGTGCATCGTGCTTGCGAATTACCGACCCATCCAACTCGTGTAGCGTCATGTGGACTTGTTGGCTGTGATTTTACTAAATTTGGTCCAAACGGGGCTGATTCGGTATCTAAGTGCATAAACAACCCGTTAACACGCGTATTCAATAAAATCAACAACTTTCGGGGGAAAATTGGGAACCCTTTGTCCCCGGGATTAACTAAGGGTGGTTTTGGTAAATACATGGCCTCGGGGGCTGATATAATTGAATTTGGTAATGTCAAGGCTTTAGGTCAATCAAATCATTTTGGAACGTCTCGTAGGGTAAACGAGTCGGTATGTTTAGTTAGTAATCTTTGTGTGCAATCCGACAGGCTTGTAAACTGTGGATTGGCTTTGAAGTTCTCAAACTCTTTGGTGTTTGTGTGGCTCGTTTCAGGTGAGTTCATGATGCCCTTTTTACTCTTTTCAAGTTTTGGGCTAGCATGCACACTGTAATACAATTTTACACGATTTTACTCGTTACAACTATTTGGATGGTATTACATACCCTTATTCATATTTGTGCATTTATGAAACTATTTGTGAACTATATTTTATGCCTTAGGATATTGTAGACTCGTTTATGGTCTTATATTCCTTAAGGTTATACATATTACTTGTGGTCTAGGCTCGAGGTTGCTATTAGGCCTAGTACTAATTCCTAGGCTTCCTAGTATATAGTTGGCCTTGGAATGTTATAGTATGTGTGTATATATATATATATATATAAATTATTGTATGGCCTATATTTGGCGAATGTTGTAGTCGTCTCGACTACTGAATGTTGCGTATGCCTACTTTGTGTTTGCATGCGCTGAATGTTACGTGTTTGGGTTATACGTTTTCTCGGCCCTGAATCTTATTATTGAATGGTGATCTTGGCCGGGCCAAACTATATGACTCAGGTTCTTAAATCCTGTAGCGGGCCCTGAAAAGCCCGTGAGGGGGGAGGCTCGTGTGGCATGATCATCATCGGAATGTTACGTGTTTGGGTTGTACGTGTGCTCAACCCTGAATGTTATTATTGAATGTTATATATATATATATTTATATATATAGGAATGCACGTATAGAGATGTTCATACGTAAGGATGATTATTTATTCAATGTGATGACCTTACTGATGTATTTCCGTTTACAGTTTAAAAACTGTTGGAATGATTATTAAGACTTTTGTTATAAATATATGGATGTACATAGATGTCTAAGTACGAATACTTAGTGTTGATGATGGCCTAACTGTTCGTATCCGTATTACATTTTAGACTCTTGGAATGTTTTATAATCCCGTTTTTATATTTAAACCCTTGGAATGTTTTATAATCCCGTTTTTATATTTAAACCCTTGGAATGTTTTATAATCCCGTTTTTATATTTAAACTCTTGGAATGTTTTATAATCTCGTTTTTATATTTAAACCTTTGGAATGTTTTATAATCCCGTTTTTATATTTAAACCCTTGGAATGATTTATTTAAATGTCTATTATAAAAACATGAACTCACTCAGCTCAAGCTGACTTTGTGTGTATGTTAGATTGACTTTCAGGTTGAGGATTGGAGATTACCGCTTGGACGTGCTAGAGACTACTAGGATGGTTGAAGGCACATCTAGTCGAAGAATTAATAACGCAAACTGTTTCTTTTAATTTATTACTATAAGTATTTAAATTTTGGTTTTTGGGCACTTTTCCTAGTTTTTGGGAATTTTGATGTTTATTATTCCGCTGTTTAATTACTCTGAACTGATTTTAATAAGATAAAATGGTTTGATTTAAAATTTTTGAGAATTTTTGGATATAATTACCAACTGTAGGATTCCCGAGGTTCGGGGTCTTACAACCAACCATTCCTTATTGATGTAATTTTCGGTATGGATTGGTTAGCAAAGTATAAGGCAGAAATCGTTTGTAATGACAAGGTAGTTAAAATTCCCCTTTCTGACGATGAAGCAATTATGGTACAGGGGGAGAAGTCTGGTACAATATTATCCCTCGTGTCTCATCTTAAAGTGTTAAAGTGTTTACGCCAAGGGTGTATGGCATTTCTGGCAAACGTAACAGTAAAGAACCCCGATCAAAAATACATAGAAGATATCCTCGTAGTACATGAATACTCCGATATCTTTCCCAATGAACTACTTGGATTACCACCGACCCGACAAGTTGAATTCCGTATTGGCCTAATCTTGGGAGTAGCTCCCATTGCTAAGGCACCTTATTAACTGGCACCCTCTGAAATGCAAGAATTGTCCAGCCAATTACAAGAATTATTAGATAAGGGACTCATACGTCCTAGATATTCTCCTTAGGGAGCACCGGTGTTGTTTGTAAAGAATAAGGATGGAAGCTTTAGGATGTGAATTGATTACCAGGAGTAAAGCAAAGTAACCATCAAAAACCGATATACTCTCCCACGAATAGACGACTTGTTTGACCAACTTCAAGGGGTAAAATACTTCTCGAAAATCGACCTCCTATCCGGCTATCATCAGGTTAAATTACAAGAGGAAGATGTTTCAAAAACGGCATTTTGAACTCGCTATGGTCACTATGGATTCTTAGTTATGTCTTTCGGCTAACTAATGCACCCGCAGTTTTCATGGATCTCATTAACCGTGTTTGTAAGCTGTGCCTCAACAAATTCGTTATAGTGATTATCGATGACATCTTGATATATTCGAAAACCAAGGAAGAACATGAGAAACATCTAGGAACAATCTTGGAGGTGTTGAGGCGGGAGAAATTGTATACCAAGTTGTCCACAATTTTTAGGGCATGTTGTTAACCGATTCGAAATTCACATAGACCCGAGCAAAATCGAAGCCATTAAAAATTGGTAGGCCTCGAATTCATCGAAAGAGATTCGCCAATTTTTGGGACTAGCCGATTATTATCGGTGCTTTATTGCAAAATTTTCTAGTATAGCCCAACCCTCAACTCTTTTAACCCAGAAAGACCGAATTTATGAATGGGGAGAAGAACAAGAAGTGGCTTTTTAACTGCTAAAAGAGAAACTTTGTCAAGCCCCAATACTAGCTCTCCCACAAGGAACTGATGACCTTGTAGTTTATTGTGATGCATCTTGAAAAGGTTTAGGATGCGTACTTATGCAAAGAAACAATTATAGCATATGCTTCCTGATAATTAAAAGTGCACGAGAAAAATTATACTACCCATGACCTAGAATTGGGTGCGGTTATTGTTGCACTTAAGATCTGGAGGCACTATTTATATGGCACCAAATGTATAATTTGCACTTATCACAAGAGCCTACAACACATTTTTAACCAGAAAGAACTGAACATGAGGCAAAGAAGATGGGTGGAATTGTTGAACGATTATGATTGTGAAATTAGATACCATCCAGGCAAGTCTAATATAGTAGCAGATGCCTTGAGCAGAAAAGATAGAATTAAACCGTTGAAGGTGCGAGCTCTTGGAAAGATTGTCCAAACTAGCCTTACCGAACAAATCTGTGTTGCCCAAAATGAAGCCCTAAAAGAATATTACTTGAAGAACGAAGACTTACATGAGAACAAGCAAAATTTTGAAGAGAAAACCGATGAGATACTATACTTCAAAAACCGAGTCTCGATTCCAACTCTTCATAATCTACGTGACTTGATCATGGACGAATCACACAAGTCCAAATATTCCATTCATCCAGGTACTAATAACATGTATATGGATTTGAAAGAATATTATTGATGGCCCAGTATGAAGAAAGATATAGCCACTTATGTCGGTAAATGCTTGACTTGTGCTAGAGTTAAGGCTGAATATCAAAACCTTCAGGAATGTTGCACCAACTGGAGATATCTCAATGGAAGTGGGAACAAATTACCATAGACTTTGTAACACACTTTCCTAAAACATTATGAGGAAACGATGCAATCTGGGTGATAGTTGACCAACTAACCAAATCCGCACACTTTCTTCCAATTCATAGCACTTGTACAACAGAAAAACTCGTCCACATTTCCATTAATGAAATAGTATCTTGACATGGCGTTCGTATTTCAATAATTTCCGTTTGAGATAGCTATTTCACTTCCCATTTTGGCAAGCTGTGCAAAAAGCCTTAGGAACCCGAATCATTATATGCACAGCCTACCATCCCTAAACTGACGGTCAATCTGAACGAATTATTTAGACTTTAGAAGATTCTGCGCTTGTGTACTAGACTTTAGTGGGAATTGGGACCTGCATCTCCCACTGGTTGAATTTTCATATAATAATAGCTATCATAGCACTATACAAGCGACACCATATGAAGCATTGTACGGACGAAAATGTAGATAGCCACTGTGTTGGACTGAAGTTAGCGACACCAAATGTAACACCCCAAAACCCGGGTGTCACACCCTCAACCCTAAACCCGGGTTGGTGAGTTCTTCAGTTGTAGTAAAAAGTAATATATATATATATATATATATATATATAGTATACATGAAATAAATAGTGTATGTGGATTAAGCACTTTTCAGATACACCAGGGTAGCTAACCCATTTACAAGCTACTAGATGTTTGAACCGAAGCTGACTGTTTTTATGCCTTCTTACCATGTCTATCACAAAACACTGGCGATGTATGTTTGGACAATTTGCGCCCGTCCGACCTCCAGTTGAGTTATTGCAGTGGGGTTTGTCAAACCCAGTATTACTACTTAAATTTCCCCGCGATCTCATCCTAACGGTTCAAGGTATGTAACGACTTTAAGTAATATGAGTGCATCTAGTATACACTTGTGATATATAAGAAAGTACATAAATCCAAAATAAGTCATTGCGTTTTCCTCCAGAAAACCAGTATGTAAGTATGCCTGTGTTTTCAATCCAAGAAACAAGAATAGGCAAATGTTTTGTGTTTTAATCCAGGAAACAAGTAAGGAAAATTTTTTGTTGTTTTCAATCTAGAAAACAAGTAAAAAAAATGCTTTGTTGTTTTCGATCTAGAAAACATGTATACGAAAATAGCTTTGATGTTTTCAATCCAAAAAACAAGTAAAGAAAATGCTTTGTTGTTTTCAATCCAGAAAACAAGTATACGAAAATAGTTTCGTTATGAGAATATGTTTAAAAACACACACACAAACACAAACTTGACCCGATGACTCTTGGTGATATTAAGTAATGTCAAACGTACCAAAAATTCCTAACATGTATCCAAACATCATTTCATGGCAAAGCAACCAAATATTTATCATACAACTTAACTTATGATCATTCAGTTCACGAGAATATGTTTAAAAACAAACACACAAACACAAAGTTGACCCGATGACTCGTTGGTGATATTAAGTAATGTCAAACGTACCAAAAATTCCTAACATGTATCCAAACATCATTTCATGGCAAAGCAACCAAATATTTATCATACAACTTAACTTATGATCATTCAGTTCACGAAACAGATTTTAAAATGTACAAACTAATTTTATTCACTATGCAAAACTCAAAGATAAATTGTAAAAACTTTATCACTATAGAATATATGGATTAGGTTTCTTAAACAATGTTTATAATATTTTTATCAAAACTCACAGTAATTCAATCATTGCAGATAGGTACAAACGGTTCAGCAGATTGTGCAACAAAAAGTATTTTCATGGTTTTGTCAACTCATTATTCCAAATTATGCAAGGCCAATTGGGTTGTCTCCTAAACTCATAATACTAAGTTCTAGAAGTTGAACCAACCCAATTGGCTTTGTCAATCTCAAGTTATGATGTTGGGAAGTTAGACCAGGAAACATCTTCCCAAATCCGACTAAACATGCAATATTGTAAAATCATAAAACCTATCTTTTGTATATCCAAAAATTACAAATCATAACTTTTTAGAAACTAGACACGACGATATATATCCTAGAATCAAGAATATATTAAAAACCATTGTTTATCATTAAGTTACAGTCGAAACAATAAGTGAGTACGAATCTGTCAGTCCTCTGATTTCAATAAAACTCAATCAAGAATTGTGTTAACAATATACCTAGGGTTCTAATCAATCATATATCAAACACATATCATCATGCTCATGATTTATTAACCATATTTCAAAAGAAATGAACCTCTAGGGTTTTTATCAACAATCAAAACACATGATAAGCAAGAAACTAGAATCGAACGAGAATTACATTTGTATATTGATTTATGGGTGAAAGCTGTGAACCCTAGCAACTCTAATCTACAAGGAACACCAAATCACCCAAGGAAGTGTGAGAAAACCTCTTTTAAACAAAAATCTCGACCTAGCGATCCCCCGCGTGGCGCGAGGGATTTAGCCACATCTTTCGTGCGGCTCGGGGCGCTTTAGGGTGTTTTTTTTCATTTTTTTTTGTTTACTTTATATATATATATATGTATATCTTTAACTATATATAATAGGTATAAGAGAAAGAAGTTTGAATTGTTGAAACTTAAGAACATTACAAATGTTTTTGCATAGGTTACAACTCAGTATTGCTTGCAAAGCCTTAAACGCAGGTATGTGTGCAATCTCTTATCTATTTCAGTAAAATTTTGAAACCCCACCTCACTCTCTTTCTCTAGCTTCTCTGCTCATCCTTTCCTTCACCATTTGAGCTCCAACAATGATTCACCAATTTGCAGATCTGTAACCCACACAAGTCCACCAATTTACAAATCTGTTACAGGTCTAGGTCGCTCTAGATCTAAGCGAGGGGGTGTCAGAAAAATCAACGCCACCGTTGCTGTTGTAACAGCTACTGCTGCCACTGTTTTTACAACTACCGCTCCTTATTCTGGAAAATTTCAAGAAATTGTGATGAATTTGTAAGCATACTTCTTTTTCTTGAAATCGTGATGCTTCTGGTAAAGTATGATAAATTCTTCTTGTTTATATGAAATTGCAGCAAGTAGGGTTTTACATGATACTATCATATATAAAATGTGACAATATATAATTAATTATTTAATTCAAATAATACTCAATATTCAATTACAACAATACATTTCAAATAAATATAAACAACAAGTCTAAATCCATGTATGTCTTCATTATAATCCTAGAATCAAGAATATATTAAAAAACATTGTTTATCATCAAGTTACAGTTGAAACGTAAGCGAGTACGAATCTGTCAGACCTCTGATTTCAATAAAACTCAATCAAGAATCATGTTAACAATATACCTAGGTTTCTAATCAATCATATATCAAACACATATCGTCATGCTCATGATTTATTAACCATATTTCAAAAGAAATGAACCTCTAGGGTTTCTATCAACAATCAAAACACATGATAAGCAAGAAACTAGAATCGAACGAAAATTACTTATGTATATTGATTTAGGGGTGGAAGCTATGAACCCTAGCACCTCTAATCTACATGGAACACCAAATCACCCAAGGAAGTGTGTGAAAATCGTTCTTAAACAAAAATCTTGACCTGGCGATCCCCCTTGTGGCGCGAGGGATTCAGCCACATCCTTAGTGCGGCTTGGGGGGCTTTAGGGTGTTTTTTTATTCATTTTTTTTGTTTACTTTAAATATATATATATATATATCTCTTTAACTATATATAATAGGTATAAGAGACAGAAGGTTGAATTGTTGAAACTTAAGAACTTTACAAATGTTTTTGCATATGTTACAACTCAGTATTGCTTGCAAAGCCTTAAACGCAGGTATATATCTTTAACTATATACAAATGTTTTTGCATAGGTTACAACATTTTTTTAAATTTAAAAGGTAGATTCGATTAACTTGAATCGATGATCCAGGTTATTAAAAAGAGATGCAGGTTGTCCAGAAAATATAATTATTTAGTTTTAAATTATTTAATTATTATTTAACGCCCGCTAATTTATCGGTTTAATGATTTCTTCCGTGTAGAGTGTGTATGTTTTCTTGGGAATTGTCCGGCATCTTTCGTTGACCAGACCATCCTCCTGGTACGTTAATTTATCTAACCTTTTTCCCAAGTTACCACATCCCTTAAACTTCTTGGGTCAATGCGTAATATTGTTTTATATCATAAAACAAAAAATGAAAACCCTAACCCTCTCATTCTAGCGGCGCTGATCGGAAGAGAGCCCCCCTGCTCGTTTTTCCTATGTGCAGCAGCGTTTTGACCGTAAAACCTCCAATTCCTGGTCGGTTATATGATTCCCCATGCCTTTTACACGTTAATTGATCCTTATATTGCGCGTATTGATCGAAAAACGTCTTGTTGTAGGCTAACCGGGTGGCTGCCCAATTGAGCTTTTCCGGGACTGTTTTGTGTGGGGTTTTTGCATCAAAATCCTGCTAGGTATGGCATGTACATCATATTAAAATTTCATGGCCATTGGAGGTGTTTAGGTCGGTCAATTGATTTTAGTTTGAAAGTTAGGGTTTATCGGGTGTAGAATTGTCCATTATTGAGTTTGATGCGTTAATCGATCAAATGACCAACCGAATCAGTTTGCGTGGCTCTAGGGTGGTTTAAGGGCTGTGGGAAAATTAAGTTTTTTTGAAACTCAGGACTGTTTTGGTTGGTGATTGGTCAATCGAGTCGGCGGTGCGCGAATTGTCGTTTGAAAGTTAAATTGGGAGTTGTAAAAAGGAACCGTCAACCCTATCAACTCGGGTGACATATTTATGAAGTATGAAATGGTTAAGTTGGGAATTTGGTCCATCTGGGGCTGATTTGTTTGACAATTGATTTTAAAAATTTATTTCGCACGTATTCGACTCGATTCGATTACCGGCAGGTGAGTTGTGCATCATGGTTAGCCCCGACCATGATCGAAGGGTGGATTTGGTTAACTGAAATGTTTTAGGGGCTGAGGTAAAGTAATTGGGTTTGGGTTGGGCCTTGGCCCAAAGTGTTGGGCCTTGGGCCAACGTGTTGGGCCTTAGGCCAAAGTGTTGGGCTTGAACGGCCCATTAGGCAAGAGTGCTCTTATGGTCTAGTTTAGTAACGCATTGTGTACTATTTACAGGCCCTTACTTGTGAGTGTGCACTTAGGGATTTCCTAGCTCGTTGCAGGTGTTCGATCGATTTTAGGTGAGTTCTTGATGCCCCGTTTAACTCTTTTTATGTTTTGGGCTAGCATGCACACCTAAGCGATTTTGCTTGATGAAATGTTTTAAACGATTTTACATAGGCTTGCTAGTATTGGTAGGCCTTGGAATGTTAAAGAATGTGCGTATGTATATATATATATATATATATATATATATATAAATATTAGAATGGCCAATATTTGGCGAATGTTGTAGTCGTCTCGACTACTGAATGTTGCGTATGCCTACTTTGTGTTTGCATGCGCTGAATGTTACGTGTTTGGGTTGTACGTTTGCTCGACCATGAATGTTATTATTGAATGTTACATATATATATATATATATATATATATATATTATATAGGAATGTACGTATAGAGATGTTTATGCGTAAGGATGATTATTTATTAAATGTGATGACCTAACTGATGTATTTCCGTTTACATTTTTGAAACATTTGGAATGATTATTAGACTTTTGTTACTTATTTAAAACTTGAACTCACTCAGCTTAAGCTGACTTTGTGTGCATGTTAGTGTGAGTTTCAGGTTAGGAAGAGGATGCCTTATCGCTTGGACGTGCACGAAGTTACTGGTCGGTGAAGGGCATACTGGAAGGAAGAATTTGCTTATGAACATTTTTTTTATTTATTTCAAAAGATTTATAAAAAAATTATTCTTAATATGGTTTTGGGAACTTATTTCATTTTTCATGTTTTCCGCTAAATTTACACTCTGATATGTTTGTTTTAATGGAAGAAACAGGTTTCAAGTTTAATTATTTTAATAAGTGTTTTGTATGAGTACCAACTGTGGGGTTCCCGGGGTTCGGGGCCTTACATATTAAGATATTATAATATATCTTAGTATATATGGAAACTCTGAAAATATAGCAAAAAAATGACACACCCCAACCTAACGCGGAAATGCCGGGGCGTGATCCGATTGCTCACAGCTCGAAGATATTATCAAATATAAAATGTGACAATATCTAATTGATTATTTAATTCAAATAATACTCAATATTCAGTTACAACAATACAATTCAAATTAATATAAACAACAAGTCTAAATCAATGTATGTCTTCATTATAATCCTAGAATCAAGAATATATTAAAAACCATTGTTTATCATCAAGTTAAAGTCGAAACAATAAGCGAGTACGAATATGTCAGACCTCTGATTTCAATAAAACTCAATCAAGAATCATGTTAACAATATACATAGGGTTCTAATCAATCATATATCAAACAATATCATCATGCTCTTGATTTATTAACCATATTTCAAAAGAAATGAACCTCTAGGATTTCTATCAACAATCAAAACACATGATAAGCAAGAAACTAGAATCGAACGAGAATTGCTTATGTATATTGATTTACGGGTGAAAGTTATGAACCCCAGCACCTCTAATCTACAAGGAACACCAAATCACCCAAGGAAGTGTGTGAAAACCATTTTTAACAAAAATCTCGACCTAGCGATCCCCCGCGTGGCGCGAGGGATTTAGCCACATCCTTCGTGCGGCTCGGGGCGCTTTAGGGTGTTCTTTTTCATTTTTTTGTTTACTTTAAATATATATATATATATCTTTAACTATATATAATAGGTATAAGAGAGAGAATGTTGAATTGTTGAAACTTAAGAACTTTACAAATGTTTTTGCATAGGTTACAACTCAGTATTGCTTGCAAAGCCTTTAACGCAGGTAAGTGTGCAATCTCCGATCTATTTCACCAAAATTTTGAAACCCCGCCTCACTCTCTTTCTCTAGCTTCTCTGCTCATCCTTTCATTCACCATTTGAGCTCCAACAATGTTTCACCAGTTTGAAGATCTGTAACCCGCACAAGTCCACCAATTTACAAATCTGTTACAGGTCTAGGTTGCTCTAGATCTAAGCGAGGGGGTGTCAGAAAAATCACCGCCACCGTTGCTGTTGTAACAGCTACTGCCGCCACTGTTTTTACAACTACCGCTCCTTATTCTTGAAAATTTTCAAGAAATTGTGATAAATTTGTAAGCATACTTCTTTTTCTTAAAATCGTGATGCTTCTGGTAAAGTATGATACATTCTTCTTGTTCAATAGAAATTGCAGCAACTAGGGTTTTATAGGAGACTTGGATTGAAGTTATTTCTCCAAAGTACTTGATTTGTTTCTTAACTGTCAATGCCAAAGTATGTGGATTAATTTATTTTTTTGTATAAGTCAATTTTAGTTTACATTTGTTAATATATTTCTGAAATTTTGTTGCAGTGTCATCAAGCTACTGATTGCCAACACTGACAGGTGATTCAAGCACCAGAACAAAAGCTACTGGTATGCCTTTTGTTTTTGTTCAACACTAAAACTAACATAAAAGTCATAAAACTACTGGTATGCCGAAGTATGCTTTTTTTATTATACCAAAGTACCATTTTGGTATGGATTTCTAACCTATCACCTTGCTGAATGCGCGGGAGTATTTTAACGTTTAAAGTTAACAGAAAGTTGATGATAAATAATGATTTTTTTTTATGTTTTCATTTTTATTTTTCATGGATAGCTTGCATCGTTTTGCTCAGCTTTAATCTAACGTATGCTTTTTGTCAACTTAATGTTCGTGTCATGTTTATTTCATATGTTTGGTGTTTGTTTCTGCGCTTCTTTGGGGTTTTAGAGTGGCTTTATGGTTCAGTGTTTAATCGAGAGGGAATTCGTTACTTGCTTTTATAGTTCAACTAGGTTATTTACCCATGCACGACACGGGTGGACGTATAGAAATCGTCTAACAAACATATATAATTTTATATTATATTGTAATTTGTAATATGTTTTCTAGGACGACAACATGATATTTAGTTGTAAATAATACTCGTACGAAAGGAAATTATTGTCAGACATAAATATAACCCAAAATAAGATACGAAGTATAATGTTTAGAAACACAATTAAAAGTTAAAAAAATTAAAATTCATAAACTAATAAGTGTGTAGTAAGCGTAAAGCAAGGCATGTGTCTACCACGACCCCTCATTCATATTCAACCAGGAAATCAAAGAGACGTTTGATAAGAAAAATTGACTAAGGCTCAATGGACTACATATTTAACCAACATGAATTAAACATTTGTTATAAACATCACACCTTATAGTTGATAAATAATCCATTTTCGTTACTGATGGTTTTTGTAAGTGTGAAAAATTTTTGTTGATTAACAAATAGTAGATAACATGTTGAGTACAAATTATCGAGGTGATCACTATATTGACTTCAATAAAATGTTTAATATTATTAATGATTTGAAAAATCATATACCATAGGTAATCTTATTTTTAACACACAAAAAAGACAACAAAATGCAAATGTTATAAAAGTATGTTTTGAAAAGTAAGATAATTAAAACAATTAAGTGTAACAAATTTAAAAAACATTTACTTTTCCAAACACCGGGTATGTTAAAGACATAGATTTTGACATATTACCTTAGAATATAAAATAACTAAATTATAAAGCAAACCATAAATTTAGACGATATATAAAAATCCAACATAAATCAAACCAAATTGGAAACATGAAGAAATTGTCTTAGAAAACAAAAGACACTAAAATTGAAAGGCAAAAACAAAGGTCTTCAAGTGTTGCATTTATTTTGAGCCTCCAACGTCCATCACATATCAACCTTTAAGGTGCCAGACATCGCTCCTTCATCAACATTCACCGGTTTGTTATTGGCCTTTAGACGCAATAACTTCAATATCCTTGAGAAAACAATCATTCTTAAGCTTATCCAACTTATTGAACATGGTTGTTTTTTTTTGGCTCAATTGTGTTGTTTGTAATAAAATAATAAGAACGCAAACAAAGTATTAAATTGATAATATTTAAAATATTTGAACGATATCAATAATATGAAAGAATGAAATAATTTGAGTAATATAAATGAACCTTACAAAGAAATACGAAATTGCAGAATTTGATAGATAAAAGATGTGATGTGAAATTTATTGTGTAAAACTGAAAGTACAAAGAGAGGAGTAATAACATAAATATTTTTTGTTAGTTAATTTAAAAATGAAAGTTATTCTCAATTTCATTCAAGGTAATCAGTTGGCACATAAATTTGAAATTTTAAAGTTAATCTAGTTAATATTTTTATTAATAGTCAAACGATTTTTAATGTAAAAATGATTTCATAAAGACGCAACAAATATCAGAGAGTTGAAAACTATAATTTATGTAATTATTATTGTTATTAATAGTTAAACATTTTTTTAAATTTAAAAGGTAGATTCGATTAACTTGAATCGATGATCCGGGTTATTAAAAAGAGATGCAGGTCGTCCAGATAATATAATTATTTAGTTTTAAATTATTTAATTATTAAGATATTATAATATATCTTAGTATATATGGAAACTCTGAAAATATAGCAAAAGAAATGTCACACCCCAACCTAAGGCGGAAATGCCGGGGCGTGATCCGATTGCTCACAGCTCGAAGATACTATCATATATAAAATGTGACAATATCTAATTAATTATTTAATTCAATTAATACTCAATAATCAGTTACAACAATACAATTCTAATAAATATAAACAACAAGTCTAAATGCATGTATGTCTTCATTATAATCTTAAGGTCTTTCTAAGTGTTCATCCTTTAACTCAGGGGATATGTCAAACGAATGAATACAATAACACATAAGCACATAACAAGTAGCTTTGATTAATCACACACAATTACACGTTTGCTAATATTTGATATATATGTATATATAGATATGTATGTATAGTATTATATATGCATATGTCCCTAAAACGTTTATGAAAATCGAGTAAAATAGGGGGATGATAAAATCACCTGATCGATTAAGCCAAACGGGAATGAATACGAAAAGAACGATAATCACGCTCTTCGAGAGTTACCGACAAGGATCCTAATTAAATGATATTATGAGTGAATTATAATGATATAATATGTATAACGAATTTAAGATTTCGATGTGACTTGAGTTACAATTATGATTGATATATTAAGGATTGAACGATTAATCACTACGGATTATTGTTATTGTTTAATTATAAAAATCATTGTTTAATGTATAATCAAATCTTACAAATAATTAGTTTAGTTTAATAAATATAAGTTGAGATCTACTATAATAATCCTTTAAATATGTAATTATAGTAAAATTTATATCTTAAAAATTGTTTAACGAAATTCGATGGTAAAAATATAATTAATACTTTTAATATGTTTAATACGTTTATTATAGTTTTTGTTTAAAAATAATAATACATATATATTGATATATGTACATATAATATATATATATATATATATATATATATATATATGCAATAAATATGAGCAAATTTATAAAGATGTTCTAACGACAAAAATATTAATATTGATGTCGAGTTTTTAATGAAATAATTATGATCTATTATTATTATTAATAATAATATATATATATATATAGACACACGAAACTTGTAACGAGACCATTTGACACGAAACGTTAACTTATGATGTCGTTTTAATTAAAATAGTGTTTATTTGATGTTTAATATTAATTATAATATGTTATAAACAATTAAAACCAATTAAAACCATCAAACTAAAAAAAATACCAAACTTAAGCCTCTCGTTATGTGAACTTTTTTTTCATTCTAAAAGAGATACTATACGAAATAAGACAAGAGGGTTCATAAACTACCATTAGATTTGATTGCAAAGTATTGATTTTTACATATGTTGATGTAAATTACCATTAGATTTGATTAATAGTCAAACTTGCAAATTAGATTGGTGACCACTAAACATAAACATTGTATTGGGTAAAAGTTTATTTATTTAAGGTGAAAAGGCAACAACACTTTCTCTTATTTTAGGCTGTGTAGCGAAAAATGTAACGGTTGAGACGGAAAAATTATATTATAACGTTGAAGTGAACAAATGGTAGCATATGCGGATTAATCTGACTCGCTTTGACCATTGACAACTAGCGTTTTGTATGTCGATTACGGTTGGATCCCGCCGCTTCGCGCGGGTATCCTACTAGTGTGTGTGTGTGTCTATATATATATATATATAATCAAAGTATGAACATGCAAAGCAAGTAATCACATAGCACGTACATGTATTCGTTTACAGGATTGACATTTATCACCAACGCGTACGGACTGACTCGTGTAAATGTTATGCGTGACGTGTAATATAACGGAATTGGATTGACGGTGTTAACATGGAAGAGCGAGTTGTCACTCTGGGAATCCTACATTTGGTAATCATACCCAAAATTCTCAAAACTTTAAAACCAAAGCAAGTTCATTTTATTAAAACCAGCTTAGAGTAATAAGCAGCGAAAAATAATAAGTGTGAAAACCCAAAAACCGGGGACATGTGCCCAAAAATCAAATATAAATAAAATGTTCACTTTATTCAAAAGTCCTCGACTAGAAATGCCTTCAACACGTCCAAGCGGTAAACTCCACTCCTTAACCTAAAAGTTAAACTAACATACACACAAAGTCAACTTCAGCTGAGCGAGTTCACGTTTTAGCAAACAACATTCATAATTCCTTTCAAAGGTTATAAAACAATAGTGGAAATAATAAGCAATTAAATAAATAATTACCAAATAATATATCGATCAAATACGCGTACACAGGCCTCCCCACTACGAGTCAAGACTCGAGTAATATACCTGACCCGGACGCGATAAGACATAAGCACGTGACACTAGCCTCCCAACCACGAGCCAAACCCAAGTAATATACTTGACTCAGTCACGACTACAAACAAAAACACGTGATACAGGCCTCCCAACCACGAGTAAAAATCCGAGTAATATATTTAACCCGATCACGGTTTAGCAAACGACGGGCCTCCCCACCACGAATCACGAGACACGAAGTCAAGAATCCGAGTAATATATGTGACTAGTCTAAATGATGATTATGCAACACGGGCCTCCCTATCACGGGTTAAACCCGAGTAATATATTTGACCCGGCCATAATCACCATGCACACACACATCAATAGGCCTGCTCACATATATCTTATTAACAAAGAACTAAGTAACATCTACAATCGTAGGCTATAGGGAAATATGTATAAGTCATTACTAAAGTATATCTAATACAAGTAAGACTATGCGAACTCGCTTAAAATACTTTAACGAGTAAAACAGAGTAGGTGTGTATGCTAGCCCAAAAATGTAAAAGGTAAAGAGGGGCATCATGAACTCACCTGACACGAGGCACGCAAATAGCAATGAGCTAGAGAACCCCTAAGTAATCCCATAATTCAAATGCCTGTCGGATTACACACAATGATTCCATTGCTCACAATACCAAAGTAAGATACATATGACATACCTAGGAACATGATGGAGAAAAAACTTCACTTTAAACAGCCCCGAAAAGTACTCAATTGGACAGCCACCCGTTAAGCCAAAAATGAACGTTTTTCGACGAATAAGCGAGCAATTAAGATGAACCAAGGTGCAAAACACTTGCATTGATATAATACTAACCTTGAATTGGAGTTTTAGCTCTTAGGAATGGCTGGAAAAAGAAAATTGATGGTGTTATGGCTCCCTAAAGAATGGTAGAACCGGGTTTTAATATATAATAATTTTAAATCTATGCCCCCAACTTGTAAAACTTAATATCTTGGACCAAAAGGTAATTTATAAGACTTACAAGAATGAATAGGAGGTCCCTAAAGAATGCCAGATCGATCCCGATAAAATATACAAACTCTACAAAGCTTAAATATTTTAACATAAATTAACGGGTGTTACACCCAAATTACTAGATCCGATTTGATTCAGGAAACCACAGACAAAACTCTTAAAATCACGAAAAAACTACAAATCGCCCAAGACCGACAGAAAAGCTATGTTGACGTTGGTAGAAAGGCGTTGTCCTTTGAAATAGGTGAAAAAGTATTCCTGAAAGTAACCCCATGGAAAGGCTTTATTCGATTTGGTAGAACCGGTAAACTAGCTCCACGATACATTGGGTCGTATTCAAAAATCAGTCCTGTAGCCTATCGACTGAACTGTCTTTGGAGTTAAGTTCTATTCACGATGTTTTCCACGTATCGAACATGAAAAAGTGCCGTACTTATGAGGTCGAGATAGTACCACTAAAAGATCGGAACATAAACGAAAAACTAAACTTTTTAGAGAAACCAATGGAAACATTAAAAGGGAAGATCAAACAACTAAGACATAACAAAATCTCATTTGTCAAAGTTCGGTGGAATTCACAATGGGGACCCAAATTCATGTGGGAACGAAAAGCCGAATTTAAAAATAAAAAACCACACCTTTTTCCTAATAAGGGTGTAGCTGAATAATTAAATTTCGGGAATGAAATTTTCTAACTGGGGGAGAATGTGATAATCATGACAAAACCATGTACATCTTAGTATGTATTTACCAAATAAACGATTAACCAGTTATTCGTATCGAACAAACGAATAACCAAACGGGTCTGGTTATAACCCGGATATCCCGAGGGGCCATCTAAAAGTGATATACGTTTATTATAAGCTAGCATACTGATGTTATGGCCTTAGTACAATTGCAAAACCAGTTAAACAAAAACATACTCGTTTAACTACCCGCTACGATTTTAAACGCGAAAGATAGTTACGAAACAAGCATTGTATCATCTATTAAGCCAAAAAAGACTTACAAAACACTTATTTGGTAGGTTTTAAGCAATTCGTGAAAATATTTTGGATTTTTACAACCAAATAGTATGTTTTTTCTAAAGTTACAAGAAATTGGCCGAAAAACACTAGTTTTCGCATTGTTTGTCGTACCCGATATATTTTTCTCGCCAAAAACTGGACCCAAAATAAATTGGAGTTGAGATTTAACATTCAGGCACACAAAATGAGGCATGTGGTTCAAAATGGGGCCTAAGGTGAGCCCAATACCTAGCGGCCGACAATTTAGAATACCCCCCCCCCCTGAAGTTTTTTTTTCACACGTTCTTCAACACAAATCTGGAACTTAACCTCTGGCTTCTCTCAAGCATCAAGCCCTAAGGTAAACTCATTAATTTTGATCATTAAACCCTAGTATAAACAGGGTTTTTACATAAAACATGAACTTTGATTAGTAAAAATCAATCCTATCCATGCAAAAACCCTAAAAATTGTAAAGAAACATGTTTTGATCTTACACATGGTTATGAATCTGAATTGATAAGTTTTTTTTTGCAATAAACACGGATTATGTGATTTAAATCGCGTTTTTACCGTTCAAAAGTTCGATTTAAAACCCTAACCGAAACCCTATGTTTCAAGGCTGATCTTTAGATGATACATGCTTGGTTTTTTGATATAGAACCTGTAATTACATTACTTAAAAGGACAAGAACCTAGACAATTGAGGAAAAGAGTTGAAACGAACGAAAACCGCAAAGGTATTGCCGAAACACTCATTTAGGGGATGTTTAGGATTAGATTGTGATGTGCTTTTTGTTAGTTAGTGAAATTTTGTAGGGATATCAGGGACCATATGAAAGAGTCTTTGTCCAAATTTGGTAATTTTTTGACAATCCGAGAATATTTGAAGAATTTATTACCGTTTAGGGACGCTTATTTGGGAAAAATACTTAAACTGCTTGAAAAGTTATGAAATTTTGTAGAGAACTCAGGTATGACATAATATGATCACATATAAAATTTGGGGTCATTGGGAAAACCCTAGATATGCTTTCTGGATTAGTGTTTATTCGAGTTTTTATGGTCGTTTTTGGCACAAAATGGTAACTTGGCAAGATTGTTAGGTTCTGGAAATTTTATAAGCTATTTTGTGATTTATTTGGATCACTCAGTAAATTTACTTGATTTTTTGGAAATCGTTTGGTAAAAATGGACGATTTATGAGTTAAAAATAACATATAAAATGAATTTTTGTAAATTAATAAATCAGTAAAGAATTCAAGAAATTAATCAATAAAATATTTTTTGGAAATATATTTCATAATTAAACGATAAATGGATAATTAGTTGTGCTGATTTTAAAGTTAAACAAATTCAATTATGATAAAAACCAATAGGTTTGTGATTAACGAATCTGTTGGAATATTAGGACACCAAGAGTGATCAGAAATCATATTTTTGGCTCAATTGAGTAAAACCGAACTTTTTGTGAGAAATTTGGACAATTTGAATAGATTGTGCGTGTTTTTCTCCAAACCAGACTGAAAAAACATAAACGAGCCCCATATCGAATCCAGACATCTAATCTATGATTTCTCTTTATAAATTTAATAATTTTATCAACTAACACTTTTACCCAAGTTTAAGTGGCCATACCTGTTTTCTAAACGCGTAAATGATCAACTTGGCTCAGCAGGTGAAACAGTGATATTGAGCCATGTTCAATTTTAAACATTAGACACTAAACAACATCATAATTTAAAACTATTAGCATGATCTAGGTGTGACAGCTATACCCAGACTAGAAAAACGGCCTAGTTTAGTATGGAGATTATAATAATATTAAAATATTAACATTAATATAATATTGATTATTGGGACTAAGTGGTAGCGAGTGAGACGAACCACAAGCTGATACAATACTGAATGCCTATTAAAGAGTGAGTTTCATGACCCTTCTTTCTAAACTCTTTTTAATACTTTTAGGGTGAAAAGCATGTTATTTACACTTGAATATCTGATACCATGTAATGATGTGAATTATCTAAGTGCTAACACACAAAAGTCCCCACTGGCATAGTGATTAACTTCGAGCCGGTAACTTGTTAATAGTACTATTGGTTTGACAAACCCAAATGGAGCTGGCATGGTTTTTGAGTCTTTACCCCATTTGCACCTGACAATAACTATGCAAACATTCTAAATTAGTGTTAGACATAGCTACTTGTGGCATGTTGTGGGCGAAAGGGGGGGCCATAGTGGTTGATTGGGCGTGGGAAATGGAGGCACGCAACATAAACAGACATTCAAGGGTTCACTGTAGCTTAGCATAATTACATCATATACATACATACTTACATGCGTATATACAAACTATGAATTGTGATTACGCATAACTGATTTCTTGAAACTAGTGAAACTCACCAACTAAATGTAGTTGACCCGTTTTAACCTGCTTTTCAGGTATACCAAAGTTGAATGAATTGATGATGTGTTCTGGAATGTGATCAGTGCAATATGAATAGATACAAGCATATTAGTAAGGAGTGGGACAGTTAGGTGTTGTTTGTTTTTGAAGACAAAAACTGTCTGCAATCTTATTTCATCTTATTTCGTGTCTGCATTCTGAAAATATGATACTGTTTGTTTTTTAAAATAGATAGCGTCTGCATAAGCTGAAAATTAGTTACCTATGATACATATCACAGTAGATAAAAACTTATTTAACGTCTGTAGACTGCTAAAATAATTGGTAGTGGTGTACGAACTGTGAAAGTGGACGGTGGTGGACAATTGGAGGCAAATGGTTTTCGTACGCAGTGAACGGTGGGTGGTGGTGGTGATGGACGGTGGAGGTGGGTGGTGGACGGTGGTATGGTAATGGACGGTGGTGGTGGATGACGGTGGGTGGTGGTGGACAATGGTGGTGGGTGGTGGATGGTGGTGATGGCTAACGATGGGTGGTGGTAGTGGATGACGGTGGTGGCGGTGATGGACGGTGGGTGGTGGTGGTGGACGGTGACCGTCGGTGGTGTCACACCCCAAAAATCTTAACTTAAGCAGCGGAAGATTTGACTAGGTCGTTTCAGGTGGTGGCGGCAAACGCCTTTTCAGCCAATCTCAAACAAATTTATATGTAATACATATGTTGGACTTTATTCAACCATCAGAGTTTTTACACGTGTTCAAATACAAGATTTTTTTTCAAAGTACAAGTCCAACTAAACAAAAGTCAACATTCTTCCCATTCAAACACATGTCACCGTTTTCCCCGCATGATCCACGAATCTCCAAATTATCATTTACCTGAAAAGTATATTAAAACATTTGGTGAGTTCTCATTTAAAAACCATGATGTAATAGCTCTCGGATTTTACGTCAGATATTTCTCCATTTTAATCAATAAGGTTATCATTATTAACTTTGATTCTTGCATTTTATTTCTTAAACAAATCGTATTAGTTGTAAATGAGCAAAGAGTACAACACATGTATGAATATCAAATGAACAACACGAGACATACCAAACTCGAAATATTCCCACCTTCCTAACCAGTATCTCTGGCTAAATGAGGGGCGTCACCCCGATAGATCTATCAATATTTCTACACCCTAGACCAAGGTTAACGGTTTTCCCATTCAAGTGACTCATCCCATTTAATACGTTTTGTAAAATAAAATGCATCAATTAAATATACTTTTCCCCCAAAACAGTTATATGTAAAGCGTTATCAAAACGAGAGGATTTATGAGAAACTCACTGTTGTCAGTAGATGGTCGGTTTTGACCACAATTCAACTCGTGTCCTATTGATTTAGTACATGTTTTTAATGATTTATTCCCATAATAACCTTAAATTGTTCCTTTAACTTAAAGCGTTCACACCAACCATTTAGTCTTTCAAAACGTTTATCATGTTTATCAGTTTCAGTGTTCGAGTTATCCATTAGTGGCTTTGGTTTGGTTAAGTCCAATATATATATACTTTCACTCAAGCAAATATCACAAATATTTATAAACATATATATGTATACATACTCCTTATATTAGCTAAACATGCATATAATACACTTAGCATCAATATTTGCAAATAAGACACTTAAATAATTTTCTCAAAATTGTTTATTAATTATTAATTTAATATTTAAATATAGTTATGCTAAAAAAAACCTTTTTAGTTGCTGAATTGTTTAAGTCTTTCAAAATTTGCAATTCTTTATGTTTAAGGCGACATTTTATCGGTTTTGTAGGTTTCGCATTTAACAGCGAACCGGATAATGCTTTCATTACATTTTAATCATTTTTAGTTGAAATATAGTTTTTATAGCTAAAATATATGTATTTTTATAAGTTAGTTTGTAAAAATCTATTTGTTGTCGGTTTAGTTTAAATATTAATAGAAATGATCATTTTTAACGTTTTCGCGTCGTTTTTTGCGGCTTGACTAGTTAATCGTCAAGTCTTATCATCTTGACCTCATTACACATATTATATAGTGTAACGTATATGAGTTCTTAGGTTTTAGGGGCTGTTTCAATTCAGCTCTTAAAAATCTTGTCGGTTTGCGTTAAAAAGCCGATTTTTCGACTAGTTAAGTAACCGACACTAATTTTGAACCAAGTAAAGCATGTAAATCATATAACACACAAATTATGGTTATTCTAACATGTAAACATATATAAATTTCTGGATTTCATAGTATATCATAAATATATATTTTTATTGATTATAAACATGCATTTAATTTTGATTATAAATTTATTATGTCACACATTAATATCTATACTTATGAGATCATTTTCCAATAACACATAGCATTTAAATATCTAATAAAAATCAGATTTTAATATTACTTTTTCAATGATTATAAATATTGTTTTCTAATTATTGTTAACCATTTCAAATTAAAATTAATAATATTTACAGTAATAATTTTAGGTGTAAGCAAGCAACTTAAGTATGTAACATACATAAAGATCCTATGTGTTTTCATATGATTTTCATTAACTTAAGCCAACAATTTCATACAACTAATGATCACAATCATATCAATCTATTTCTTTCAAAATCATGTACATATCATCAAATCTTGAACATACATAACAATATTCAAACATAAATCATCAAGATACATACATGCATGTAATATAATGAATACTTGAAAACACATACACACACTCATACTCTCTTTCTCACTCACGGATTTCTCTCTTTTTCTTCCATATTTACATTTTCAAACCCGTTCTCTAATCTTTTAGATCTTAAAATCACCAAACCAAACTTAACAAATATGAAAATGGAAGTGATATGCATGTGTGCTTGTATGTGCATGTGGATTTGGGTTCCACATACACACACTTGATCTTCAAAGTTCCATTTTCACATGAGTTTTGTGGTTTAATGGCTTTTGTGAACCCTTTTAAGATGCAAGAACAAGTGTTTTGCATCCAAAACTTGAATAACAAGATTAGGTACGGATTTTACCTTAGGGTTTGAGAGAGATATGAAAGGGGATGATTAAGATGGTTCCTAGAGGTGTGTTTTAAGCTCCATTCCTTCCTATCTTGCTCCTTACTTCATATTTCTTGGTTTAAAGTTAGGGTTTTTATCAAAATGTGGATATTATGGTTTGAATGGAAGATAGAGGGAGGAGGGAGGAGGGTGGCCAAATTTAGAAAAGGAAGGAGAGAAGGGAGGGTGGTGGTGGTGGTCTTGGGAAGATGAGAGTGGTTATGTAGTGTTCCAATGTTACACATGTCCATATGCATGCATGTGAGGATATTTATTAGGGTATTTATTTTATTTTGTTAAGTATTATATGTAAACTTTTATACCCACTTTGTTATAACTTATAAAATATAAATAGTTAGGACTAGTTTTGGATAAAACTAGTTACATATATGGATTCCTCATAAATTTGCTTCAAAACTATATAAATATCTAAATTTTTTGGAGTTGGTTGGGTTCGGATTCTTACAGTGTCCGATACCGGCTTTTACTCGCTTATTTTCTAGTTTTCGCGAACCGAGCATTCTAAAATTATGTTTATGGTCTAATATTAATATTTTCACTGTATTTATATTATTTTAGGTCATTCTCGATCTTTAGGAATTTATTTGGATTTTTAACCTTACCCGGGTCACTGCCGGTGTCAGTTTTGCGCAGTTTTCGCTATGCGCCAAAACTTAACTTTTTGAACACATTAAAATATAACTCATATATTTTTGGAGTTTTTGGACTAAAATATTTTATTTTATTCCTTCATAATATTGCATTACACGATAAACCCGGATTATATTAGTGTAGTATTTGTCTAAAAAATTGCTATCACATTCTCCCATCCTTTAAGAAATTTCGTCTTGAAATTTAGGAGGTGACGTTCGCATCTAATTGTTTAGGAAGAGCTGAGAATTTTTTTTTTCATCTGATCTTGTCATTCCCATGCTATTGCAGGGTTGCGACTCGAATTCAATTCGACTTCGACCAACTCGATTTTGTTTTGTCTGAGTTTCTAGATCTTCCATTCCATGATCTCAGCATGTTTTACAATAAATCAAAGCTTGTTGTCACGTGCACTTCATCAGATGGAATGATCAGTGATTCATCAGGTATTTGTTTCTTTAGATTAGATACGTGGAACGCGTCAAAATTTTTACTAAATGATAGAGGTAATTCGAGCTTGCATGCTATTGGACTGGCTCGATTGGCGATTTTGAAATGTCTTCCCTCTAGCTTAATTTAGTAATGTGATGACGAATTTTTATTCCCGTATAAAGCTCCCAACGGTGGGACCTTAATACTGGAAGATGATTGTTTAAGGAAACTAAGCCAATGGTAGGCGAGTATTCCATAGATTCTTGGAGAGTTATCCCAATCCTTGACATAGAAAAGCCATATTAGAGTTCAAATGCACCTGTAAATTCACAATTATGTTCTAGAACCGTAATTGTCAATTTACCTTACAAAATTACTCTAACATTCTTTCCATTATGAACTGGTAATTTCTCCATCTTGTATTCTTTTTAAGGGGGTAGAGAAAAAGCGAATCGATCTACCATTATCCAGATAGTGTCGCACTTACTAGATATTCATGGTAAATTGATTATAAGGTCTATGGTGATAGGTTCCCGATAGGAAAGTTCAGATAATTGCAAAAGTTCAGATGGTTCCTGATGTTCTACCTTAACCTTGGAGAATGTTACATGCTTGTATACAATATCTCCTTGTACTGTTCTATCATTAAAATTCTTAGAGTTCTTTTTGTATTTCTGTAGAACTTGGATTAACTGAGTATCTAGACTTATGCGTTCGTCTAGTACCAATTTACACAAGTTCAAGGTACCTAAACTTGGTTTCCTAAACATATTGTTTCATCAGCCTTTGACACAACTTCGCCTAATTTCTCTTGACTTTTAACATTTGGGTTTCTCTCTTCAAGGCTTTGTATTAAGCGTCACGAATTCGGATCATAAGAATCATTTTGAATTGTTAATTACGAAGCACTTATGAATAACAACCTTTCTCTTTCATTCTACTTAAGAATCAACTACAACATTTGCTTTATTGGGTGGTAACGAATGTCTCAGTCATAATGGTTGAGTAGTTCTACCCACAATCGCTGTCTCATATTAAGATCTTTTTGATCAAATATATGCTAGAGACTTTTGTGATTAGTGAAGATTGTACATTTGGTGCCATAAAGATAGGGTTTCCAAATCTTGGGAGCAAAAATAACAGCTCCTAGTTCCAAATCATGAGTTGTGTAGTTCTTTTCATGCACTTTGAGTTGTCGTGATGCATAAGATATCACCTTGTCTCGTTGCATAAGCACACAGCCGAGACCAAAGCGTGAAGCATCATAATATACTACAAATCCATCTGTCCCATCTTGTAGTGATAAGATTGGAAAGCTTTCTCTTACTTCTCCATCTAATCATATTTCTTATCTTTCTGGGTTAGTAGAGTCAGAGGTCGGGCTACGGAAGAAAATTTTTCAATGAATCGTCTATAGTATCCAGCTAATCCCAAAAATTGTCGCACTTTAGTAGGGGACCTTGGTGTCTCCCAATTCTTAACTGCTTCAAATTTTGAGGGATCAACATGAATGCCTTTTTCATTTATGACATGACCAAGAAAATGGACTTCTCGAAGCCATAAGTCAGATTTAAAGAATTTTGCATATAACTTCTCATTCTTTAACAATTCAAGAATTAACTTCAAATGTTGTTCATGCTCATTCTTAGATCGTGAATAAATAAGTATATCATAAGTATATCATCGATGAATACTATCACGAATTTGTCCAAGTAAAGCTTACAATCTGTTCATCAGATCCACATTTACGGCAGGTGCATTTGTTAAACCGAACGGCATAACTAAAAACTCTTAGTGTCCATAACGAGTCCCGAATGCTATTTTAGGAATATCAGCTTTTGCAACTCTTAACTGATGATAGTCAGAACGAAGATTGATTTTTGAATAGAAACTTGATCATTGAAATTAGTCAAACAAATCATTAATCCTTAGTAATGGGTACCGATTCTTGATGGTGAGCTTGTTTAGTTCCTGATATTCAATACACATACAAAAAGAACCGTTTCCCTTCTTTACGATAGAGCCGGTGCTCCCCAAGGTGAGAAGCTAGGTCTAATAAAGCCTTTATCCTGTAGTTCTTGTAATTGTGTAGATAACTCCTGCATTTCTGACGGCGCTAATCTGTAAGGATATTTGGTTATCGGTGCAGCATCTTGAATAAGATTAATTCTAAATTCAACTTGACGCGGTGGGGGTAATCTAGGTAAGTCATCGAGGAAGACCTCTGGAAAATCACGAACTACAGGAATGTCTTCTATCCTTTGTTCCTTAGACGTTGTACCAATAACATTGACAAGGAACGTCGGATATCCTTTACGAAGCATCTTACGAGTTTTCGTAATACTAGTGTCCCTCAAAGTAGAACTGCCTCGATTGCCGAGAATTGCTAGTGTTTCCCCATTTGGGAGGGGTAAACGAACCAACTTTTCTGAACAAACGATCTCAGCATGGTTTTTAGACAACCAATCCATTCCCACACTAGATCAAAACTGCCTAATTCTACTAGTAAAAGATCAATACTGAACTTATGGTTTTCTAAAACAATATTACATCCATGAATAACATTTCCATTTTGATCAACTTTCCGTTGGCTAATTCAATTGAATATTTATTATCTAACTTACTTGTTTTCATACCAAGTAAGCGTTCGAATTGTTTAGAAACAAAACTTAGATCAGCTCTATGTATCGAATAATATGAAGGCATAATGGTTGTTTATGAGAAACATACCAGTGACCACTGATGAGTCCTTACAGGTCTTTTTTGCGTTCATCTCAAAAGCCTTTCCTTTGTTATTTTGATACTTGAACTTTGGACAATCCTTCTTGTAATGACCCACACTTCCACATTCAAAACATCCTTGGTTCCGATTGTCTGAAACTGAATGTGACGTCGTGGCATAACAGTCTTGAGCCACGTGTCTAAACCGATTGCATCGGTCACACTTCTTGCATTCTCTAGTTTGAGTCTTTCCACACGTGTTACACCGAAGCATTTGGTTAGAACTTCCTGCAGCTCTACTGGTGTTAGCAGCAAACACTCGTCCAGAATTCTGGGTGTTTCTCTTAAACTGTCCTCTAGAATTACCACTTCACTTCCTTTTAAACTCTCCCGGATTTGGATCGGTATTCCCTGTCTTCTTTTCTGGTTCAGCTGTAACGACTTTCTTTCTGGAAACTTTCAGTATTCCTTTACTAACACAGTCGTTGATCAGAGTTTTCGCTAGCTCTCTAGCAGACTGAATCGTGGTTGGTTTAGATGAAGTAACCATGCCTCGAATTTCTGGTACCAAACCCCATATATATCTCTCGATTCTGTCATATTCAGGAGTAACCATTCGCGGTACTAGTCTTGCCAAAGCGTTGAATCGAGATGTAGAGGTTCCGATGTCTGCTCCTTCCATCGATAGGTGCCATAATTCGGACTCCATCTTTTGCAACTCGTTTCTATGACAGTATTCCTTCAGTAATCGTTCTTTTATTTCATCCCTAGAAAGGCCATAGGCAGCACTTTCTCCCATGTTTTGTATTAACGAGTTCCACCATTCCAACGACTCGTCTTCAAAAAAACAAACTCCATACATAGCCCACTGCTCCGGGGTACAGTTGCTGATTTTCATAACAGATTCCATCTTTCCTATCCATCTAACAATCTCGAGAGGTCCTTCGGCTCCAGTAAAAGGTTTGGGATTACATCCCTGAAATGGTTTGTACGTACACCCTGGTACTGAATTCCCTGTTAACATAGTTATTCAAAACCATTACTAATTATTGAATGTTACTAGTTATAGTTTATGGAATATTTAAAAAATAATTTTCATTCCTTTCATTATCTACCTGGAGGGTCATTGGTAACAGTTCCAGTTCCAGTACCGTTACGGTTTCCGGCATCATTACCAGGGACTTGACCTTGACCACGACCAACATTACGAGTAGCGTTTTGTTGCTAAAGTGCGGAGTTAACATGCTGAGCGATCAGCTGGGCCAACTCTTCTTGAGAAGTCGGCAGTCCCGATCCTTGACCTTGGTTTTCAGAGCCTCTCCTAGTTTTTGGTGCCATTATCTTTTATCATCCAGAAATAATATAATGGTTATAATGATCATATATAATGGAATTACAACAATAATAACATAACCATACCATTAATATTTCAAGATGGAAGATTACATAGATTTACAAAGATACAAAATTGGTGCAATACATACTACACCTTAAGTGTTTACATCTTCCGAGCTAGAACATAGACATAGGCCAAAAGTGCCTAGGACATACATAATTAATCAAACTACAACCCAAACATCAGAATGTAGCTAGGAAAGACAAGACCCAGTGCATATCTGCCTCTAGTCGGTTCAACCGGGCCTCTGTCTGGTATGACCGGGCCTCTAACTGCAACACCCAATGTGCCATGTGGTCCAAGATTAAGCCTCCCGCTATCTCCCTATTTTCCATGTCCTGAAACCGTGCCATCAAACTTTCCAAAGCACCATTATGATGAGCCAACCTTTGCCCATGGTAAGTTAGCTCATCCTGACAATGGACATAACGAGCAACCCAGTCGTGCCTTTCCCTAGGCGCTGGCTGGGCAGCTGGAATACGGGTTGAGGGGCCCGCACCCGGTGTCTGGTATTTAGGTGAGATGCGTGAATCAGAATGCTCAGTCTCAGGTGCGGCTTGCTGTTTTCCTTTGTGGTCATTCATCTGAGCTGGTGCATTAGTCACGGTAGTGGGGGCAGTAGCAACAACTGTGGGATGCAAGGGTGTGATGACAGGTGGGGGGTAACTCCACATCTTCATCAGAGTTAGTCAGGTTAATAAAAGTCTTGTGTGAAGCCATCTGTGATAAGTAACTTAAAATACTAATACCAATAATAACAATGGTTATATAATTTTTATATAAGGATTTTCTAATTTTCATAATTCATCTAAATGATACTTTAACAACTTACCTTTACCTTCGCTTCATGGGGCGGGGGAAAACGTGTGTTTGAATACTTGGTTATAGTTTAGAAATTCTTGACAAAATTTCTAATTTACTATAACGATTGGCTCTGATACCAACTTCTGTCACACCCCGAAAATCTTAACTTAAGCAGCGAAGATTTGACTAAGTCGTTTCGGGTGGTGACAGACGCCTTTTCAGGCAATCTCAAACAAATTTACATATAATACATATGTTGGACTTTATTCAACCATCAGAGTTTTTACATGTGTTCAAATACATGATTTTTTATTAAAAGTACAAGTCCAACTAAACAAAAGTCAACATTCTTCCTATTCAAACACATGTCACCGTTTTCCCCGCATGCTCCACGAAGCTCCGAATTATCATTTACCTAAAAAGTATATTAAAACATTTATCAACACGTATGTTGGTGAGTTCTCATTTAAAAACCATGATGTAATAGCTCTCGGATTTTACATCAGATATTTCTCCATTTTAATCAATAAGGTTATCATTATTAACTTTGATTCTTGCATTTTATTTCTTAAACAAATCGTATTAATTGTAAATGAGCAAAGAGTACAACACATGTATGAATATCAAATGAACAACACGAGACATACCAAACTCGAAATATTCCCACCTTCCTAACCAGTATCTCTGGCTAAATGAGGGGCGTGACCCCGATAGATCTATCAATATTTCTACACCCTAGACCAAGGTTAACGGTTTTCCCATTCAAGTGACTCATCCCATTTAATAGATGGTTGGTTTTGTCCACAATTCAACTCGTGTCCTATTCATTTAGTACATGTTTTTAATGATATATTCCCATAATAACCTTAAGTTGTTCTTTTAACTTAAAGCATTCACACCAACCTTTTAGTCTTTCAAAACGTTTATCTTGTTTATCAGTTTTAGTGTTTGAGTTATCCATTGGTGGCTTTGGTTTGGTTAAGTCCAATATATATATACTTTCACTCAAGCAAACATCACAAATATTTATAAGCGTATATATGTATACATACTCCTTATATTAGCTAAACATGCACATAATACACTTAGCATCAATATTTGCAAATAAGACACTTAAACAATTTTCTTAAAATTGTTTATTAATTATTAATTTAATATTTAAATATAATTATGGTAAAAACACCTTTTAATTTGCTGAACTATTTAAGTCTTTCAAAATTTGCAATTCTTTATGTTTTAGGCGACATTTTACCGGTTTTGTCGGTTTCACGTTTAACGGCGAACCGGTTAATGCTTTCACATTTTAATCTTTTTAAGTTGAAATATAGTTTTTATAGCTAAAATATACGTTGTAAGGCCCCGAACCCCGGGAACCCCACAGTTGGTAATCATTCAAAACACTCGTAAAAATAGTTAAACTTAAAAACAATTCTTTTCATTAAAATAAGCATCACATAGTATAATTCAGCGGAAAACATAAATAATAAAATAAGCTCCCAAAACCAATTTAAATGTATTTAAATAAATGTTAAAAAGAAAACATTTATTATTATTGAAACATCCGACTAAGTATGCTCTCCACCGTCCAAGTAGCTTCGTGCACGTCCAACCGGTAATGTATCCATCTCCTAACCTGAAACTCACACTAACATGCACACAAAGTCAGCTTGAGCTGAGTGAGTTCAAGTTTTAATAAATAACATCTATAATAATAATAATCATAATAGTCATCCCAAGAGTTTTAAAATAAAAGGGATAAAACAGTTAGACCATCATCAACAGTAAGTAATCATCCTTATATATATATATATATATATATATATATATATATATATATATATATATATATATATAAATATCCATATAATTAAATATAAACGTCCTTATAATTATATATAATCGTCCTTATAATTATGTATAAACATCCTTATAATTATATACCTACATATATATCATCCAAGTAATAACATCAGGGTCGAGCAAACGTACAACCCAAGCACGTAACATCAGGGTCAAGCAAACGTACAACCCAAACACGTAACATCAGGGTATGCAAACAAAGTAGGCATACACAACATCAGTAGTCGAAACGACTACAACATCGCCAAATATAGGCCAAACAATAATGCGTATATATATATATATATATATATATATATATTAACATCCCAAGGCCTACCATATACTAGCAAGCCTATAAAAAATCCTTTAAAATATTTCATCAAGTAAGAAAACACTTAGGTGTGCATACTAGCCCAAAATTTAAAAAGAGTTAAACGGGGCATCAAGAACTCACTTGAAATCGATCGAACACCTGCAACGAGCTAGGAAATCCCTAAGTGCACACTCACAAGTAAGGGCCTTTAAATAGTACACAACGCGTTACTAAACTAGACCGTAAGAACGCTCTTGCCTAATGGGCCGTTCAAGCCCAACACTTTGGCCCAAGGCCCAACAACTTGGCCCAAGGCCCAACACGTTGGCCCAAGGCAAAAATTATAAAAATTCCTCCAACACAGCAATGTACGTGCAGCTATTTCAGTGCGCAACAAAATGGTTTTATTTTTATAAAATTCATTACCTAACCAAATTAAACGATTCCAATTGGGTTTGGTTCCTAACTAAAAATACTAACTTCCAGAAGTGGACCCAACCAATTTGGACCTGTCGAAAAAAGGTTATGACGTCGGGAAGACAGACCAGAATCCGTCATCCCGCATCAGCTTTGACACTCGATTTTATAAATTCATAAAAACTTCAAATCTCATCCAATATTATGTATTATACCTTTCAGGAAACTAGACTCAAAGTAGAACATGATGGGATCAAGAATCGAACAAAAACAATGGATTATCATCGCGTTCCAGACCCTACAATAAACGTATACGAATCTGTGAGCAAACTGTTATCATAAAAACTCAACCTTAACGACCAATAAGCACGTTAATATGATCAATTAAGGTGTAAAAGACATGGGGAATCATAAAACTGACCTTGAATTGAAGTTTTCACGGCTGAAACTTGGCTGGGCAGAAGAAAAACGAGCAGGGGGGGTCAGCAGGTCCGATCGGCGCTAGGAATGGATTAGGGTTAGGTTATTTTTATTTTATGATATAATACAAATGTTACATATTAGCCCTCAAGGTTTAAGGGATATGGTAACTTGGAAGGAAAGGTTAGGTAATATAACGTACCGGGAAGATGGTCGGGTCAACGAAAGATGCCGGACAACTCCCAAGAAAACATACATACTCTACACGCAGGAAATCTTTAAACCGATATATTAGCGGATTTACATATGTATTTTTATAAGTTAGTTTGTGAATCTATTTGTTATCGATTTAGTATAGATATTAATAGAAATGATCATTTTTAATGTTTTCGCGTCGTTTTTTGCGGCGCGACTCGTTAATGGTCAAGTCTTATCATCTTGACCTCATTACACATATTATATAGTGTAACGTATATGAGTTTTTAGGGGCTGTTTCAATTCAGCTCCTAAAAATCTTGTCGGTTTGCGTTAAAAAGCCGATTTTTCGACTATTTAATTAACCGACACTCATTTTGAACCAAGTAAAGCATGTAAATCATATAACACACAAATTATGGTTATTCTACAATGTAAACATATATAAATTTCCAGATTTCATAGTATATCATAAATTTATATTTTTATTGATTATAAAACATTCATTTAATTTTGATTATAAATTTATTATGTCACACATTAATATCTATACTTATGAGATCATTTTCCAATAACACATAGCATTTAAATATCTAATAAAAATCAGATTTTAATATTACTTTTCCAAGATTATAAATATTATTTTCTAGTTATTGTTAACCATTTCAAATTAACATTAATAATATTTACAATAATATTTTTATGTGTAAGGAAGCAACTCAAGTATGTAACATACACAAAGATCCTATGTGTTTTAATATGATTTACATTAACTTAAGCCAACAATTTCATACAACTAATGATCATAAGCATATCAATCTATTTCTTTCAAAATCATGTACATATCATCAAATCTTGAACATGCATAACAATATTCAAACATAAATCATCAAGATGCACACACGCAGGTAATATCGAATACTTGAAAACACATACACACACTCATACTCTCTTTCTCACTCACGGATTTCTCTCTCTTTCTTCCATATTTACATTTTTAAACCTATTTTCTAATCTTTTAGATCTTAAAATCACCAAAGCAAACTTAACAAATATGAAAATGGAAGTGATATGCATGTGTGCTTGTATGTGAATGTGGATTTGGGTTCCACATACACACACTCAAACCCACGGCTCACATGCATACACACACTTGATCTTCAAAGTTCCATTTTTACATGAGTTTTGTAGTTTAATGGCTTTTGTAAAGCCTTTTAAGGTGCAAGAACAAGTGTTTTGCATCCAAAACTTGAAGAACAAGATTAGGTTCGGATTTTACCTTAGGGTTTGTGAGAGAGATTAAAGGGGATGATTATGATGGTTCCCAGAGGTGTGTTTTAAGCTTCATTCCTTCCTATCTTGCTCCTTACTTCATATTTCTTGGTCTAAAGTTAGGGTTTTGATCAAAATATGGATATTATGGTTTGAATGGAAGATAGAGGGAGGAGGGAGGAGGGTGGCCGGATTTAGAAAAGGAAGGAGAGAAGGGAGGGTGGTGGTGGTGGTCTTGGGAAGATGAGAGTGGTTATGTAGTGTTCCAATGTTACACATGTCCATATGCATGCATGTGAGCTTACTTGGAAGCTCCACATTTCACCAACACATGAAGTAATCAAGTCTAGGCTAGGAGGTGGGGGGGGGTGTGGATGGGTAGGGGATATTTATTAGGGTATTTATTTTATTTTGTTAAGTTTTATATGTAAACTTTTATACCCACTTTGTTATAACTTATAAAATATAAATAGTTAGGACTAGTTTTGGATAAAACTAGTTACATATATGGATTCCTCATAAATTAGCTTCAAAACCATATAAATATGTAAATTTTTTGGAGTTGGTTGGGTTCGGATTCTTACGGTGTCCGATACCGGCTTTTACTCGCTTATTTTCCAGTTTTCGCGAACCGAACATTTAAAATTATGTTTATGGTCTAATATTAATTTTTTCACTGTGTTTATATTATTTTAGGTCATTCTCGATCTTTAGGAATTTATTTGGATTTTTAACCTTACCCGGGTCACTTCCGGTGTCAATTTTGTGCAGTTTTCGCTATGTACCAAAACTTAACTTTTTGAACACATTAAAATATAACTCATATATTTTTGGAGTTTTTGGACTAAAATATTTTATTTTATTCCTTCATAATATTGCATTACATGATAATCCCGGATTATATTAGTGTAGTATTAGTCTTAAAAATTGCCGGGTATCACATGTGGTGGTGGCGGATGGTGGGTGGTGGTAATGGATGGTGGTTGTGGCGGACGGTGGGTGGTAGTGGTGGACGGTAATGGTTGTGGCGGACGGTGGGTGGTGGTGGTGGACGGTAATGGTGGTGGCGCACAGTGGGTGGTGGCGGTGTTGAACATTGGGCGTTAATAGGATATGAAGAAGTGTGAAGAAGCGTAAAGAAGTTGAACAATGGCTTATTTTTTAAGACCATAAAAGCATTTTTCAGATTTTTTTATCAAAAAAATTAAACAGTCTTCAGAAGCTTATGTCTGTGCGCCTGCAGATGTAATCCTCCTATAGACCTTTTAAGCAAAAACAAACAGAAACTTAGTGAACTGGTTTTGTTTTGTACCACCTAGATTGTAAATGAAGATAGAACAATGTAATATAATGTAAATTAGTTTGAAATGTTTCTTTATAAACAATGTGGTTTCGTAACTATCGGTGTGACATTTTGAATGCTCTTAGTCTGTTGAATCTCCATATTTTATAAAAATCGAACAAATTTTTGTAAGAAAATCACTCATTCAAAAAAAATACTTTTTTTTCACAAAAGGTCAATTTTGTATAAATGTTTGAACTGCTTTTAAAAAGCAACTTTTTATAGCATGTAACATATTGTTTGGTTAAGTTATTCTATAAATAGAAACAAAAATGAAAATGATAAGAATGATTTGTGGTTTAAAAAAAATCCTTAAAAATAGAAAAATAATCATAACTCAAAATATAAATAAAAAAAACTTAAATGTTTCTCCCTTCGTTTTCCTTCAAAAAATAAAAACAAAAAAACAATGTCGAGGAAAAAAGTTCACTGTGACTTTTTATTAATCGTTGTGGTTTTTTGTTTATTTTCGTCCTTATTTGTGTCTTTTCCCTTTACATTGTGTTTTTTACTTTTTTTTCCTGATATTGTTTTATATTACTTAACATTGTGTTATATTTTGCTCGTCATTATGTTATATTTTGCACTTTATTGTACTTTTTTTTTATTTATCTTTGTGTTTCCTTTATTTTCGTCATTTTGTTTTTTTGTCTTTTTTTTAACAAGAAAAACAGGGGAAATATTTTAGTTTTTTTTTTTTTTACTTTTGATTGTTTATTTATATTTTTAGTTATGATTTTTTATTCTTTTTTTAGAAAAAGTATTTTTAAGACACAAAACCATTTTTACATTTCTCATTTTTGTCTCTATATATATTTTAACATTTCCACGTATTGTTATAATTGGTGGTTATAGTTTCTTTTACCATATTACGCAGTTATGCCCGATTTCTGTATTTACTACACAATCGGGATTGAATGCTCATGTCTTCATCTTTGATTTCTCTTGTGTTTCGGAAAAAAAAAGTAATTTTACTATTATAATCCTTAAAAAATCTCAGCTACACATTATTTTAAATGGTAAACATTAAAAACAAGACATTAATTAAAATATACTGAAATTAAATGAAAGATCTTGATTTGTTGTATTGATTTTACACAAGGATTTTTATTTGATACACTTGTATAATATACTTGGTTAGCCTCATGTGGTTAAGCTTAGTTCCTAGCTGGTTTACTAAACCAGCTATAGCTTGGATTTGGGTTTAGGTTGGCCTCATTTATCCAATTTGTGTCTTGAGCTTCTAATGTAATGCCTGTTAATTTCCGACAAAATGTTTAATCTTGTAGTGTTATGTACACCTTTCGGGCTTGACCCGGCATTCTCCCGGGAGCTCCTTGCAAACCTCGTAAACGTTCTCACTTAACTTTCCACCCAAGTTGCTACATACTTCAATTTGGAGGGACTTGGATGTAACTATTTTTATTATATCATAAAACAAAAGAAAACCCTAACCCTAAATCTATTTGCAGCCGATCGGACCTGGACCCCCCTACTCGTTTTTCTTCTGCCCAGCCAAGTTTCAGCCGTGAAAACTTCAATTCAAGGTCGGTTTTATGATTCCCCATGTCTTTTACACCTTAATTGATCATATGAACGCGCTTATTAGTCGTTAAGATTGAGTTTTGATGATAACAGCTTGTTGACAGATTCGTATACGTTTATTGTAGGGTCTGTAACGCGATGTTAATCCATTGTTTTTGATCGATTCTTGTTTCCATGATGTTCTACTTTGAGTCTAGTATCCAGAAAGGTATAATACGTAATTTTTGGACAAGATTTGAATGGTTTTTATGATTTTATAAAATTGAGTGTCAAAGCTGATGCGGGATGTCGGATTCTGGTCTGTATTCCCACTTCTGGAACTTAATATTTTGAGTTAAGAATCAAACCCAATTGGAATCGTTTAATTTGGTTCGGTAATGAATTTTATAAAAATAAAACCATTTTGTTGCGCGCTGAAATAGCTGCACATACCTTTCTGTGTTGGAGGAATTTTTATGATTTTTGTGTCCACTAGAAAAATATAATAAAAATATTTTTATAAACATAAGATATTTATGAAACTCTGGTAAAAATTTAAAAATTTAATTTCATGGTTTTCCTATGTAATAAAATACATCTTTGCATGCTAAAATCTGCATGTTATATTCGTTATTGATCAATAAGTTCGTTTTAGGCTTAACCTGTGGCTGCCCTTTCTCGCATCTTTCGGGGCTGTTATAATTGAAGTTCGTGCTCCGTCAACTTCCTAGGTATGTCACTTACAACATACTAAAATTTCATGGCCAATGGAGGTGTTTAGGTCGGTCAATCGATTTTAGTTCGAAAACTAGGGTTTATCGGGTGTAGAATTGTAAATTGTTGAGTTTGATGCGTTAATCAGTTGGACGACCAACCGAATCAGTTTGCATGGCCCTGGGAAGTCCAAGGGCTGTGGGAAAATTATATTTTTGATACTCGGGGCTGTTTTGGTGGTGATTGGTCAATCGAGTCAGCGGTGCGCGAATTTTCGTTTAAATGTTAAATTGAAAGTTGTAAAAAGGAACTGTCAACCCTATCAACTCGGGTGCCATAATTATGATGTAAGAAAAGGTTAAGATGGGAATTTAGTCCATTTGGGGCTGATTCGTTTGACAATTGGTTTTAAGATTTATTACGCGCGTATTCGACTCGATTTGATTACCGGCGGGTGAGTTGTTCATCATGGTTAGCCCCGGCCATAATCGTAGGGTGGATTTGGTTATTTGAAGGGTTTTAGGGGCTGAGGTAAAGTATTGGGCCTTGGGCCAAGTTGTTGGACCTTGGGCCAAGTGTTGGGCCTTGGGGCAAGTTGTTGGGCTTTGGGTCAAAGTGTTGGGCTTGAGCGGCCGATTAGGAAAGTGTGTTCTTGAGGTCTAGTTTAGTAACACGTTGTGTATGATTTACAGGCCCTTGCTTGTGATTGTGCACTTAGGGATTTCCTAGCTTGTTGCAGGTGTTCGATTGATTTCAGGTGAGTTCATGATGCCCCCTTTTTAACTCTTTTAAGTTTTGGGCTAGCATACACACCAAAATCCAATTTATACGATTTTACCCGTTACAACTATTTGAATGGTACTACATGGTCTCATACGTGATTGTACATTTTGAAAGTTATATTTGAATTATTTTATATGCTTTAGGATATTTTAGACTCGTTTATGGTCTTGTATCCTTTAAGGTTACGTACATTATTAATGGTCTAGACTCGAGGATGTTAGTAGACTTGGTAGTAATTGAATATGAGTAGACCTATTTACTTAGTTCCAGTATGGGATGATATATATATAGATATATATATATATGTTTGTATGTATGTATGGAGGTATGTATGTATGTATGGGTATTTGTTACCTTATGGCCTACGTTTGTGTGATGATATTTAGTTCCTCGTGACTAAGAATGATATGAGTAGGCTTATTGATGTGTGTGTGCATGGTGATTCACGGCCGGGTCAAATATATTATTTGGGTTGTACCCGTGGTGGAGAGGCCCGTGTGACGTGATCATCATTTTGGCGGGTCAAATATATTACTCGGGTTTTAAAATCCCGTGGTGAAGAGGGCCGTTGGATGTTGAGCCGCGATCGGGTCAAATATATTACTCGGGTTGTACTCGTGGTGGAGAGGCCCGTATCACGTGCTTAGATGTGTGAGCCGAGACCGGGTCAAATATATTACTCAGGTTGTACCCGTGGTGGACAGGCCCGTATCTCGTGCTTGGAGGTGTAAGCTGTGACCGAGTCAAATATATTAGTCGGGTTTGACCCGTGGTGGAGAGGCTCGTGTCACATGCTTAGGTCTTACCGCGTCCGGGTCAAATATATTACTCGAGTCTTGACTCGTGGTGGAGAGGCCCGTGTACGTGTGTTCGATGATGAATGTATTACTTGGTGAGTTATATTATTTATTTTATTTTATCCTCTCTATTGTTTATAACTATAACTTTGAAAACAAGTATGAATTATTGTTTATGAAAACGTGAACTCACTCAGCTCAAGCTGACTTTGTGTGTATGTTAGATTGACTTTCAGGTTAAGAAGTGGATGCTACCGCTTGGACGTGCTGGAGACTACTCGAAAGGTTGAAGGCATTTCTGGTCGAGGATTTCAAATAAAACAGATATTTTATTTATATTTGATTTTTGGACCCTTGTACCCGTATTTGGGATTTTTAAATACTTACACTTTTTCCACTGTTATTTACTCTGAACTTGCTTTAAATAAACAGAATTGTTTGGTTTTAAATTTTACGAATTTTTGGATATTATGACCAACTGTAGGATTCCCGGGTTTCGGGGTCTTACAAGTTGGTATCAGAGCCATGGTTCGAGGGATCCGAGCATTCCCGAATTCTTGGACTCGAACTGTAAAAGAAAAGACTAGAAATGCCAACCGCGAGTAGCTGCACGTCAAGAGGTAATTCTAATTGTTTAGTCATTCTTATAACTTTTAGAATTTCATTATGTTTATAATTGACTAAGTGTTAGATGGTATGCTAATATGGTTAGGGGCAGGGGGTGCTTATGATGGGCGGGTAAAGTAAACAATTAATAACACTTGATCAACGTTATTAGCAGTTTACCGTTACCTACCATGTTCTAAACGCTACCCGTGCTTGACTATGTTAGGGTTATGTCTTTGTAGGGATAGGATATGGCTATTGCTCGTGTCATTAGCTTTAAATTTCCTCCCAATCCTTTAATTCTCCCGTTCATTTCTTATCCTCTCGAACGCTTTGCGTGTAATTGTTTAGCTGAGGCTTAGCATACTATCACTCTAGGTTTCCTTACTACTTGTTAAGCTTTAAGCTTCGTTTCTGTTTGACTCAGGCGCTAGTAAAGGTTTTGTCGCTATCGTCCTCTTGTGCGATTAGATTATTAAGTTTCGTCTCCATCCGCATCCGTTCCTGTTGCGATGGGATTCAGGGACGAATCCCATTGTAAGGAGGGTGGACTTCTAACGCCCGTTAATTTCCAACAAAAGGTTTAATCTTGTAGTGTTAAGTACACCTTTCGGGCTTGACCCGGCATTCTCCCGGGAGCTCCTTGCAAACCTCGTAAACATTCTCACTTAACTTTCCACCCAAGTTTCTACATACTTTAATTTGGAGGGACTTGGATGTAACTATTTTTATTATGTCACAAAACAAAAGAAAACCCTAACCCTAAACCTATTTACAGCCGATCGGACGTGGACCCCCCTGCTCGTTTTTCTTCTGCCCAGCAAGTTTCAGCCGTGAAAACTTCAATTCAAGATTGGTTTTATGATTCCCCATGTCTTTTACACCTTAATTGATCATATTAATGCGCTTGTTGGTCGTTAAGATTGAAGATTGATGATAACAGCTTGCTGACAGATTCGTATACGTTTATTGTAGGGTCTGTAACGCGATGTTAATCCACTTTTTTTGATCAATTCTTGTTTATATTTTGTTCTAATTTGAGTCTAGTTTCCAGAAAGGTATAATACATAATTTTTGGACGAGATTTGAATAGTTTTTATGATTTTATAAAATCGAGTGTCAAAACTGATGTGGGATGTCAGATTCTGGTCTGTCTTCCCGACATCATACCTCTTTTCCAACAACTCCAAATTAGTTGGTTCCACTTCTGGAACTTAATATTTTGACTTAAGATTCAAACCCAATTGGAATCGTTGAATTTGGTTCGGTAATGAATTTTGTAAAAATAAAACCATTTTGTTGCCCGCTGAAATAGCTGCACATACCTTTCTGTGTTGGAGGAATTTTTATGATTTTTGTGTCCACTAGAAAAATATAATAAAAATATTTTTATAAACTTAAGATATTTATGCAACTCTGGTAAAAATTTAATAATTTAATTCCATGGTTTTCCTATGTAATAAAATACATATTTGCATGCTAAAATCTGCATGTTATATTCGTTATTGATCGATAAGTTCATTTTAGGCTTAACCGGTGGCTGCCCTTTCTCGCATCTTTCGGGGCTGTTATAATTGAAGTTCCTGCTCCGTCAACTTCCTAGGTATGTCACTTACAACATACTAAAATTTCATGGCCAATGGAGGTGTTTAGGTCGGTCAATCGATTTTAGTTCGAAAACTAGGGTTTATCGGGTGTAGAATTGTAAATTGTTGAGTTTGATGCGTTAATCCGTTGGAAGACCAACCGAATCAGTTTGCATGGCCCTGGGGGAGTCTAAGGGCTGTGAGAAAATTATATTTTTGATACTCGGGGCTGTTTTGGTTTGTGATTTGTCAATCTAGTCGGCGGTGCGCGAATTTTCGTTTAAATGTTAAATTGAAAGTTGTAAAAAGGAACCGTCAACCCTATCAACTCGGGTGACATAATTCTGATGTAAGAAAAGGTTAAGATGGGAATTTAGTCCATTTGGGGCTGATTCGTTTGACAATTGGTTTTAAGATTTATTACGCGCGTATTCGACTCGATTTGATTACCGGCGGGTGAGTTGTGCATCATGGTTAGCCTCGGCCATAATCGTAGGGTGGATTTGGTTAGTTGAATGGTTTTAGGGGCTGAGGTAAAGTATTGGGCCTTGGGCCAAGTTGTTGGGCCTTTGACCAAGTGTTGGGCCTTGGGCCAAGTTGTTGGGCCTTGGGCCAAAGGGTTGGGCTTGAGCGGCCTATTAGGAAAGTGTGTTCTTGCGGTCTAGTTTAGTAACACGTTGTGTATGATTTACAGGCCCTTGCTTGTGATTGTGCACTTAGGGATTTCCTAGCTCGTTGTAGGTGTTCGATTGATTTCAGGTGAGTTCATGATGCCCCCTTTTTAACACTTTTAAGTTTTGGGCTAGCATACACACCGAAATCCAATTTATACGATTTTACCCGTTACAACTATTTGAATGGTACTACATGGTCTCATTCGTGATTGTGTATTTTGAAAGTTATATTTGAATTATTTTATATGCTTTAGGATATTTTAGACTCGTTTATGGTCTTGTATCCTTTAAGGTTACGTACATTATTAATGGTCTAGACTCGAGGATGTTAGTAGACTTGGTAGTAATTGAATATGAGTAGACCTATTTACTTAGTTCCAGTATGGGATGATATATATATAGATATATATATGTTGGTATGTATGTATGGAGGTATGTATGTATGTATGGGTATGTGTTACCTTTTAGCCTACGTTTGTGTGATGATATTTAGTTCCTCGTGACTAAGATTGATGCGAGTAGGCTTATTGATGTGTGTGTGCCCTGTGATTCACGGCCGGGTCAAATATATTACTTGGGTTGTACCCGTGGTGGAGAGGCCCGTGTGACGTGATCATCATTTTGGCGGGTCAAATATATTACTCGAGTTTTAAAATCCCATGGTGAAGAGGCCCGTTGGATGTTGAGCCGCGATCGGGTCAAATATATTACTCGGGTTGTACTCGTGGTGGAGAGGCCCGTATCACGTGCTTGGATGTGTGAGCCGAGACCGGGTCAAATATATTACTCGGGTTGTACACGTGGTGGAGAGGCCCGTATCTCGTGCTTGGATGTGTAAGCTGTGACCGAGTCAAATATATTACTCGGGTTTGACCCGTGGTGGAGAGGCTCATGTCACATGCTTAGGTCTTACCCCGTCCGGGTCAAATATATCACTCGAGTCTTGACTTGTGGTGGAGAGGCCCGTGTACGTGTGTTCGATGATGAATGTATTACTTGGTGAGTTATATTATTTATTTTATTTTATCCTCTCTATTGTTTATAACTATAACTTTGAAAACAAGTATGAATTATTGTTTATGAAAACTTGAACTCACTCAGCTCAAGCTGACTTTGTGTGTATGTTAGATTGACTTTCAGGTTAAGAAGTGGATGTTACCGCTTGGACGTGCTGGAGACTTATTCGGAAGGCTGTAGGCATTTCTGGTCGAGGATTTCAAATAAAACAGATATTTTATTTATATTTGATTTTTGGACACTTGTACCCGTATTTGGGATTTTTAAATACTTACACTTTTTCCGCTGTTATTTACTCTGAACTTGCTTTAAATAAAAAGAATTGTTTGATGTTAAATTTTTATGAATTTTTGGATATGATGACCAACTGTAGGATTCCCTGGTTTCGGGGTCTTATATCTAGCAAGGCTCGCTTATCAAATAACTCCAATTTAAACTTGAGATTGGCCCGGACCCGGCTATGCTCGCCTTGTTTCAAGATTTTACTATGCCGGTTTTGTATAGATTACCATCAACTAAACTCAACTCATTTGCATCCTTATATATGCTGGGGTGTACAAAGAATAGAGGTTTTTTGTTCATGTTTTTAACACTTTAGCTTAATTCAAAATCAAATCAAATCAAATTTTTATTAGAACTATTAATCAAGTTCTAGTATGTTAGGACATATTAGTCACACCTTACTTGTCGCACGCGTCCATGGGGCCTGGTCGTTTTATAGGCAAATTGGTACCAATGTAAGCAGCGGGATATTATTAATAAAGATAAGCTATAATGTTTGTATTATGAAATTAAAACAAGGTGTAACTACACAATTATCTCTTCTTGACACTGTTGCAATCTCGCATTAGGTTCTACTAATCCTCTTGGAATCTGATATTCATTGTTATTGTTCAACTTACACTTCTATCCTTAGTCATGCTCATTAGAATGCTAGTCTAAATCGCCATCCACAGGGTACCTGAATACATCCTAAAAAGTATCAACTAAAAAGTTGGTGAGTTCGCGAGTTTTGCTCACATACACATATGAGAGTTAATTTATAATAGCGCGTAAGTCTGCGTGTACATAAGTATAAATCATGGTGCACATCAATCAAGTCCACAATCAATTCTGCATTTAATCAAAAGCCTTCCCTCGATTTATGTCACACCCTGACTTAGGGCCTAGGCGTGACACCCGTTAGCTGGTACCTGTTTTGTGAATATATTAGAGTTGCGTTCTTTTAGCTAAAGTATTTAAATAAAATATTATTATATTAAATGTCGGGTTAGAATACCCCTTTAATATTATACTATAAAATATGAGTGAAAGTCTTTTGAATAAAATATTATTATACTGAAAACTTGGGATTTAAATACCTGTTTGATAATTAAAATACATGTCTTTTGAAAATATGATTCATTATAATATTCTGAATAAAATATCTGAGCCATCAGATAATGTCTAATGACTATCTCTCCAATCTGCAAATCTGTCTTGCTTGTCTGTTCTGACCTTTACTGTTTCCCTGAAATGTGGGGGAGATATGTTAGCACATAGCTTGTGAATGATGTTGAATCTGTTGTAAAATCTTTTCAACACCATTGTGAAATCAACAATAATACCTTTGTGACTACTCTTTTGGAACTACCCAACTAAATTGGGGTACAATTACCCTGAGTACATGTACAATTAAAACCTATACACAATATCATTTCTCTGAACAACCCAACAGACTTCCAGAGATGTATAGATGATACGTATGGCCCCGAGTAAAACTGAGACACCATGTATGAATGGATCTAGACACATGTGTACTTTTAACCAAAGTGTATGTTTCTTACTATTGTAACAAATGGTTTTAAGGATTCAAAGATCCTATGCAAACATTTTGACTCTAAAAGAGTTTGTAAAAGTTTAGGGCATACTCATCCTCTTTGTAATTAGTTTCTGATACTGATTCCTGTTTATGATCAGTTTCTGTTATTGACCCCTGCTTCTATTTTCTGATTTCTGATTGATTGATTGTTATCTCGAACCTATAGTACAAGAATAACCTTTGTATAAATATCTAGATCAAAGATCTAGCTTCAGACCCATAGTCTTTTTTGTATAGCTTTAACCTTGACAAATTATTTGTTTATATAAAATATTTGGACCTTTAGCTCCTTTGTTTGTTTATTAATTATGTGCTACGTTTCTTTTTCAGGTAGAAACATCTATGCTGGGTTTCATTTTCAAGAAGAAACATTACTTTAACCTTTGTGAACGAATATTATATTTCTCAATCATAAAGAAATACTATATTTACTAAATCTCTTGTATGTAAAAGCTTAGTTTCTTAATCATGAAGAAACAATAATTTGACTATAATCTTTGCCTATGAAAAGTTATATTATTCTTAACTGTGACCAAGGTTCGGGCTATACCCCCTACTATGGTCTAAGCCATTTTAAAAATAACAAAATATACTTAAGCGGAACCCCTACCTGACACGGGTATTCAGAGTTAGACGCCTAAGACTGATTGAGCAACACTTCTACTCTCTAACGTGTACTAGAGCTTAAACAGTCAGAAATTCTAAGCTTGGTACGTTCTACGTGATCGGCACGCTTTCCGAGGTTAACTATGTATGTGAAATGTGTGTTGGTGTGTGAGGTGGGAAGTGCCATGAACCTTAATATTTATAGTTGATTTTAGGTTCCGTCGCGTAGCGCGAAGGACAAATGATTTAGCCATTCGCGTCGCGAACCGCCATATATATTGCTGAGTCATCTGGTGGCTTGCCACGTGGCACCAAGTGTCCACACGTGTCATGCATGCATGGGAGTTACTACGCGTAGCACAAAGTAATCTTTTTTAGTTCCTTCGCGTTGCGCGAGATGTTTAAAACCCTAATTTTATCCCAGCTGCTTTGCGTAGCACGAAGGCTAAATCCTTATCTGTTCGCATAGCGTGAAGGAAAGAAATTCAAAATTACTCTTTAGGTCCTTCCACTTTCAAAAATACTAAAGGTGGCTCTCAACCGGAAGTGCAAAGTGAGGCATCAAAACGTCACATTACGCCCAAGCCCGTACCCGTAAGCGTGCACGTCTGGTGCTTCGCACCCTCCGCTAGAACTACTAAGACTGGTTAGCCACATAAGAATACTACTGTAGAAACTTTCTTCGTTATAAAAAGCTTCCAGGTTTTATAATAGGATGAAAGTTCTCTTTCCTATTTATACCCATGTGGAATGCGTCCACTTTCTTCCTTCTTTCCATGTGGAAAGTAATTTCTACTTCCTTAACATGAGATGCTTTATTTTTCTTATCTCATTTTTCTCATCACCTGTTTTGAAAATATTTTTATCCCTTATCTTTCAAAGTTGACCTCTTAAGCCCAAAATAAATATGTGATTTTCAGAGATGTACAACTTACAACCGAACGACACCCGTCCCCGGTTATTACTCTGCCAAGCAATAATCCAAACGTTTAGATCATATGCCGTAACGGTCCACGGACCTCAGTGTGGTTTACCCAACATAGGGTCACTGTGCGTGGGGTCTCCCAAATAGTACTACCCATTCAAGCCCTAGGCTCACTCCCTGATTTAATGATTTTGTAATTTTAAGTGGAACAAAATCATGGCAGAAAACAAGTCTTGATTAACATCCACCATAAGTAAAACCAGCATGTATCTAGCCCAAAAAACTTTTAGTAAAAAGGGCAGCACGAAACTCATCTTAGTCCGTATGCAATGTATGTAAATGAAAGGCAGTCTATGAGCTTGCAACTGCGCTATGAACCAACAAGTACCCCTAGCATATATTAATAAGTTGTTAGACAATATAGTAAAATTCAGTATTGTTATTATGTATTAGTTAATTCAAAGTAATGGCCAAAGTTTGTGGTTCATGATGATTAAAGTTTCCTTTTATAGAAATTTAATGTTTATGTAGTTCTATGATGTTGATGTTATGTCTTTAGTTATATATTTCTGGTATCAAAAGCATTAGACACATTAGTTCACCTGGTCGAGTATCGATAAAGTTTCTACTTTTAGAAAGTTCTGGCCTAGTAGGAAGTCCAGGCCTTCTGACCTTAGGGGTTCTGTATTTATTTATATTGGAGGTTTAATGGTCTTATTTTAAAACAATATGTCCTGAGTTTATAAAAGTTGACAATGTCGGTTATCGTCGGTGTTGTCGGTTTTTAACGAGTGTCTTGTAAGAACAGTTTATATAAATGAATACTCTTGATATAAAAACTTCTCATTTTCCATAACATAATAAAGTATAAAAGTAAGTTGTTTGCAGGTCTAATGTTTCATAAAATTTGGTGTTTTACGGATTCAGTCCTATTATAAAAGTAAGTTGTTTGCAGGTCTAATGTTTCATAAAATTTGGTGTTTTACGGATTCAGTCCCCGTACCTTCGTTTAGAGTTCAATTCAGCATAAATGGGGTTAAAGGCTTAGTTAATTTTTGCAAAATAAATAAATACTCAAATTACTATTTTATAAACTTAAACTTAATGTTGAAATTCAAAATCTTCATGTTTTTGCGTTTTTCAAAATGCTTGTTTGGTTTACGTAGGTTCAACCGTAACTCGCATTTAAATGCCAAATCTTAACAAAAGAGGTGTTGTATCTATGGAAAATATTTATACCATTATGATAAAGTGTTTTAAATATAACTTTATAGAAAAATATCCATTTTATATTTTTAAAGCATTTTAGTCTTTAAAAGCCGGCCCGTTCGTCGGTTTTAACAAAACAACACCTTTAAACTTGTAAATGGGTTTTTTTTCTAAATCCGCTTATCCTTAGATATTTTGTAACTTGTATTTCGCCATCTTAACACATAATTTTCTATTTTAAAAACATATTGCTATATTTTCAGTTGTTGAGAAATAACCGGCTTTTCTTTTATTCCACAAATGCCCTTAAACCAAGTTTATTGATTAAAATCTAGTTTTTCACAAAAAAACAATTTTGGACCCATTATAATGCATGCTAATAACTTAGTAAAAGTTTTATATTGATATTAGGGCGCTGAGAACCCAAGCAATGGCTTCTGTTCGGTTTGGACCCGTTAGCATCTTTATGTTATATTTTGAACAAAACCTAATTTTGGATATCAAGCAGTTTAGGACATGTTTTAATGCATTAAAATAAGTTTCTTTAACATTTGCAGGTTTTAAAAATGTATTCAGGGCTGCTCTTGCGAGCACGGCCCCATTTTTGGCCCGTTCGGGCTCTAGTTCGGTTTTAAAGCGATGTTTCACTTAAAAATAGTTTTGGGTCAAATGATACCAGTAAAATTATATTTAAGGCTGCAAAGAGATATTATAATATTCTTTAGGTTGCATGGCTTTTTCTTAGTTAAACTAGTTATCAAAGTGTTGTTTCTGATGGTTTTTAATACACAATTCAGTATTAGTTTTGGAGGCTGGTCTTTTAGGTGTTTTAAGAACTGAAATAAAGTGTTTTAACTTTTGGAACTTATTTAACAGTTCAGAAGTTAATACGATTGCTTATTTCTTTTGTTTTGAAACTAGTTCGTCCTTAAACGAGTTATCGAATGACCATTAATTTGCGCACGGTTGTAAGGCTGATCTTTTACATAAGGACTTAATAATTTGTCTTAACTTTTGGAAATTATGTTAAACATATAGAATTTAAAATGGTCACTTATCAGTTTGTTTTTCTAACTAATTCGTCTTTAATCGAGTTACCGAATGACCATTAATTTCGACACGGTTTTAGGGATGATCTTTTACAAGTTTAAGGACTTAAATAATTTGTTTTAACTTTCGGAAATTATGTTAAACAAACAGAAGTTAAAATGGTCACTTATCAGTTTGGTTTTCTAACTAGTTCGTCTTTAAACGAGTTACCGAATGGCCATTTATTTGGACACGGTTTTAGGGATGATATTTTACAAGTTTAAGGACTTAAATAATTTATTTTAACTTTTGGAAATTACGTTAATAATACAAAAGTTAAAATGGTCACTAATCAGTTTGGTTTTCTAACTAGTTCGTCTTTAAATAAGTTACCGAATGGCCATTAATTTGGACACAGTTTTAGGGCTGATCTTTTACAAGTTTGAGGACTTAAATAATTTGTTTTAACTTTTGGAAATTATGTTAAACATATAGAAGTTAAAATGGTCACTTATCATTTTGGTTTTCTAACTAGTTTGTTTTTATAGACCAGTTATATGTTCTGCATGTTATATTTATTTCAACAAAGTTGAATATTTAATTCATATCTTGTTTGTTTGGTTCAAAACTGGGTTTCTCGTTTAGGCTTTTATATTTATAAAATTCAGTTTTCGTATGGTTATGGGTTGAGGTTCTTGAATGGCTTACTGATCAGTACATGATTTTGGTTCAGCATGTAAAGGGCTGGTCGTTCATAGGAAAACACCTTGATACTTTGAATTAAAATGAAAAGAATGTTTAATAAGCATTCACGGTTACCTCGAGAAAAATCCGTGAGCAGAGACATGGAGATCAAGGTTGGAATTTGTTAACTTCACATTGGGAGTATTACAATATAATGGATTAGGGATTGATAAAATAGTAACAATTTACTTGAGTTGTTCAAGTGCCAACAAAGGATGATTTTGCAGATAAGTGTATTGTGATGGTGATTCTAGGAGGATTATAATAGATGAGACATTTTGTTACAGGAGATGGGATGAGCGAGGGGCTGCATGAAAACTGATTGGGAGCAGAAGATGTCGATGCTGAATGGAGGAGCAGAGATGTCGATGATTGCGACTAGAGGCAGGGTGTGGGCGGCAGTTTCTATTGGGGCAGAGGAATTATACGTATATTAAAAGTAAAGGATTAATAATAGGAATTATAATAGTTTTATATCTTTTAAATAGTATAAAAAGAATCCTAATGGGTTTTTATAAAATTCAAATAATAGTTTTATGTATTTCCGGTAATTTGCAATTTCTTACGAATCCTGTCATTCGGTTTTTGTTTTGTTTGGCTCGGTGACCAGATGGTTATTTATGTAATTGTTTTGCGTTTGGATTATATATTCTGTTTACCCGGTAGAGTTAAATAGTTATTAAATGGTCAGTACAATTTTTTGAAGTTATCGGGTTTGTGTTCGTTTGGGTTAAACGACTCTCAGTTGAGTTAGATTAATTTGGGTCGATCTCGTTAGTGTCTCAATGATTCGGGCGAAGCCCATTGACATACAGTTCACTTCGACCGTCATCTCACTCAGTATCTAACAATAAGTTGTCTCTTTTAAAATAATTAAAAAAAATCTAGCCCCATATTTTTGGGTTGTTACAATCTTCCCAACTTAGTGGAATTTCGTCCTCGAAATTCAACGTAGGTTATATACCCAATGGTAATATGTGTTTTCTTCATTTTGTACTTTACATTACTATTACCTTCATTTCACCAATTCGCAGACTATACCAAGGCTTAAGAGGATGACAAATTGTTAGTAGTTGACCAGGATGTTTAGGATTAGGAATTCATCGCAAGACAAAATAAATTATTGACGTTAGCTAGAGGTTTTGGACCACCAAATGAAATATGATTAGCCATATTGGCTTTATACGAACATATAAGACTTTAAGAAGAGGTAGTTATGAAGTAATCGATTCATTTGAGATCATAACAGTTAGTAGTAATTCACGAATGAGGTTTTGAACAACATTCATGGTCAAGCCCAAAGACATCCTAATCATCATATTCTACAAGATCGGGTTAGAATGACGTGGTAGATATGCAGGTAGACAAACTTCTACTGGTATTTAGTCTCCCAGATCAGATTGTATTATAGGATTTTCTCCTAGAGGCAATTTGATATATTTAATGACTGATTTAGGCTCTTATAGGAGTTATGCAATAGACTTGATTTCTAGGTTTACAGTTAATGATTTAAAATTTGATTATGTATAACGCTAACTGGTTTGAATAGAATACAAGAGTTACATCCATGAGTTTGTGATGTGCGTCGGATATGCCTAAAAGAATGACCCTCATAACTAAGCTTTAAATATAAAACGAAAATCCTAAAACCACACACAACCGGCAAGTGTACCTATCGCAAGTAGTACAGACCTAGGAAGTCCGAGTATCGAACACGAGGACACGTCAGAACGCTAATGATTACTAACCCGAGACAAGACCTACCTAAGAATAATATTTAATTGATTTTTGATTTTAAATAACTTAACTGGACTAACTAGACTGACTGACAAAACTTACCAAAAATAGAAAACTTAACGACAAACTAACTGTGTTGACTTCGGATGGAGAAAAACATCTACCTAGGTCTGAATCAAACTCTAGGCCTAACAAGCTAATGGATTGGATGACCTTAAGACACCGGTTCCTAAAGATGACACGACTAAGGATCGCTCGGGCTCACTAGATTACCTCTCGGTCTCACTCAATAAACCTTAACTACTTTTAATCGGCTAAAGCGACCAAACCGGGAAACAATTGTTAACGTGTTCTAATGTTGACTCACCTCTCGGTCTCACCAACACTCGACCCTAATGGCAATGAATACTACACAACCAAGGATAGAGGAACAATTCAACTTAAACCAAAATAGATCAACTAGTCGCTCAAAACACCTAAACCTGACAAGAAACGAACTCACTCTCGCGTAATTCTTATTCTAGCATGCAAAGGAAATGAGACAACCCTGACTTCTTATCACCTCTCGGTCTCTAAAAAGGTGTTTAACGGCTGTACTTTAACCATAAATTCATGCAACAAAACCCTACGGTGGCACCTACCGCAAACAAACCTTAAACACAAAGTCTAGAATCAAACAAGCACCGATCAATCAATACAAAACTAATCAACCAACGCAAGAGGTTTAAGCAATGAATTACCAAAATTTCCAGCCCTTAAACACAACCTATTTTATGTCTAAATCAAACTTTACAATAACAATTAAAGTTTATTAATCAAACAATCCATAAAACTCATCAAACACTAGCAATTATCATTATTCCTAGGTAGAACCAACAAGTTTAGCCTCTAATCATATTTGGACAGCCATGAATACTTAATAAAAACATCATATAACTCATACCAATCATCTTAACAATCATTCAATGATCAACAATAATCATAAACAAGTCAATCTCTCAAGCAATTGCGAAACAAATTAACAATTGAACAAGAAAATTAAAGTTTGATGAACAATGTGTAAAAGAAAGGATATGAGGTTGATTCCGGGCTGCTCTTGGCTGTAAAAACGGATGGTAAACGATCCCGAGGCTTGCTCTTGACTCCTTCTTCCTTCCTAAGCCGCCACAAGTCCAAACCCTAAGCCGAAAAAACTTTTCTTCCTCTCTTCTCTTGCTGGCCGATCGCAGGTCTTGGGGTAGGGGCTTAGGGTTTTTTTTCTTTTTTATGTTATAATATAATGTAGGGCTTGGGCTTGTCCATGATGCATATGGGCCGGGCTTTGAGTTTTACTTGAAAACATATGTGTAAAAAGCCGTTAAGCTCCTCGTTAAGTCCGGTTTTTCTTCCATTGACCCATAACCTACAAGATAAAGATTAATATGTAAAACCTATATAAAACAAGTTGAAATACATAAAATATAATATAATAACGTAGATAAAAGGTGCGGAAAATAAGTGTGTTTTACAACACATCAAACATCCCCACTCTTAAGACTTTTTCGCCCCTGAAAAAGAATACTACATAGGATCATAACCGAGTTTAACCAATCACTCTTGGTTTTATTTATTTAATATTATTATTATCATCATTTTTTTTCTTTTTAAAGTATACGCACAAGTGACCCGTTACCCAAATATTTCTTCCAACTTTCACCTAATAAGCTAGATCAGGTCGATTGCCGGTATTGCTGTCCAATTAAACCCATGCCCCTAATACTTACCGAGGCAAATAAGGCATGACAATTTCATTAGTTTGTATAACACGTAACCAAAATACAATTCTGACACAGATGTAGTCGTCAAAGTCATTGTCGGACGTACTAGAGAAATTGGCATATGAACTGGAGTCGGAGATCGAGTAACTACAGAAACAGGAGATCTCGGAATCATAGGAGTAGGAGAAATAGGAATAGAAACTGGAATAGATACTGGAGGAGTCGGTCTCTCAAACGGTTGGCTTGGTATCTCAATACCCGAACACCGTGTGACACGTTGCTTCTTCGGTTTCTCCCCCTTATCTACCATCGGCTCTATAACTTTACGTTTGCGCTTTTATGCATAAGTTAATTCAGCGCTCGGCATGTATAATGCTTTGGTAAACCAAAGTCTGTGTCGATATAGCCTTGTAGATCCTGGAACGTATCAAGAAATTAATCATCCCTCCAAAAATTGTTGAATCTTCAAAATTATCGTTTAAAAAGGCACAGATGTTGTGACTTTTATTCCACGATAACATAACAGGAGCTTGTTCGGGTTCATCCACTTGTTCTGGAACCTGAACCTCTAGTTGTTGCACAGGGATAATATCAGGTTGTTGCTCGAGAGCTGGATTATGAATGATCTCGTTAACCATTCTGTTTAACAAGAATAAACTATTAGTAAAATATTCAAGAATATCATACTGATTAACGAATGAGTATCTCATTCGTTATTATTACAACTAATGAATGTCACATACGTTAACCAACAGATCATACATTCGTGTTGTCTAACGAATCTATACTTGTTCATATAGACATTCGTTACATTAACGAATCAAGTTTTATTCCTTTAACGAATAAGTCTTATTCGTTAACGAAATAACAAATAATCTCATTCGCTAACATAGCGAATGCATAGATCATTTGTTAATTCATAACGAATTTGTAGTACATTAAACTTTGACTATCAAAAGTGAAAATCTCCAGTATCTTGACTCTAATTAGGTCAAAAACGACGAAAATTAACAAGGAATCCGTTGATATCATAATCAAATTCACAATTGCACAAAAACAACAAATTCATAAATCCATTTAGTACACTAACTGGTGATTATCAATAACAAATACCATCATATCACATTTCATATGAACATATAATGAGTTTATTCATATCCGTTCAGTTAATCAGTTAATTAAACCCTAAAATTCGGATAAAGTTTCACGAATCTGGTCTCTCTGTAATCACCATTACCTGTAGAACGGATTTCTGATAAAAATTTGCAAGAGTTTCTTTAGGAAGACGATTGAATAGTGAGTAAGCGAATGACGATTCATTCGTCTGCCTTAGGATTAAAAACCCTCAATAATTTCACGTGAATCGAGGTCATTCGTTAAATTTAAACTAACGAATGTCCTCAGTCATTAATTTAAAAACCTTATTCCTTAGACAAATAACAAATGACACTTTATCACCCCATATTCGTTAAACATTAAATGAATCTGAGTATCATTCGTTAAAATTTTAATGAATGATTCATTAATTTTTCATTCGTTAACATTGAATATACAAATGTCTTCCATTCGTTATGCTTAGCGGAAGTGAATGTCTTTTATAACGAATGAGTTCATTCGTTTTTTATAACTAACGAATGGCATGACATTTGTTAAAACGCTGTTAACGAGTAACCAACTATCATTAACGAATGAGATAAATATCATTAATTCTCATTAATGATTTAAATAATCATTTAAAAACCAATTAGGGTTTCAAAAATGAATTAAATAATCAATTATCCGAATAAAGGTTCAATTGAATACATTAACATACCCGATCCATAAAAGATCAGTAATATTTAACTTAAACGGATTTTTACATTAAAAATCAACTGTTACCAGTTGAGAATACATTAGGCACGAAATAACTTAAAATTTTGGGGTTAAAATCTTTTCTTTTTGTTTTGAATTATTCGCTAGCTCGTTAAATCGAAAATAAAGCAGAAAAATAAAATCTTTTTGGATTTTAAAATTTTCAAATAAAGAAAATGTAAAGCAATAAACAATTAAACTATCAACACAGTACATATTTTTGTGAGTTCGAGCAGGGAATCATATTGATCAAGTTTTCCTTCCATCACAGTTTTATTTTCGGTTTTTATTATGACTGATGTTAAGTTGATTATTGGTATTGTTGTCCACCTAAATCTTCTAACAAATGTTTCAGAACTTTCGGTGATATGCTTAATTTGTTCAATTAGGCACAAATCTTATGTGGATCCCACCTATCAGACACAACTTTTATATCTCTTATACAGTGAAATTCATATGTACGTGTTTTATTTTTCTTTAAATTGATTAGCTGTGACTCATGCAAAAATAAAAAACAGAAAATAATGCAGTAGGTTAAAATTTTCCCTTAAGATCGGTATGACTACATGCAGATAAGGTTCAATTTTAACAAAATAAAAAGATAAAATAAGTTGAAGTTCTATAAAATCTTAACTCTCAATTCGGATAATTCCGTATTATCACGCGGAGAAAGTTCAAGATTTTATACGAAACACCAAGAAAATAAAGTAGAATATTCAAATATTAACCCTCAAGTCGGATAGTCTTATCGTGTAGGAGAGGATCCAATATATGAACAAAAATAAAGAAAAAATAAAGTTGAATTTCTTTGCAAAATTAAATATAAAACAAAGCATAATTTTCTTCAAATATGAAAGCATGCACACACAGAAATCTTAAACTTTTTGATACATAATACAGATATTAACTATGCATCAAGATGTAACTCCACTAGATTCGGCAAGCATTTAGGTTTATATCTCTTACTAGTTCTTACTTGTTTGTCTAAAGACCTACCAATACATCGATATAATTAAGCATACAGTCTTTTATTACTTACTTTTTACTAGACTTGGGATCAAATGACCAATGTACTATCATTTTCCCTTTTTGCTCGAGAACTCATTTTGAGGAGCATTTTTCAATGTTTTTGTATTTTTCGATATTTGAATGTTTTTTGAGTTTTTAATTTTTCTGTAAAAACTGAAAATCACAATATTTTTGGATTTTTTATATTTTTCTCCCCCTAAAACGACAAACAAAACAAAAATTAGAAAAATGAAAATAAAATGATTCAACCGAGATGTTGAATATCAGTTAATCTTTTTAAACCATATACCCAGCAAGTATTAAAAACGTGTTTTATCAAATGCCTTGGTATAAAGGTCAGCATTTTGAAAATCCGTATGTATTTTTTCAATATCAATTAATTTCTTTTCAAAAAAATCATGTATAAAGTGATATCGGATTTCAATATGTTTAGTTTTTGAATGTTGAACTTGATTTTTGGTGATAAAATAGCGGCCAAATTGTCAATGTAAATTGGAGTAGTAAGAAACTTCAAACCGCAATCCCGCAAATACTGTTGGATCCAGAGAACCTGTGAACCGCAACTCGAGGCCGCCACATACTCTACTTCAGCTATAGAAGTTGAGACCGTTGTCTGCTTCTTACACTGCCAGGAAACAAGCCGGTTTCCTAAGAATTGACAACCCGCTGTTGTAGATTTGAAATTGATCTTGCATCCTCCATAGTCCGAATCAGTATAAGCCATGAGATTAAACTTATTGTCCTTGGGGTACCACAACCCGATGTCGGGATTTCCCCTCAGATAATGTAAGATACGCTTAACAGCTGCCAGATGAGTCACTTGGGGACTCGATTGGTACCTAGCACATAAACAAACAGCAAACATTATATCAGGACGCGACGTAGTCAAATACATAAAAGATCCGATCATAGCTCGATATAGGGTTGGATCAACGGTATCCTCCAAATCATCCGGTGATAAATCATAAGAGGTGTCGAAGGGATTTTGCCATTAGATATCTTGAATCGGCTCAAGGCATCGTTCACATATTTGGTCTGATGGATAAAGATCCCGGAATCAGACTAGTGAACTTGTAATCCCAAGAAGAAACTCATATCCCCAATCGAACTCATCTCGAATTTGGTTTGCATCGTCGCCTCTAAGTCTTTGCATAAGTTGTCATTTGTCGAAGCGAAAATAATGTCGTCCACGCAAATTTGGACGACTAGCAGATCTTCACCTACATTCTTGTAGAATAAGGTGCAATCCACAGTTCCCATCTTAAATCCACTATCAATCAAATGGTCAGCCAAAGTGATGTACCAGGCTCTCGGGGCCTGGTGTAAACCATAAAGAGCTTTGTTTAAGTGATAAACACGCTCTGGATAGTCTGAATCCTCCAAGTCGGGAGGCTGTTTCACGTACACTTCTTCATGAATCTCTCCGTTTAAGAATGCCGATTTAACATCCATCTGATAAACTTTAAAGTTCTTAAAGGATGCATAGGCAAGAAAGATACGTATAGCTTCCATTCGTGCCATAGGAGCATATACTTCGGTGTAGTTAATGCCTTTTTATTGATTGTAACCCAGTACGACCAATCGTGCCCTGTTTCTCACGATAACCCCACGGTCGTCCTTTTTGCACTTAAAAACCCATTTTGTCAATATAGCCTTCTTGACACGGTTGGGTTTATCAATCAGATCCCATACACCTAGTCTTAAAAACTGCTATAGCTCCTCCTGCATAGCTTCAACCCAAGACGGTTCCTTAAGTGCTATCATGACACTTGTCGGTTCAAACTGTGATAAGAAGCAGGTGTATCGTGCAATATTAAGAATCCCCGATGAGTGCAAATCCGCATAAGCACACAAAATTGGATCATCTGTAGGAGATAAGTTACATTCAACCACATCGTTCACATCCCCAATTATCTGTTCCTGCGAATGATTCGTGTGAATCCTTAAAGAAGGATTCGCGGGCACAGATACATTATCTCCAAGATTGGTGATATTCTTCTCCGATGTGTCTAAATAGACACTTGAAGACAAGTCTTCAACTAAAATTGGCTCATTTGTTTCTTCAGCTTCATTCAAAGGAATTGAAGACGACTCAACAAACTTAGCAACATCGGAAGATTCAGAAACATCATTAGATGTCTCAGATATATTAGGAGATACTGTCACATCAACAGATGAAGAACTTGGAATAGGTAGACATTGTTCTTCTAAATACGATCAGACCAAGTCTTCAGGTATTTCTTCAATTGTTGGTGTAAACGAATTAAATAACCCATCGTAGTCGAACATCCAATCGGGACCTGTACCAGCAGGAGGTGTAGTGTAGCTTTAACAATCTACGTGATACCATTCTTCTACACAACCCGAAGATATATTGAAGATACGCTTCTTAGGAGAATTATAACCTAAAAAGTAACCCCCAAATGCCTTTTCGTCAAACTTCCCGGCATCTCTCTTCAATACAGTACATGGACACCCGAATGGTTCCAAATACTTTAAGTTCGGCTTACGATGATTTAGAAGTTCATAGCTTGTTTTGTTCAACATCTTTACAATTAAGACGCGATTCAATGTGTAACAAGTAGTATTCACGACTTCATTCCAAAATTGAACAAGAAGCTTAGAATCTGCAAGCATTGTTCTAGCAGTCTCTATCAACGTCCGATTCTTCCGTTCAGACACACCATTCTGTTGAGGAACATATGGTGCACTGAATTCCCGATGTATTCCTTTTTGAATACAAAAGAAATCGAATACATTGTTTTTAAATTCTGTCCCATTATCACTTCGAATTCGTCTCACTTTCAATTTGTAAAAGTGATTCGATCTTTGTAATAAGGTTCTTAATAAAAACAGGTGTCTGATCTTTATAAATAACACCCATGAATATCTTGAGAAGTCATCGGTTAAGACCAAGTATTATAAATCACCCGCAATACTGGCACGATACACTAGACCAAATAAATCCATATGAAGTCGCTCCAGTGGCGTGATAATCGAGTTGATCGATTTGCGCGGGTGTGACTTCTTTATCTGTTTCCCCTTCTTGCATGCAACGCAATGATCATTTAACTTGAAGTTCTTAAGGGTCACACCATCCACCAAATCATTTGAAATAAGAAAATTCATTTTACGTATGTTGATGTGCCCCATGCGTCGATGCTATAGAATCGAGTCTTTCTCCGTAGCTTGGGAGATAAAACACGTTTCAGAGGGTGAAACGTTTACATTAACACTCATGTCAAGTATATAAATATCATTTGATCGAGGTGATCGCATGAAAACCATTTCTTCCGGAATCGTGTATCCCGGTTGAAGGATAACACATTCCTTGTCTGTTAAAAATCATGGTATATTTCTTATCACATATCTGTGAGACACTCAACAGATTATGATCCATTTTTTCACAATAATTAACTTTTTCAAACGTAACTATCCCGTTTGATACTTCTCCTTTTTTAGTAATCATCCCACCGTTATTACCAGCAAAAGCTACATAACCTCCCTAAATATCTTTGGCGTTATTGAAAAAATCAAGGTTGTCGGTGATATGTCGAGAGCATCCACTATCCAATATCCACTTGTGACCTGATACAGACCTGGAAGAACTCTGCATAAAATGTAAAATAATTAGTTCAAAAAGGCAGCCCAAGCCTCAGTCTTGGGCTCTCCTTTTGAGATTTTCGGAGAAAAATTTAAGTTAACACCTTTGTTTGGTACTTGGGGATATGTGACCAGTTTCTTGGTTTTCTTTTTCAGATATCCATCACGTATTTTTCCCGATTCGGTATTCTTACAAATAGGTTGAGCATGGTCAACGAATTTGTTTATTACATTTGGAACTTCAACATGAACCACTTTTCTCAGGTTGACGTTTGAATACATTATAAATGAATCATCAAGTTGAGTTTTTTCAAATTATGATTCATTTCAGTCATTTGAGTTGGTTGCTTCGATAATGACTTGAAATTATCAACCTTGGCTTTTTATTTCTTCGATACATGACCAGGTTCACCACACTTAAAACATAAACGAGTGTCTAATGATTTTTGTGGTGAAACACTTGTCTTGATTTTGTGGAAAGGTTGAGGAGTATCAATTTTGGTTTTTCAATAGTTACTGATTTTGGAACCTCATGAATTAAACCTTTCTTATGTTTAAAAAATTCAAGATTGGTGGAATTCGATGAATCCTCCGAACCTGAAGATTTCATAAACATAATAGGTTTAAACACATTGGCGATTAGCTCCTTTTGAACATTATTTGATTTAGATTGGTAAAATTTTCGTTTGAGTTCAGTAACTTTTGAAGTATCATCTTGAAAGACACTTTCAATCATTTCGGGTTTCAGAAGATTCAACGGAACTTCCTTATCCGAAAATACTTTAGACAACCCTCTTAACTTAAAGACCTTCCCATTTAAAGATTCAGGTTGAGGATTGATACTGAAGGCTTGTCTGATTTCTTTACGTTAGAATATACCTTAGAATTTTTCAATGAATCACCTAAGGGCTTTGAACCATATACAACTTGTTCAAACTGCTCGGGTTCACATAGAATGTGATTGTCAGAAGGTATGTTATCATTTTTGACAATCACTTCCAGTTATGTTATTTCCTCAACTGAACCGTCCAATTCATTTTCAGTAAAAACTGATTTACTCTTAATATGAATCTGTTCTTGAGTTGTTGCTTTAGTTGTTTCAACATTTTCAGATTTGACTGTATCAACAACCGGCATTCCTAAGTTTGTAGATTGCTCCACAACTGGAATGCTACTGTAATCTCCTTTGAAAGGAGGGGGAATCTCAACATAACCCAATCCTGCTTTACCATTTTTCTTGTGATTATTATTGACTTCAATAATCTCGTTTAAGAGAAACGAAGAATCACGGAATTTTCCAAGTTTTTTTTTAATTCCAAAATTTCATTTTCTAAGTTGGTAATGCAGGTTCGGAGTCTAAGAATCTCCTTAAAATGTTGTTCAACTACCACAATTTTGCAATTAACTTCAGCTTTTAAGTCATGATTGCTAACAGACAAATTTTTAATTTTCAATGTCTATTGCTCCAATAATTTGTATTTTTGTTTGTAACATTCATTGACCATGAAAAGCTCTTTTGTGAGAGTAGTATTCTGTTGTAAATCTAACTCAAGTTTGACTTTGAGTTCAACACAATCAGTACACATAATAACAACTTGGGAAGTTATTGTCTCTTTTGACTCATTAACAAATACATTAAGTGAAGATTTGGTGCAAACCTCTTCAATCTTGTATTGCAAGCATAGGATTCTGTTTGATCATGATGATTGATCAGAATCACTTTCTGAATCTGATGTTTCACTTTCTTCTAATAGATTATCACCGCTTGCATCTTCAAACTTTTCAACCGGTTCGACCAAAGCAAGGTTTGCTTGATTTACAAATAGTCGTTGAGACCAATCCAAACCTTCATTGGCAACGAGAGCTTGTGAATTAGCCGGCTTACTCTTATCTCCTTTTGAAGAACTCTTCTTATTCTGATCAGTTCCAAAAGAATTCTTTCCTGAAGATCTCTCAGAATTACGTGGACCCGAATATTCCTTCCTCGGCTTATCACATTCTTTTGCGAAATGGCCAAAATCTCCACAATTATAGCATTTGACTTTTAAATTGTCAAACCCAACCCTCTTGTTTAGAGAAGGTAGATCTTTACCCGTTCGTTGCATAGATCTTTTCACTTTTCTGACAGTCATAGCCATGTTCCACTTAAGATCCATCAACTCAAGATCATCGGGGTCAATCTGGTCATAATCCTCATCAGTCAATTCATTGGTAGCAATCTTACTCCCAACGAGTTATTCGTAAGATGTCATGAAAGCACAAACAAAAGCAAATTGCTGCTCTGCTTCTTTAAGATTCACGTTAGGTAAAGAGCTTGAGAAACTTGCATTTTACCCTGAATTGGCACCAGATGCCATGAAACATACATTAGGGGTACTCTTACCATTAGTAGACTCTTCTTGTGTTGTTTGTGTGAAGAATGTTGTGATTGGGACTGAGCTTGAAGAATTATTAGCAGGTAATGAACCACCATAAAGAGAAGGATTTTGATTCTGATTATCTTTCAACAATGTTTGGCATTTTAAATCATATTCTCTTTCTTCGAGCTTGTTGATGAATTGCTCAGCAGTGAGTTGGTCGTTACGAAAATAACCATTTTCTTTCAACACCAGTAAGAAAGTAGAATAAGAAGGTAGTAATGCATTCTTCAAGGTGTCAATCTTTCCACCTCAGTCGGTTCGAGATTAACAGTAGTCATTTCCACAACCAGATAACAGAACCGAGTTATCATCTCTTCCACAGTTTCATTTTTCAATAAAATAAAATTTCGAAACTGAGATTTCACTTAAGTCTTTTTACTCTCGAGTGTGTTTCCCAAGCTTCTAGTCTTCAAAGTAGCAAATAGAGACGCGCAGGTCTTTATAGTGCTATACTGATGAAAGATTTGCTCGGGCAATGCCACTGTGAGAGTAGAATAAGCATTGGTCTCACTTTCATAATCTTTAATCTCCTGAGCTTTATAATGCTCATGATCCTTCGCAGTCCTACGAAGTGTGTCACTTCCTACAAGAGGAGCCTTGTAGACCACATCCAGAAATCGTACACTACTCGGATGTACTTAACCAAGATGAGCTCAAAACCTCGGTTCCCAGTGAGCAAATTCAGATAATTTCAGAAGTTTTGGACATTTATTGTGGGTACCAATTTCATTGTCCATTGATAACATCTGCTGCATTAACGCATTTTGGGACGCTAACGCATAATACGTGTTAGAGCATAATGTCTATTTCTAGGGTCTTAGATATATTTGATATGATTATATAGGGATAAAAATGTCAAATGTATAGTTTGTGTTTCTTAGTCAACGCATAAGTTTTCAAGTCAACACATATCATATGCGGCGTATATCATATACGGACTTGATGAGCTTGTTCATGTTTCCTATAAATAGGGGACTTTTGCGTTTCTACTTAGACTTTTAGTCATTGTCAAAGAGAGAGAGAGTAGAGAGAGAAAGTGTGCAAAGTGTCATTTCTTGTAATCTTTCTTGATATATATGAAAATGTGCTTAATGTTTACTTGGATGTGTTCAATCTCAATGGATTCCGCACTTTGAGATACAAGCTGTAAGAAATAGAGATCTTTATTGTCATCTACTTCAAGATCATAGGCCTTTTCAAGTGGTATCAGAGATTTATGGCTCAGCTCGTTAAACATTGAAAAAATTGAAAAAGCCAAAAACAGTAAAAAAAAATTCAATAATGTCAAAAACATTACAAAATGTTGCTCCTCAGAAAATGAATTTTTAGAAGCAAAAAGGGAAGATGATAGTACATTGATCATTTGGTCCCAAATTCAGTAAAAAGTAGGCATAAAAGGTTGTGTGCTTAATTTTATTGGTGCATTGGTAGGCCTTTAAAACAAACAAGCAAGGAAAAGTAAGTGATATAAACTTAAACTTTGCCAAATTGATGAGTTATTAGTTTCTAACAAAATTCTTGATAATGATGGCAGAAATGTAATAGCTAGTAATACTCATGCCTTTTAATCAGAATTATAGTTTACAATTTTGTTCAAACATAGCTATCAGTAAGTGGTTAACGCTTCAACGATGTATGGTCTTGTGGCCGTAAATCCTGTATTGATGGGATGCTTTAAGGTTCCTGGATTCATCGGGTCTTTATGCGGTTTATCATCTAGGTATTCATTTCGATGAATATTTAAACAAGCTTTAAAAAGCAAACCCGCAGATTAGGATGCTTTATAAGTCATTAAACTTGATCACAATAGTACTTATGTACAAATCATTACTAACTTGATCAAAATCCACTGTTAGACACACGTTGTCCCCTTGATCGCGTCTTATTACCATTAAGAAACGGACCACAAGGGACACAACGTTTGCAAGCCGACAGATGTAATCGTGCATATTCATCCATGGAACAAGACCTTAGGGTATTGCTTGATAATGGGGGTACGTCCTATAGTGGGGATTATTTGCTTATTTGCTTGAAAAGTATTTTTATCTTATGGTTCTAAGGTTTAAGTCAAGTTGGGGTGACTATGTGAAAATCAAATTAAGCCAGAATTAAGATTAGAGCTAATATTTTCCTGATATCTTGTTCCTAGTTGAATCTATTAACTGTATCACTGAAATTCCTAAAAAAATTTGTTTAGAAGGTTTAAGTGGATAACAATACCAATGACTGACTTAACACCAGTCATAATAAAAGCTGAAAATAAAACAGTGATGGGAGGGAAATTTGGTCAGTATGATTCCCTGCTCAAACTCACAAAAATATGTGATTTTAGTTTTGTATTTTCATTTGTTTGATTTTAATTGTGTTCTTGCTTCTATGAAAAATCAAAAAGATTTTTCTTTTCTGATTTAGTTTTAGACTCTTGATGGGCGGGTGAACTATCTCTTTGGGTGTTTTTCATTAGACAACAAAATCTTGTCTCTGTTTAACCAAATCAAAATCATAGGATTCAAACGTTTATCTTTTTTATTCAAGGTCATTGAATTGGACTTGGTAAAATAGTGCTTTTTCTGAAATGAGCAAACAATTCATGTTGATATATTAGATGTTGGTGGATCATCATCTGGATTCATGCATGAACTAGAACAGATTGTTGAGCCCGTGTTAGAGCCAATCATAGAACCAGTTGTTAAATAGGTGGATGAACTAGAATAGCTTATTGAGTCAAGAGTAGAACAGGCCGAACAAAGTGAGCCAGAGGAAGAAGAAGATAAAGAATATGAAGAACAATTAGATTATGGTGATTCTCCATCATATGATGATCCTGATGTTGATGATCAGGATGACCCAAGTTCTGGTTGTGGCATAGGTGTGTTAGTTGATGCTGGTACAAGTGCAAGTGCTGAGAATGTGATTGAGCCTGTAACTGAAAACGAACCTACTCAAGAAACTACTTTGTCTAGTGGTAATGTTGAAGAGCAAGAGATACTCGATGTTGATCCAATTGCTTATAAACCTTCTATAAGGTTTACATCTACTGGAGAAGAATTGGAGGAAGGTGAAATCGAGGTTACACGTGCAGATTTAGCTCATATGCTAAATATTACTGAAGAAGAGTTCGAGTTTGACTTTGAGAAAGATATGGGTTTGGGTGAATGAAATGTCTTGTTAAATGAACATATTATTGAAGAGGAACTTGATAAAGAGCATGTTGATTATTTAAATGTTGTTGATCAAGTGTTTCCTGAATTTGATAAAGAATTTGAAGAGGAGATTGATATGATCAGTCAAGAATTTGACGATCAGGGAAATCCTATACCTGCTAAAGACAATACAACTGAAGAAGCTAAGGTAAATATTCAAGAGCAGGTGGAATGGTTTGAAAGGAAGAAGATTGAGCCAAAGCATATATACTTGAATCCGATCAAGTGTTATAAGAAGAAAGAAAAGGAGTTGAAATTAGGTAAGGTGGTGAGTATTGCTTATCTACCCAAGATAAGGAAAATCGTAGTAAGACGAACATATGGCGTACAGTATTTTGAGAGCCTATGTGAGTTGAAATCGTTACCGTGGATGGATGTGGTGGATATTGTTGATAAAGAATTGTTGAACTGTCCTAAACATGGACCGATGAAGGAGATCTGGGAGTTTATTAAACGACAAGAGAAATGCAAATTCTATAGCTAGACTCCTCAAACTCCATTTCTTCATGTTTCAAGAGTAAAGAAAGATCCTGAAGGATGACTTTGTGAAGACTTGGAGGTACAAGCAACCTGAAACTCTAAAGGTAATTACTCTGTACCCGATGGAGCAAGATTCTAATGTTTATTTTTGGTGGTGGTACTATGATGAGAACCGTGGTAAAGCTCAGATGGTGATAAACAGAGACGGAGTGTGTGATATGATGGACCGAATGTGGTTGCTGAACTGTTCTGAGAAGGATATAGAGACGCGGTATAAGTGAAAGATTCAAGTGTCATGTGATAAACATCATGCGTCTGCTATGCAATACTAGAAGGTGATCAAGATTTGTCAAAAGTACAAAATACACTCTGGTGAAGTTTGGAAGAGCAAATGGTTTGAATTTGGAGATGAGGAAGCTTAGAAGGAGAAGGAAATAGATGAGGAGATAAAGGAGAAGATGCGGATTGCAGGAATGAAAAGATTTCAATACAAAGGCATTGGAGTTTCTATTCCCACTAATCAGAAGTCTTCACCAAAACGTTCATGGGAAGATATGAGGAGGGAATATCGAGAAAAAGTGTTTAAATGAAAGATTAAAGATCGAAGACCTAGCAACATCCAAGGGGGAGTTTGTTAGAGCATAATGTCTATTGCTAGGGTCTTAGATGTATTAGATATGATTGTATAGGGCAAAAAATGTCAAATGTATAATTTGTGTTTGTTAGTCAACGCATAAGTCTTCAAGTCAACGCATATCATATGCGGCGTATATGATATACGCCGTATGTCATATACGGACTTGATGACCTGTTCATGTTTCCTATAAATAGGGGACTTATGCGTTTATACTTAGACTTTTGGTCATTGTTAGAAAGAGAGAAAGTGTGCAAAGTGTCATATCTTGTAATCTTTCTTGATATATATGAAAATGTGCTTAATGTTTACTTGGATGTGTTCAATCTCAATGGATTTGAGATACAAGCTGTAACAAATAAAGATCCTTATTGTTATCTACTTCAAGATCATAGGCCTTTTTAATACGTGGCATTTTGAGAAGCCATGTTATCACAAGTTTGAATAGTCAAAGGACTAAACTTGTCAAATTTAAAAGATTATGTTCAATGTTCAAACAATTTTGCACTGTTTAAACGAATGAGAAAGAACAAATGAGATAGTACGAATGAGTAACAATGAATGAGTATACGAATGAGAACAGTAGTGAATATGTAACGAATGTGATTGATTTAGTCTAATGAAAGTATAACAAGTGAGATAACGAGTGAGATAGCAAATGGAATTGGGTAACGAATGAGGATACGAATAAGAGTACGAATGTGATACTGTTTATATGAATGAGGATCAACAAATGAGGATCAACGAATGTGATGAATGTGTAACGAATGAGAAGTGAACGAATGATGAAGTGAATGTGATTAGCGAATGAGAATTTAACGAATTATCAGTTAGACCGTAACAAATTTGACTAATGAATCAACCTTCAAACAGTTAATGAATCAGTCTTCATATCTTCAGACTGTCAATCTTAAGTCCAGACTTGTCCAAATTAGTCCGTAATCCACAAAACCTATATCAATATATTCGGAATCCAAATCCGAACCTTAATAGATTTGTCCATTTACACAATTCGTTCAATTTCAAACTCAATTAACAACTTATTCAAACACGTTAACCGCCATTAACATCAAAACTCAATTGAATCTCAATTCAATCCAATTACCACTCAATTAGATCTCAAACCTCCATTAACAGTCTCAATTACCTTAATAACGATCCTAATTACTGTTATACCAGTTCAATTTACACTTAGAAGAAACCTCTGTTTCGGAAACCTTTCACTCACACTGAATCTTATCAATTCATGAAGAATTAGAACAAAAACTAGATGAACGAATGAGATATAACAATGAATAATCACGAAGATCCGATCTGCTATCTCTAATACCACTTGATTGAGCCTAGATGGATCTAGATCGATGATGACATCATGATTATCATTACTAGATCTATACGATTGTGTGTGTGAACTGTTTGTGTTGAAAGAGTATTTCGGAATAGTAACAACTCAGGGGATAATAATCAAAGAACTGAACTACATTAATGATAACGTTACTGATATATATATATATATATAGACGATGACACATTCGTTAACTTAACCTTAACGAATGTGTCATTCGTTATATTCAACCTAACGAATGAACAGACTCATTCATTTTACATTAATTCCTAACGAATGCCCTTCATTCGTTTGTCACATTCGTTAAATATGGTTAACGAATGTGGCTTACAAACTTAAATGTAGCTTATTCGTTATGGGGTAACGAATAGCTTTACATTAGAGCGAATGGGGATATATTTACCAAAATACCCCTTACATATAATAATACTATTATAAAGATCAAGATGCTCAAGTCGTGTATCAACAGAAGCACGCTTGATAGAGCTCACAAACAAGGTCGAGCTACTTCGTTTGAAAGTTTCCACATTGCGGAAAACCGCAACAAGGAGATTAACTTCAAACTCGACTACCTGAACCGAGAAATCGGTAAACTTAACAAGAAACTCACTGAACTTGGGGAAGCCAAGAAGGCTCCACCACACATCCAACATCTGTTCGGGAGCGGTAGTTTTTAGGTAGAAGCTCCAAGGAACAAGATATTAAGAGCCTTGTTTTGCTCTGTTAGGCTCGATTTCGGCTAAATTTAAGTTTATGTGTGTTTTATTTTCTATGTATGTAATGGTTTGGTTTAATGAAGTTTAGATATTTCTGTATTTTTTTAACATAATTATCTCTAATTAAACAAGTCTTGGTCATTAAAAAGGGGTACGATTTAAAAATTGGTTAAAAATCAAAACTCACCATCTGCACTGTGCAGTACGGCAGCGTGCGTCATGAAACAGGGGGGTGTGCCCGACGTTACAGTGCATTTATTTTATCTTATCAAAAACCAATTTTCACTTTTCACTAAAAACAAGCCCAGCGGTCCCTTTCAGGAGAAAAACCGACCAAACCCTAATTCCTCCAAACCCTCCATTCAATCTTCAATTCCAATCGAAAGATGGCTGAGGTACGAGCTGACTTCCACGCATTTCTCATGTTCAACGAACGAACTCAAAGGGATGAAACTTCTAGAAAAGGCTAGGGTACAAGACCGAAAGGAAACCCGTACCAAATTTCTACGCCTGCACCAATACGTTAAGGCAAGTGAGAGGTACAATAGTCTAGTGACGGAACCATGGGCCCATGTGTTCAATTGCAAGGGGTGGGTTGTAACCGAGTTAACCAAAGAATTTTTGGCTTCGTTCTTAATGAAAACAAGATGCTTGGATATGTGAGATGATAAAGAAGTAGAATTCAGAATCGGGAGGTGTGGTACACCACCTCGGTGACTCGGTTGGGAATTGACATTGGGATTTTCACTACCGAGGAGACAGACACAGCAATGTGGTTTGAAGCCGGACTGCCTTTTCGGATAAAGATGACAAGGAAACCACCTAACCAAGTAACACCAGAATGGAGGCATGGGTACAGTTGAGTTATGGTGATGAAGAGTACAATCCAAGCGGCACCAAGAGCACCGCCCTCCGCAGCCTGCTTTTTCGCTATATTCACCGACTGCTGAGCCACAGTATCACTCAGAGTGGCCAGAGCAAGGGTGTCGTGAACCTCAAAGATCTATGGGCCTTATACTGCATCAAAAACAATGTTCCTTGCAACATAACTTATCTTTTTTGTTAGCTTTTCAGAACAAATGCAGGTGTAAGAAAGCCCAAAACACCGATCTTTGGAGGGCCGCGGATTTATAACCTCTACAAAATTATCAAGCAGACTTGTAAGGAACCAGAAGCCCAAAGTCCATCCTCCTTGACCTCGGTCTTTGTATGAGTATGGGTATGGTCCAGCAGATCTACAGGGACCCACCAGAGTGGCGATTCTATGATATCTACAATCAGATCTGGCATCCTGAGGATCCAACTGATATGACTCTACAGGACATACCAGAGAGGAGGGCAGGATCACCACCACGACAGGCCCGTCGTCGCCCTTATTCCCAACTTAGAGGACCAGGATCGTCATTCGCCGGTGCTAGCTCGTCGTAGCCCAACTCATATTCATTTGAGGGGCTGCATAATTTGATAGACCGCTACTACACTAACACTTCCGCCTCCATTAACAAGTTAGTCGATTAGATTTCAGCATCTGACGCACAGTGTGCGGTCAAGTACGTGGATTTGACGAAGGACATTCGTTACCTAGGTGACCGCATGGAAAGACAGTGGGGTCCTTTTGATCCGGAGCACCCGGGTAACTTATTAGTAGCGGTACTAGCAAGCATCGGGTGTGGGAAAAATGGGTGGGTGGTGGTAACTTTATGACATTATTTTATCATGGTTATGTGTTAAGACAATTTTATTTTATGTTTGTTTGTAATTTGATGATTATGGTGATGGCCAGTTCTTGGGCCATATGAAGAGATTTCTATAGGCCCGCCGAAGCCAAATGTGGAGGGTTCCAAATTCAGTTTTCATTACAATTATCTTGTATTTGGTTGTTGGTTGTGTGCATATTTTTAATTTTAGGAAGCACTACAAAGAAATAGACTAAAAACAGGGGACGCTCTGCTGAATTTCGTACGACCCGTAGGGAAGTTGCTTTCCTATTCACTTACCCTCCATGCCTCATTTTAGAGTTTTATGAATTAACCACATTGAGGAAAACGTAAGATTCAAGTGTGGGGAGGGAAATTACCTGGATTAACCAACTAATTATTAAAAATCTATAATTTTCTTAGCAAATAAAACCATTGTTATCTATAATTTTTGACAAAACCAAAGATAACTCCAAGAAAGTTTTTTACAAATAGCCAACAAATAATCTATCATAACCTAATGTGAAAAAATGAAAAGAAGTTTTGTAATAATGAGAAAAACTTTATGCAAACCATGGCGTTTTACCCAATCCCTCCGTTTCCGTGAGACAAGTCTCATGCCATATACATATTTTTACGGAGTATTGAGTGAGTTATTTGTTTCGTATGATTTAGAACTTGTCTTGAACAATCTTTTCAATACCGCATGAAACGTTGCATATAAAGGAGGGTAATTTTTACCCAAGCATCACATAACCTATTTCTATCACCAGAAACCCAAAACTTTAACCAACCACTTTACCCCACTTACCCGTAAAATACAAACTTCTTCAGAAATCTTCCTCTTTTTCTGAACAATTGGCGTATACGCCGGATTTACCCACAATTTATGTTCAGAAATCTCCTCAGAAATTCCGTCATGTAGGACGGTTTCCACTCAAAAACATCAGTGTTCTTAACTGTTGGGACTTATATTTTAGACCGATGCATTGAATTATTATTATTATGGGTGAAAAATAATTAATATTTTTGGTCTCAACCAAGGGTGGATGGCTTGAAGACAATGTCATGCTAGACTAGTATAAATAGATGCATTTGTTAATTTGTCTAGTATGAGTGTATTGTGTATTGTGTGAGATCTAGGGTTTTATCTCTTAGAGAGAGCCGTCACCTCCAGGATGAGCTCTCCTAGACGTGGCTGATCTTTATTGTATGTATATGTGTATGTATGAATGCTCTGTATGATAATCTTTTGACTAATGAAATCATACTGTCACTTCTTTATCTCTGTGTTTTGATTGCATATAATTGTTCATCCAGCTTATTGTTCATTGTTATCGATTCAGGCTCTCTCCCAATACCACTCATCCGTCCAAACACCTCTCAAGAGTGAATACGATTCAATCCTAGCTTAGATCCGAGCTCCACCGCTAATAACGACCATTATTCACGCTTCCGCACCAGGGCTCAGGTCTTGTCAGTTGGTATCAGAGGGGGTTACCGAATTGTTCAGACTAACCGCTGAATCTGATTCAATTCGCTCTTGAATCCACCATGGAAGTTAAACCGATGAGGTTTATTAAAATTTTTTTAGGGTTTTGAAATTAATTGATGATTTGGGTAAAATTTATGTGGATTGATGTTTGGGTTAATGAGTTGTTCGGAGATTCATCATCAATTTCATGTTTATTTGGTCATATCGGTCCAGATCTGATGTAAAAGTGTTTTTAGCTTGTTTTGGGGCAAAACTGTTATTGAAGATGATTTTCAGATCTGTAACGGTTGTTGATAGATTGATGATAGATGGTTGATATCGAGATGACTGGGATATTGCTACAACGATTAATTTCAGATGAAGAAGCTTGGTTCTTCATCTGAAAATTAGGGTTTTATGTGCTTGTAATTATTTCTAATATCAGTGTGCTGCTTGAACAGTAAAGGGAATATTGAAGAACATTGCTGCTGGTACAATCTGATATGTAGAAGTCAAGAATGAACTAGTGCTAGGAGCAATCTAATCAATGTTTGTAGTAGCAGATGGAAGATGCAAAGGGAATATTCAAGCAGGAAACGTATTGGAAAATGTAACGCCCGTCACTTTTGGTTTAATGATTTATATCTTGTAAAGTATGTACAATTCTCAGGAGTTATCAGTCATACCTCAACGACCTTCTCATCCTTCCGGTGCGTTAAATCCATTTACTTTTCTTACAACTTGCTGCATACTTCCAACTCTAAGGACTATAATGTAACATTTTAGGTTATATCACAAAACCCTAGCCCCCTCCCCCTCCTTTCTGTGATCGGCGACCAGCAGCCCCCCCCCCCACCCTCTGATTTTCTTTTTTCCAACCAAGGTTTGAGCATAAAACTTCAATTGAAGGTTAGTCCCATGTTCCCCCAAGTCTTTTACACTTTAATTGGTCATATTAACGCGCTTATTGATCGTTAAATCGCGTGTTGTAGGCTTACCGAGTGGTTGTCCAATTTATCAATTCCGGGACTGTTTTGGCTAAGGTTCTCGCACTAAAATCTTCCTAGATATGTCTAGTATAACATACTTTAAAATCATGTCCATTGGTGTTCGTTTGATTGGTCAACTAGTTGTAGATTGAAAACTAGTTTTCGGTTGTCTAGAATAGTGATTTGATGCGTTTAACGCGAGGGATGAAGTAAGTGATGACCAATTCAGTTTGGATAGCTTTGGTTTAATGTACAGGCTGTTGGAAAATGATTTTTATAAGTATTGGGGCTGAATTGGTTGTCGGTTACTCAAACGGGTCGGTACAACGCGCATTTGCGTTTATTGAATAGTTGGTGCGTTGTACTTGCGAGTTACCGACCCATTTGACTCGTGTAGTGTCGTGTGGACTTTTCGGCTGTGAATTTATCGTATTGGGTCCACACAGGGCTGAGTTGTATGTTAATTGCCTAAACAACTCTTAAACGTGCGTGTTAGTATCACCTAGTGCTTCCGGGGGTAATTTCGGAATTCTTTATTCCCCGGAAGTATCTATGGGTTGTGTCTGTAAATGTAAGGCCCCGGAGGCTGTTATGATTGAGTTTGATGAGGTCGAGGCTTTAGGTAACTCGAACCATGTTAGAACATCTCGTAGGATAAACGAGTCCTTTCGGTGTCGTTAGTAATGGTTGTATGTAAACCGATAGGCGTTTGAGTTATGGGGATACCTTGGGGTTCTCTAGCTCGTGGTGAATTCGTGCCTTGTGTTAGGTGAGTTCATGATGCCCCTTTTTACTCTTTTTTAAGTTTTTGGGCTAGCATACACACCTAAGTGATTTTGTTGGATAAACTGTTTAAAGTATTTTGTATAGGCTTACTTGTATAGGGTAGGCCTTGGGATGATATTATTGTATGTTCGTATATATGTTTATACATATATTATTGTATGGCCAATAATTGGCATTATTTATTAGTCGTTATCAACTAAGGATGTTTACATATGCCTACTTTGTGTTTGCATACGTTGGATGAGATGTTACGTGTTTGGGTTGTACGTGTGCTCGACCCTGATGTTATTACTTAGATGATATCTATAGGGATATAATTATAGGGATGTGTATATATATATATATATATATATATATATATATATAAGTATGACTACTTATTGTTGATGATGGCCCAACTGTTGTATCCTGTTTTATTTTAAAACTCTTGGAATAATTATTATTATAGATGTCATTATTAAAACTTGAACTCACTCAGCTCAAGCTGACTTTTTGTGCATGTTAGTGTGAGTTTTAGGTTAAGAGGATGATACTTTACCGCTTGGACGTGCACGAGGCTACTTGGACAGTAGAGGGCATATTTAGTCGGAAGTTTTATTAATGAACATTGTTCTTTTAAATATTTACTAAATACATTGAAATTTGTTTTTGGGCATAATTCCCGGGTTTTGGGAACTTGTTTTAATAATTTTGGTTTTCCGCTGATTTATACTCTAAACTGGTTTTTGAAATGAAATGAATTGTTTTGAGTTTAAGTACTTTGTAAGTTTCTTATATGAATACCAACTGTGGGATTCCCAGGGCTCGGGGTCTTAAAAGTTGGTATCAGAGCCATGGTTCGAGGGATCCGATCATCCCTGAATGCTTGGACTCTAACTGTAAGGGAAAAGATTAGTATGCCCACCTCGAGTAGCTGCACGCTAAGAGGTGACTTTAATTGTTTAGTCATTCCTTTAAATTTTAATGTTTCCAGTATATGATTAATTGTTTAATTGTTAGATAGATTGCTAATGTGGTTAGGGGTAGGGGGTGATTAGGACGGGCGGGTATAGTAAACGACTAATTACACTTGATCAATGTCATTAGCAGTTTACCCTTACCTCACATGTTCGAAATGCCACTTGTACTTGACTGTGTTAAAATTCTGTTTTTGTAGGGATAAGTCATGGTTAATACTCGTGCAGCTAAGAAAGGTGGTCCTAGTGTTCGTGGCCGTGGTCGTAAGCCACGTGCCGAAGCTGAGAGTGAGATTCCTACTCCCCAGCAGGAAGAAACCCCGATTCAAGAGGAGGAGGATAACCCCGTCTTAGATCCTGCTATGCGTGTGGCAATCGCGGATAAGGTTTATCAGGTTCTCCGTAGTGTCCCGAGATCGTTGCTGAGGCCGTTAGATCCATGGAGGAATCATTGGTCGGTAAGAGTTCGGATAAGGAAAGGGAGGGTAAGGAGACGCAGGTCGAGGAGGAAGAGGTTTATGTACCGAGTGAGGATGAAGAGGAGGTCCGTGCTATTAGTGTATCTTCCCGGGGTTTCTCGTATGGAGACTTTAAGAAATGTGACCCTCATTCTTTCGATGGTACTAAGGATACATTGGCAGCACATCAGTGGGTGAGGGAGATGGAGGCCGTTATGAGAGTTAGTAAATGTAAGGGGGATGACATGGTGACTTGTGCTACTGCCTCGTTTCGTTTCGAGGCACTGTGTTGGTGGGATAATCTGGTGCAGGCTATGGGTGATCGTTCTATTAGGAGGATGACATGGGATGAGTTGAAGAAATTGGTTCTTGATCAGTTTTGTCCTCCGCATGAATTGGATAAGATTGAACAGGAATTCTTGACCTTGGAGGCGGGTAGTATGACACATCAGGAGTATACCACAAAGTCTAATAAGATGTCTTGATTATGTCCCGATCTGGTTACTCCCGAAGCTAAGAGGATTAAGAAGTATGTGAAGGGTCTTCCGGTGGATATTCGTAGGGGTGTGGTGACCACCCACATAAGCTAGTTTCACTCAGTGGTTACCCTAGCGGGCACATTGTATGATCAGAGGGAGAAGTTACCGCCGACTGAGACTAGGAAGACATGGAACTCAAATTCGTACGGTAAGCGGCCCGGGGGAAGCAATTTTAATTCGTCTGAGAAGAGGGTAATGTCACACCCCATTGAGCGATATGCAGAAGCGTAAAATGGAGATGTAACAGATACAACTGGTATCAAATACATTGTTCATAAAGAAACATTACTAACTAATTTGCAATATATTATATTGTTCTAACATATTTTACAGACTAGGTGATACAATCCAAACTAGCTTTTCAACTACTTTACTTCTAACTCAAATGCTCATAGCATCGTTCACAATCCGAACACGAAACACATAAGCAATCTATTCCGCCTTTCTGATTACCTGAAAAGCATGCTTAAAAACGGTCAACTACAAATAGTTGGTGAGTTTCGTAAGTTTTAACGAAATCAGTTCTGCGTACCACACGGTCATAGTTTGTATGTACGCGCATGTGTGAAAATATGTATTTATGTTTGTATATATATGTACAACCGTACCTTTGTGTGTACATATGCACACATGTAAGTTTATAATATGAGTTCGAATTTGCGATGAAATCGTGACTGTTTGTTCGTATTGCGTGTTTTCATTTTTCATATTTAATCAACCACTGTGGCCCCCCTTCCGCCCACAACGGTTCCTCGTAACATCAATCACTGTGGCCCCCCTTTTGCCCACAACGATTCCACGTAAACTCAAACATTACACAGTGTACACACACAAATAAATAGTATTTTCTAAACGTAGTATTTCCTACGCCTATTCACATAGCATGTATATAGACACACATACACATATAGTATTTATCACGTATCACCAAACACTGTGGCTCCCCATCCACCCACAATACGCATAGTCACATTATTTTCTTAACATTCACGTCATAATCATGTTAGTTTGTTTAGTTGCAGCAGAACTTGGCTCATAAGACATACCCAACTTTAGTTTATTAAGTTGCAGCAGAACTTGGCTCATAGGCCAAACTCAACTTTAGTTTATTAAGTTGCAGCAGAACTTGGCTCATAGGCCATACTCAACTTTAGTTTATTAAGTTGCAGCAGAACTTGGCTCATATGCCATACTCAACTTTAGTTTGGTACTATTGTGGACCATCTTCCGCCTACAATAGCCCCATGGTCATCACAGACCATGTTATTCCCCATGGCCGTTACAGACCACGTTATTCACTCATGCCCATTACAGACCACGTTGTTCACCCATGGCCGTTACAGACCACGTTATTCACCCATGGCCTTACAGACCACGTTATTCACCCATGGCCGTTACAGACCACGTTATTCACCCATTGTAGGTTCCCTGGACGGATCACACGAGATATCCCGATATACACAGGTGCGGAATCCCTGTGTAGATCGTTACGGACGTAGAACACAAGCACACAAACACACGAATACGATACGAACAAACACACGTTATATTAATAACTCAACACGTGATACTTACAGACTCTCGACCTCACGTCACTTGACTCACTGAATTACACGTAAATTAACCTCTTAAAACGAACAATCGTAACCTATATAAATACACGACAACTTCGCCTCAGGCGAAGTTGTCCATAACTTCGCTCGTTCAACAAGTTCGCCTAGGCGAACTTGTCAACAACTTCGCTTGGTTAACAAGTTCGCCTAAGCGAACTTGTCAACAACTTCGCTTTAAACAAACAAATACATAAACAATATTACAGACTCGATTACAGACACTAGACATATGAACTACTGACACTTATGCACCAACAGACTCCCCCTTGGCAGTAGCTTCATATCTTGATCTTTCAGCATCTGTCTTGTAATCATGTATCTTCACGCGTGCACTCCTTCTCTAACACACACCGACACAACTCGTTGATACTTTCTTGCTTCGTCCTTCCAAGCTGGAATATAAAAGATCTTTTTCTCGTTAAGCATCTTCAGATCAGCTTGCGATAAGTTAACAAGATGCATCGGATCGTAAACTCTAAGGATCTCTTGTTCATCCTCATCTTCCATCACTGCCTCCGCTGTCTCACAATCAACGAACCACCACTTTAGGTCTTTGAGCACATCCTTGGGCATAAGCTTCATCGGTACTTCTTTAAGGCACCGGATTGGTTTATACTTCATAACCATCCAAGGCTTTCCATCAGCTCTCAAACCTCTATCCTTGTCTTCAACAAGTTTCCCTTTCTGTGGTTTCAGCAGCTCAAACTTCTTTTCCTTTATGCTCTCTTTCCATACGATTTTCCCTATGACTCTAGCCATATTATCGTCACTTCGATTGATCAACCCCAATCTGGCTAAGTCTTTAACCTCACACTCAGGAAGTGTGTTTAACGATCTCAACATTCTTCTAAGGTACTGAACTCCATCATATCGTTTAATCACGAAGAGCCGCAACTGCTCATCATAAATCCAACATATAATCCCTTTCTTTGCTTCAGCATAGCCCTTAATGTTGTAACTCTTTTTGAACATGGTAGGGACTGCCGGTTTCTTTGTTTTGACGAACCATTGAGCGTATCCTTCCTTCCACCTCGGCTGCTCTTCCCATTCAGTATCTTCAACTTCCGTCTGATCACCCATATCGGCCTTCTCAACCTCTGGAATGTCATGTTCGACGTTTTCCTCTACTATCTCTCCTTCCTCAATCTCATTCTCAATCTCAATTTGCTCACCGATCTTCTCAATCACATCACTCGGCAGCACATCTTCATCAAATAACACATCGTCGCAGAACATATCATCGTCAAGTTCTTTCAACGCATCAATCACGTCATCATCAACCAACACCACATAATCACCACCAGAACCACCAGCCGCGTCGGCAGACTCCCCCTCAGCTGTGGAAGTACCAAGAGCTTGAGAAGTTCTTGGCAGCTCACCACCTGCATCTTTTGATGCATTGGGATCATCGTCTCGGTCATTTCTTCTTTTCGTCCTTAGCTCGTCGCCCTTACAGCTCATCTCCCCCTGAGATGCCAAGAACTCCTTCAAGGCATCTATAATTTTCCCATGCTCAACCAGGAGGGATGACTGTAGTTGATTTGCTTCCACTAGGCGTTGAATAGTCTTCGATTGCTCTGCCACGATCCGCTCTAGTGAAGCTATTCTCTCTGAGTCAGACATAGGCGTAGGCGAGACATCAGAAGCAGGCGTAACCGCAGGTGGTACCATACCTGATAACCCTGCAGTAGTGACGACCGTTGACTCTACAAATCGTGCAGCTACCACCGACTGAGTAAGCGTTGGAGGTGGTAGAGACACAATCTCTGGAGTCGACGTCTGGATGGTAGTGATGGATGGAATGTCAGCATATGATGTAGCCACCACGGGAACATCCGCAGCGCTTGTACTTGTAACCTGTACAGAAGTAGGAACGATAGACATACCAGACAGTGAGGCCGGAGCAAAACGTACCATCCTTGAAGTCTCTCCAGCTCCCATACCTGCACCTGTCCTTTCCCGTCTTGAACGTCGTATCAGCTTATGTATATCTTCTTCCTCTTCTGACTCATCATCATCCTCCGTTCTCTTTCTCTTCCCAAACGTTCTCTCTCGAGACACCATCAACCGTCACCCCTCATTCATGATCTCATCCAAATCTGAGTCAGCCATCGACGTAGCTGCTCTAGTAGCACTCACACCCAAACCCTGTGCAGCAGAGACCTGCACCTCTACATGTGTATCAACATGATCCATATCGAAATAACCTTGACCTCCAAAGACAGCATCAAGATCTATATCCTCTGCAGCCGACACAACAGGCACAGCAGATGCAGCTTGAGTTGCTCTTGCCTGTCGCGGTTGAGGATCTCTGAACTCGTCCCCACCAGCAGGAACATACTCTGGGTTGATTAAAAACCCAAACAGTGGAGTATGCCTTGGACGACGTTCAGGGTTGCTCATCGCACTCGAAGTGCGGCATTGAGCAAAGATACGTTTGCTCACAGATTCCACGTATCTGATCGGTCGTCTCTGAGGTAGATTCGGAGCCACATGGTTCAATATCATCTGGATAAAACGTGGGTACATAATGAACCGCTCCCGAGCCATTGCCCTTCTTTGTCTGTGAATCTCGTAAAAGACCATCTGACTAAAACTATAGCGTTTATTGTAAGTCAGTGCAGTCATTGCGGACTGCATGGTCGCACCCATACCGTCAGTGCCCGCCTTCCTTCCTGACATGCAAACTATCATGACGTGCATAAGGAAGCGCCACTGACCAAGTAGAAAACCCTTCCGTCTCTGTGAATCGCCTAATGGACCAGAATAGCCCATTCGGAGAAACGCTCCATCACGAAACAGAGCCACAAACTCAGTTGGGTCGTCCCTCGTCTCTTCTCCAAACCGTAACGCCACCCGAATCTGTTCAGAATTGAACTGAACCTGTTGATTGTTCATAGTCGCTCGCATTACCGGGGGCTCAACACGACAGTCGTATTCTACCGTCTGCCAAAAGTCTTCGATATTTGGTAGAGATATCGGCAGAGTGTTCGTGATAGCATGAAATATCCTCGAGCGTAGGAGGAAAGTTATGATCTCGCGGTAATCGTCCACACCGCTCGCCTCCGGGTCTAAAGTGATGTACATATTGTGACCCGGGAAAAATTGTCTCTGATTGTCACCATCATCTCCTCCTGCACCTCCAGCACCAGCTACTGCAGCCATATCTGCAACAAACGAACCAAGTTAGAACAACATAAAGACATAGCACAAGTTCGCTTTGTTACCATGAGCGAAGTTGTGATAAACTCCGTATAGGCGAAGTTAAAGATGAGGCGAAGTTGGGAACAACTTCGCTTCAGCTTTAAGTTCGTCTAATTAATATTAAGTAAAAATGATCTAGGCGAAGTTAATGTTAACTTCGCCTCATCACAACATCGCCTCAGGCGAATTTAAGTTTCAGGCGAAGTTACGGATAACTTCGCCTCAGGCGAACTTAAGCTTCAGGCGAAGTTACGGATAACTTCGCCTCAGGCGAACTTAAGCTTCAGGCGAAGTTACGGATAACTTCGCCTAAACCCTAACTTCGCCTGAATCTGAATCGGCGACAGTTCGATTGATTCAAACATGAAGATCTGAAGTTTTCTGGGTATTTTGACGATTTAGGACTTTTAAACTCAAGCTTTTAACAATAGGTTGACGATCAGTTTGAACATGCCCACGTGAAAACGAGTTTTGAAATTGGGTTTAATGGTCGGTCGTCCGAGGGTATTACCCGGTTGTCGAAACAACCTTAGATTAATCAAAGAAAGTATAACATCAGATAAAAGAACCCAACAACCTTTAGATCGGTTTGAAATCGAAGAACAAGTGAACAATTTTGGATTTGTTTGGATATAAGTTCGCTGAATAATCGGTTTGGATATAAGTTCGCTGAATAATGAACTGTTTGACTCTAAGAATTCCTTATATAGGGGGCGAAGTTATACAGGCGAAGTTACGGATAACTTCGCCTGGACAACTTCGCCTGTTCAACAACATCGCCTATATATTTACAGAATTTAACCTTATAAGTTTAACATTTTTCCAATTAAGTTATAAAACTTTAAGAATTCCTTATAAGAACTAAACGACGTGATCAAGTCCAAGTAACCTGTTTTTTTTTTTTTTAAATACAACTACAAAAAAGGAAAAACTTTTAACAATTTAAAGTATAAGGGATCAAATTTCAGTCTCGATAGGGACTGCTACGTTTTAGAAAAGATCCGAACAGGAATCATACTAAGTATGTGATTGTCACATAGATCTGTGTTTAGCTGTATTATGACATAAGGAAACAGGTTGTAAGCAGGTAATATACTTAAGATGGTTTTCATCGTTTCTGTGATACGAGTTAGGTTCAATTATGCCTCAAAATTTAAGTGGGCAACAACTCAGAAATATTGATGCCTCCTATCTCTCCTCAAAGCGTATTTGGCTTTCCCCAATTCACCCCGAATTGACTTCGACCCATAGTGTCTGATTAAGTTGAAAGTATTCTTGATCTGCTTCCCATTCTTCTCTCTTACTCAATGATTGTGAAGTCTTGATATTGTCGTCTCTAATATGTTTCAATAACTTCAAATATTTTTTTTTTTTTAATAAACATAGACTTCAAAGTAGAGATTAACTGCAAGTCCCGAATCTGGATCACTGCAGTATCTTGAGACGCTATCTTCACGGGAATCAGAACACACATGGGCTCGTGTATGACTGGGTAATCGCTTTTCTGCCTATCATTCGGAAAGATATATATGAAGACATGCAAAACTCTTAAGGAGTTTCCACGTAAAATCAAGTAGATTTAGTTTGTATCACGTCTACTTTTACGCACCATAAAAAGTTACCATGACATACAATGACTGTCCTAAAGCCTTTTAAGCCTAATAACTTCACTAGCTAAGCACACAGAATTAGTATATCTATCATTTTCCAAGGTTGGATCAATTTTCTGTTAAACATAGCTAACGAACTTCTTACGAAGTAACAGACTTGAAAAGTAATTTCATTTCCCCAATTCTTTCAAAATTTTAACATTAATCGCCCCGACCAAAACAAAGTCTTCAGGTAAACGGCTATCCCGAAGATCCAATGGATCAGCTGGACCGACCACATACTAGTATGTGTCCTTCTAACTAAGTATGATCGACTAATTTTAAGCGAAAGAATGAAAAACTCATCATAAACAGACCCGGTCACTATCAGTAATCTGGTTAATGGCTATCCTCAAAATCTACAAGTAGAAAATGAGGACCAAAACATATCCGAAGACAAGTCCTTCAAACTGATGTAACCGACATATTTTTAAGCGATTAGTGACGTTTTTTTTTTTTTTTTTTTTAAATATCACAAGAAAAGCATGGTTACTCGGGATTAATCATCCCATTCAGTTCAATAAGGTTTTGAAATCTGGATTTTTCAAACGCTTTAGTATATAAATCAGGGAAATTATCAAGCGTATCCACCTTTTCAAGCATTATCAGTTTCTTTTCAGCACAATCCCGTATGAAATGATGACGTATGTCAATGTGTTTGGTTTTACTATGTTTCACGGGATTGTTAGTTACTGAGATAGCAGCTGTGTTATCAATGCAAATAGGAGTAAGTAGGAAATTCAGACCATAGTCGCGCAACTGTTGTTGAATCCAAAGAACCTGAGAGCAACAGTTGGATGCTGCCATGTATTCTGCCTCACAGGTTGAAATTGCGACTGAAGTCTGCTTCTTGCATTGCCACGACACCAATCTGCCACCAAGAAACTGACATCCTCCAGTTGTTGACTTCCGACTCTGATTGCACCCTCCATAATCAGAATCTGTGTAAGCGACAAGCTCCAAGTCTCCTCCTCTCGGGTACCACAACCCCAGCTTCGGCTTGCCCTTGAGATACCGCAGTATCCTCTTTGCACCTTTCAAATGAGATTCTTTTGGATTTGCCTGAAAACGTGCACAAAGACAAACAGCAAACATTATATCAGGCCTAGATGCAGTTAAGTACATTAAAGAACCTATTATTGCCCGATATTGAGTTGGGTCCACATCTGCATCCCCGTCTACTTCAGCACCCAATTTGTGATTGACGCAGATTGGAGTATCATATGGAGAACTGTCCTCCATCTTGAAGCGCTTGAGCACATCATGAACATACTTCGTTTGATGAATGAACATCCCGTCCTTCTTCTGATCAACCTGCAATCCTAGAAAGAAAGTTAGTTCACCATAGCACTCATTTCAAACCTTTTCTTCATGACGGCTTCAAACTCCTGACACATGGAGACTTTTGACGCAGCAAATATAATGTCATCCACGTAGACTTGTACCAGCAGGAAGTCGCTTCCATCTCTTTTGAAGAACAACGTGCTATCAATTTTCCCTCTTTCAAAACCATTCTCGAGCAAGTAATCCGATAAAGTTGAATACCAAGCACAAGGTGCCTGATGTAATCCATACAACGCCTTGCTCAACCTGTACACGTGATCTGGAAAGTCTGGGTCAGGAAAACCCGGAGGTTGCTCAACATACACAACCTCATCAACTTTCCCATTCAAAAACGCACTCTTCACATCTAGCTGAAACACCTTCATCTTTTCATAAGCAGCAAACGCTAAAAACAATCTTATGGCTTCCAACCTGGCGACAGGAGCGAACACTTCGTTATAATCAATCCCCTCTTGTTGATTAAAACCTTTAACGACTAGCCTCGCCTTGTTTCTTATAATAATCCCCTTATCATCTCTCTTGCACTTAAACACCCATTTTGTGCCTATCGCATGCACATTCTTTGGTTTCTCAACCAAAGTCCAAACTTCCATCTTCTCGAATTGAGCCAACTCTTCTTGCATGGCTTCGACCCACGAGCTGTCCTTTAAAGCCATTTGATAATTCTTCGGTTCAATTTGGCTTATAAAGCAGGTGTACAGGCATTCATTGATTATTCCTGTCTCCTTAATGCTTGTATAAACACAGGTATGTTCATTCAAGCTACTTCTCATTTGGACACCTGAGGACACATCACCAATCACATTATCCAAAGGGTGATCTTTATGAATTCTCGTGGTCGGAACAGAACCGACATGCAAATTATCTTCCAAATTAGAAGAGATCTCGTCAATGGTTGTTTCTAGCTGAGAGTGAAAAGGATTGATAAATTCTTCTTCAGCTGAGGCAGCAGGGGTACCGATAGTGTTTGATGAGGAAGGTTGACATTTATCAATCAGCTGTCTTTGCAATAGATTTTCTTCCTCATCGAGTATCATCTTCGTCGCAGCTCTTTCTTCTTCTTCAGAAATTTCCAAATCCGGTATGTTAAACGACTTAAAAAGCTTAACATAGTCGAAAAGCTCAGCAGGTCCATTGCTTGGTTTTGGCAGTTGGTAACTTGTGATGTCGGTGTTACACACCACCTCCACCTTGCAAGTCGAAGTATTGAAGACACGTCTGTTGGGAGTACCAACAACATAACCGACTAATATTCCTTCATCGGCTACTTCGCCAAATTTAGAATTTGTCTTCAAGATCGAACAAGGGGACCCGAATGGTTCAAGACCACTCAAGTTGGGCTTCCTTCCATGCATAAGCTCGTAACACGTTTTACCAAGTCTCTTAACGGTTAACACTCTATTCAGAACATAGCAGGCTATAGCTACTGCTTCAGCCCAGAACATCACAGGAAGCTTCGAATCTGCCAGCATAGTTCTGGCTCCTTCAATTAAAGTTCGGTTCTTCCTTTCAGCCACTCCATTTTGTTGCGGAGTATACGGAGCGCTGTATTGGTGTTCAATTCCTTTCTGAAGACAGAAGATCTCCATTTCAAAATTCTTGAACTCCGTTCCATTGTCACTACTGATGAACTTTACTGTTTTACCCATGACGTTCTCGACTTTGGTAATCAAATTCTTCACCATTTGAGCCATCTCATCTTTCGATTTCAGAAAATATACCCACGAATATCGCGAGTAGTCATCAGTGATCACCAAGCAGTAATAAGTACCTCCTAGACTTTTTACATTCACGGGACCGAAGAAATCCATGTGAAGCAGTTCTAGAGTACTGGCAATAGAGTTGACCTTCTTGGTGAGATGGGATTTCTTGTGTTGCTTTCCCTTCTTGCATGCAATACATTTGTCTTCAAAGTTAAAACTTTTCAAGGGTACGCCCATCACAAGTCCATTCCTGACAATGTGGTTCATCTTCCGAAGATGAATGTGCCCCATCCTCCTGTGCCACAGTTCGGATTCCGATTCGCTTGCTTTCGTTATTAAACATGATTCTTCCGTGGCCATTTCAGTAGACCTCATATCCATCACATAAGTATTTGTATCACGTGGAGCTTTCATCACTATCCACTCGTCTGATATCTGAAAACCAGGCTTCAACACGATCGCCTCATTCTTCGTGAAATGAACAGTGTACTCCTTATCACAAATCTGCGACACACTCAGCAGATTGTGCTTCAACTCTTCTACAAAGTTCACATTCTCAAGAGTCATTTTTCCATTAGACACCGTTTCTTTTCCAGTAATTCTGCCTCCACTTTCACCGGCAAAGCTAACTCTCGCTCCTTGAACAGGTTTTAAGTCGTGCAACAAGTATTTGTTACCCGTCATGTGCCGGGAACAGCCGCTATCTACAATCCAAAGACTGTGGGCAGCCCTGTTCAACTGTTCCTGCACAATAAAGCAAAGGATTAGAATCTAGGGACCCAAGACCAATTGGTCTTGGATCTATACATCCCGTACTTCTGCTTTCCAAAGTTAGCATCTGAATAATTCCTGTCTGTCCTATTAGGAAATCTCCTTGGAAATTGAGTGTGAGGCCTTCCAAACCTATGTATATTGAAAGTATTATATCCTGTGGTTTGGTTATTAGCATTGTTAAACTGAGGTTTGTTTCTGTGAAAACCTGAATTAGTTACATTTCGAAACTTTGAAGGGTTTTCATTTTTAGCAGTATTAAAATTACCATTAGGCTTATGCTCAGTTTTAATAGGCCTCACACCTCTGAATTTCGGTGTCAGAGGGCAATCTGCAACAAGATGTCCTAACTTATTACACCTAAAACAACACCTATGCTCCTTTTTCTTTTCAAAGGTTGTTTTGGATGTCGAGGCTGTGTTACCGGCCGTTCGTCTCACATAAGGTGGGACGTACTGGTTGAGTGGAGTACTCTTTTTATAAGTTTTATCTTTTTCTCCACCAGTGGGTAACACTACCTTCTCTTTTGTCTTACCCGATTCGGACAACTTATCCGAATCTGATGAGATTGGACTCGTAACAGAAATTTTCACACTTGAAACAGGCGAACTCGTTTCGCTACTACTAACACGTGGTTCTTTACTCGTAACCTTGATTGGAACTGTCTGAGGAACTTCAAAATCAACAGATTTCTGAACACTAGGGTTAAAAGTGTAATTGTGGTTATAAGGTGGTGGAACCTCGTGATAACCAATTCCTCCCCTCTTCGTAGAGGTACCTTGATCACTAACAAGGTGATCAAGAATAGCTGAGGAATTTCTGAACTGCTCAAGTTTTCGGTTCAGTTCCACCACTTTCACCTGGTGGTCAGCAATTTGCTTTTCTCATTCAGCAATCAGTTTAGTCTTTTCTTCTAAAACCTCATAACTTAGATCAATTACTTCAATTTTTTCAGCAAGTTTTGTTTTTAAGCTTTTAACATCTTTTTCACACGCTTTTATTTTAACTTTGTAACTGTTTTCTCTTGCTTTCATAAAGTGATGATCTTCTTTAAGAGTTTTAAATTCAGCATCTAAACGAACATACTGATCAGTTATGGTAGCAAGTTGCTCAGACAAATTCTCACATTTAGTACAAATAGGTTTAGAACTTACCTCGGAGAGTTGATCCTTGTTATCTGCCATGAAAGCTTTTTCCTTACCAGTAGCTTTCTCTTCTCCGGTAATCTTCTCACATTCTTCATTCTCAACCTTAGCCATATTTGCCTGCTCACTAGTTTCATTCGAATGCAGGTTCCAGTTGTATTCACCTGCTTCTCTGGACATCATGGCATTGACTTCTTTACTAATCCCAGTGTGCTGTGCAGACCGGCCTAGACCACGTTCAACTCGCTCGTTTCTGCACTCTTTGGCAAAGTGCCCGTTTTGTTGACAGTTATAGCACCTCACCTTAGACTTGTCGAACCCTGGCCTGCCACCAACAAACTTTCTCCCCGTCTTTCTCATAAACTTCTTCACTCTCCTCACTATCATGGCCATCTGCCATTGTAAATCCATTTCCTCCAGATCATCAGCATCGATCTGGTCATAGTCTTCATCCAGCATCGCTGGTTCAACAACCTTTCCTTGAATATAGTTTTCATATGAAGCAATAAACGAAGCATAGAGGCCAAACTGCTCTTCAGCAGATTTGACGCTCATTGGCATCTTAGAGTAATTATTGCTTGAGGAACTAGGAGATCCACTAATCTTGCTTGCTGTCTGTTGAGTACCACTTGATCCACCCGCAACAAAGCAAACATCCCCATTTGAGTTTACTGACACATGCCCCTCCTGTGAAGACTTGGCACCCGACTCGCCCTTCGAGTAGTAGGCGGCAGAATCAGTCTTTGAACTTGAATTGGAGTTTACTTTAGCACCGTACATGCCTGGATCTTGAACCTGATCCATAGATGTTTCTTTTCTTACCATATTAAGCTCAAAAGTTCTGAGCTTGTTGACAGTGGTTTCAAGATCATAAGTAGGAAAGTCCTTGTCTTCCCTCATCAGCACAGTATACATCTCCCATTTTGGTGGGAGGGCATCGAGAAGCTTTTCCACAATCTCTTCTTCTCGGTAGGAAATGGAGTAGTTACTCAATTCAGTCATTAGATGATAATATCGAGTGATAATATCATCAAGAGATTCGTTCTTCAAGTACTTAAAGACTGAAAATTGAGTTTTGAGCAACTTTATCTTTGACGCCCGAATACCTACATTTCCTTCAAATCTGTTCTCAAGAGCTTCCAAGGCTCTCTAGCCGATGTATACTTTCTGAACGTATGGAGGATCTCCTGTGGAAGAGCCATTGTGATTGCAGCATGGGCCTTGCTTTCGGCTTCATACATCTTTTTCTCCTCCTCTTCCATTTTACTGTATTTCTTGATTTGGTCTCGACCCTCATACTCCATGACTGGTGGAATATATCCATCTTGGATGCATACCCACATTTTCGCATCCTGGTACTTAACGTATTGTATGAACCTATCCTTCCATGCGACAAAATCGGTTCCCTTCAGCAACCTTGGGGCCTTTGTAGCTGACCCCGCTTCAACTTCCATTTTTACAAGCTCCGAAATGTTGATCGACGACATCCTTCTTGAAGACTAAGAAACCCGAAAAATTTGAGTAGGCGAAGTTAAAAAAATTTCCTCTGAACAGTACTGTAGGCGAAGTTAAGGATAACTTCGCTTAAGTAATAACTTCGCTGGATCTTTCTTAAATTCGCGTGACTGGGCGAAGTTGAGATTAACTTCGCTTAGGGTAAGCGAACTTAGAAAGTAGGCGAACTTGAAGAAAAATTCGCTGAGCTAGGCGAACTTGATGAGAACTTCGCTGAGTTAGGCGAAGTTGAGGAGGTAGGCGAAGTTATAAATAACTTCGCTTCTCCTTATATCTTCGCCGAAACCCTACGTATCCTGACGGCAACTTCGCCTGATGAACAGCAACTTCGCCTGACGAACTCAAACTTTCTGCAGATCTGAAAATCGGATTTTAACGACGTTTTTGACGGTTTAATGGCTTGAACACACTGGTAGGAGGCTAGAATGAGCAAAAACACCAAAAACTCGTCCCGTGAATAGTCGAAACGGGACAAATTCTACACCCGCGTGAATATCCCGAACCACACAATCGAGCAAATGCTCTGATACCAATTGTAGGTTCCCTGGACGGATCACACGAGATATCCCTATATACACAGGTGCGGAATCCCTGTGTAGATCGTTACGGACGTAGAACACAAGCACACAAACACACGAATACGATACGAACAAACACACGTTATATTAATAACTCAACACGTGATACTTACAGACTCTCGACCTCACGTCACTTGACTCACTGAATTACACGTAAATTAACCTCTTAAAACGAACAATCGTAACCTATATAAATACACGACAACTTCGCCTCAGGCGAAGTTGTCCATAACTTCGCTCGTTCAACAAGTTCGCCTAGGCGAACTTGTCAACAACTTCGCTTGGTTAACAAGTTCGCCTAAGCGAACTTGTCAACAACTTCGCTTTAAACAAACAAATACATAAACAGTATTACAGACTCGATTACAGACACTAGACATATGAACTACTGACACTTATGCACCAACATCCATGGCCTTACAGGCCAAGTTATGTTTAACAGTACACAACATATTCGTATAAACGTGTATTCATGTGTAATTTCATTATGTTTTGGTATTCGTACCATATTCACTTAATTTGTCATTCAAGAATACAATTCACCATTCATTCGCACATAATCAATCGTTATGTTTGTAGGGACTTTTTGTAAGTAAACGTTCAGGAAATTCATATCCTGAATCGTTTCCAGGTATATAGCATATATAAATATGCTTTTCACCCCCAAGAAGTTTATAAACAGTTTGAAAAGAGGGGTCATGAAACTCAAGATTTTGTAGGCACTCAGTGCGAGGTCAGCTTGGGGTTCGTTTCCCTTGCTATTACTTAGTCCCTATAATTAATATTATAATAATATTAATATTTTAATATTATTATAATCTTTATACTAAGCTGGGCTGTATAGCTAGTCTGGGTGTGGCTGTAACACCCAGAAAGTGTCAATAGACTTATATTGTAATGTTGTTCAATGTCTAATGTTTAAAATCGAACTTCGCTCAGTTTCCCCGTTTCACCAGCTGAGCCAAGTTGCTCGTTTACGCGTTTGGAAAATAGTCATGGGGATATAAGCTTGGGTAAATGTGTTGGTTAATAAAATGATTAAGTTCTAAAGAAATATCACGTATTAGGGGTTTAGATTCGCTACGGGGCTCGTTTCCGTTTATTTAGTTTGATTTGGAGAAAAACGCGCACAACCTATCCAAATTGTCTGGATTTCTCACAAAAAGTTCGTTTTTACATAATTAATCCGAAAATATGCTTTTTGATCACTCTTGATGTTCTGATATTCTAACAAGTTCATTAATCACGAACTTGCCGGTTTTCGTCTGAATTAAACTTGTTTAATTTTCAAATTTGCACAATTAATTATTCGTTAATCATTAGATCATGAAAATTTATAAACTTATCAAATAAAATATGTAGATTTTTATAAAAATATTTCCGGAATTATTTAATGATTTATAAATTTTAAAAAAATCATTTTATGTGCTATAATTAGCCCGAAAATCATCCGTTTATACCAAATGATTTCTGAAAAATCCGCCAAAATTCATGAATGACCAAAACATTTCCCAAAATAACCTGTAGCAATACCAAAATCTAAAAATCTTGCCAAATATCATTTTTGAGCCGAAAACAACTATGAAATTTTGAATGAACGTAAATGCACAAGACATACCAAGGGTTTTCCAAATGACCCCAAATTTCACATGTAATCATAATATATCAAAATCTGAGTTCCCCACAAAATTTCATAATTTTTCAAGCATTTTAACTATTTTTCCCTAATAAACGCCCCAATTCGGTAATAAATTCGCCAAATATTCTCGGATGGTCGGATAATAACCATATTTGAACAGGACTCAATGATATGGTACCTGATGTCTCTGAAAAATTTCATGACCTTAAAACATGCACATCACAACCTTAACCTAAACAGCCCGTAATCGAGCATTTCGGCATTACCTTTGTGGTTTTCACCCGTTTTCGCTCTCTTAATCCAATGTTCGGGTTCTCGTGCTTCTATATAAACTAAGTACAGGTCCTATATCAAAAACGAAGCATGTATCATCAATTGACCAGCCATGAAAGTTAGGGTTTCGGTTAGGGTTCTAAACCGAACTTTTAAACCGTAAAAGCGTCGTTTAAACCCTTTAATCCATGTTTATGGCCAAAAAAGAGTATGATTTTGATTCCTAACCATGTGTATGATCAAAACATATTTTTGGACCATTTTTAGGATTTTTACATGGTTAGGAATGATTTTTAGCAATTATACTATGTTTATATGAGATTAATCATTATTAAAACATGTTAAAAACTTTTGCTATTCATGTGAAAGAGCAGAAAAATATGGTTCTTAAAGTTCTGGACTTTTGATATAATATGCTTAGCTTTCTTCGTAATAAGGTAACAATAAAAATAATAAATTATTAGGGGGTGGCGGCCAGAAGATGTTGGGCCTCCCCCTTGGCCCAAATTTGGCCCATTTTCTCGATTTGCATGCCCGGACGTGAAATGCCAAGTCCAAAATTATTTCAGGTTTGGTTTTGGCACGAAAAATATATCGGGCACGACAAACAGTGTGAAAACGAATGTTTTTCAGCCATTTTATTGTAAATTTAGAAAAACCTAGTATTTGTTTGTAAAAATCGAAAATATTTTCATGGATCGCTTAAAGCATCCCCAACAAGTGTTTGGTAGATCTTTTTCGGCTTAACGGATGATAAAATGCTTGTTTCGGAACTGTCTTTCGCATTTAAATCAATAGCGGGTAGTTAAACGAGCATGTTTTCGTTTAACTAGTTTGCTATCATACTAAGGCCTTAATATTAATATGTTGGCTTGTAATAGACATATATCACTTATAGATGGACCCTCGGGATATATGGGTCATAACAAGACCCGTTCGGTTATTCGTTTGTTCGCTACGCAATAAGCGGTTAATCGCTTATTTGATAAACAAATGCTAAGGCATACTTGATTTTGTCATAAATGTCACATTCTCCCCTAGTTAAGAAATTTCGTCCCCGAAATTCAATTTGTCAATTGCACCCCTTTACGGAAAAAGTTTATTAGTATATGTTTCGGAATTCGTTCTTCTGTTTCTGAACACGTTTGATTCCCCATTGTGGATACTACCTAACTTATTCAATGAAATTTTATTTACTTGTAATTGTTTGATTTCCCCATTCAACATTTTCATGGGTTCTTTTATAGAGTTTAGTTGTATACAAGTTTTCAGGTGGTACTAATTTCATCCTGTCATTAAGGCACTCGTTCTCATTCGATATATATAAAATATCGAGACTAAAATAATTTTGTTTAATACGTTACGGGGTTAACCTTCGAAGCAATTTTGTACAGTTCCATGTGTTTTCAAGTTGGCTTGTCAGTTTCATTAACTCAACTAACACCTTTCAAGAATCGGCTTCTTCTCACATACATTGGTATAGTACTCTGGTTAGCCTCAAACTACTTTCAGTTTGTTTTCGATGCTACAAGCTTTATCTATGGTTTCCGAAATCGATTCGGGTTTTGTATTTTGGGGGTCGCCAATTTTCAATTGAATAAGGTGGCGAGTTACATTCTTGCTCGTATAATATAGTATATAGTTGTTTGCAAAATATTACGATGATTGTTAACGTACGAGGATTAAAATTACCGGTCTCACTTTCCTCTAATGTTTAAATGGTTTATTTGATTTGATGTTTGTTAAAGGACGACAGACCTTGCTCATGTCGATTCGGGATCTGAAGTCTCATACACAACCCACCAAGAATATATATTAAGTGGTTTTCTCGATCTGGAGTAACTAAGATGAGCTCCCTATGTCAGGATACGATTAAAATGAGTTTTTTTTTTCAAGTGTGCAGTTGACACAGATCGGAAGGAAGTATGCAGATTGGGTCAGTCAGTGAACTATTATACAGACGGTGTTGTTGTCTCGGGATGTTTTAGGAGCGTGTGTTAAGAAGTCCATTGTAGTTTGTTTTTCCTCTTTTCAATGGGGTATTTCAAACTATTGTAACGCCCCCGAGGATTTTTAATATTCCACTTAACTTATTATGGTGCACATCTTTATAGCGCATGTGCCTATGATCTTTTACATACTAGTTCCTCCATAAATTTCCTTTACATCTTTACACTAGTACTTAGTCTAACCGAACATCGGGCCTGACTTTTCTTCGTTCATCAACCGGTTATTGAGGCTATAAAAGCTTGAAGTTCAAGTTTCGGTTCTTGTATTAAAGTATCTCATCGGTTTTCACTATTATGATTGTTTAACAATTCTACCCAATCTCCATATCTAACCTTTGTTTAAACTCAATTAACTAGTCCATACTGAGTATTACATAATGACTCCTCACTTTCACCGGGAGTACATCGACAGGGAATAGCTAGTTGTTTGGGTTCAGAGGGTATTTTTTTAACAACATGTTTAACGACTATAGTTTTACCTTTAGTGGGTTCTATTAAAATAAGAATTTATTATTTTACTACCCGGTATATATATCCAAGGTAAAGGTTTGTAGAAACGATACCTCTATTAGTACCTACATTAAACAAAACTAAAGTATACTAGACTCAGAATGTATCCGTTACTTCGCTTAATTTATCTGATTTAATCACAATACGTGACCTCTAGTAGGGATGGAAATTGATGTTGGTTCTTGATTTTGTCTTCTCATTGCAACTGGATTCAAGCCAGGGCAGTCTCCCTTGATGTGCCCCATACTGCCACCTTCAAGCAAGTATAATGGCTTATTATGGATTGGTTTGATGAGTTGGTTGTTGTCGGATTGGTTAGGGTCGAGGTAGTTGTGATTACTAAAGTTGGGTCAGTTGGTCTATAATATTCATAATAACTCTACAATTACGGGCATAGTGTACAACTTCCCCGCTTTTGTGACATACCTTAGTTCAACATTCTCTTATGTGATAATAATTACATTTCCCACACTTTAATGAAAGTTCGTCGTATATTGTTTGTTCGGAACTAAAGCTGATCGAAGTATCTGTTTATGTTATAGGGCACGCACGTTTAGTTGGTTGTATTTCTTGTACCCCTGTTTCACAATTGGTTCACTTTGTACTAGATGCTTCCCCGGGCATACTTAACAAACTATTTCTGACCAAATCAAGAGCTACCACACCGGCTTGTCTCACGACATTCTCAAAGGTTTAGTGGTTAACTGAATTAACTAACGTCCTTATTTCCGGCTACTAACCATGGTGCCAGTCGATCCAGATCGTTAACACATTTTGTGTATTCCAATTTTTCTGCACCTTTCATTTTCAATTTCTCAGGTTCGTGTTCTTAATTTCTTGGTGTCATTCCCTGGACAAAAATGTTTCAATATAAAGATTTTAAGTCTTGTCCAAGTCATGTGATTGATTACTTTTTGTTCCCGAATTCGTATCATCGTTTTTCTACCATGTAAGGGCGTGGTCAAGAAATGTATAAGTGGCATACTCAACGGTGCAATTTGATAGGCACTACTAGTACTGATAATAGGTTCTATTGCTTCGATTCATTTTACTATCCCATATGATCTTTTAGTACCACTAAATTTTACAGGTTTGTATGACATAGATTGTTTAAACGAATATTCTCATCGTGAAGGAACACGGTTGTTACGACCAGTATTCATGTTCGGTAGGAGATTTCCGTTTCCGATAGCATTTAAAAGGAAATTTATTAGTATTGGTAGTATTATAAATGTTCAGTGGGGGAGTATTACTCGTGACAATATTAGTATTTGTTGGGAGAACAACATTTGCAACTATATTAGCATTGGGCGGGGAGATAGTATTTGCGGCCGTATTAGTGTTTGGCATTTGATTTGCATTCATTGTCGTGTTAATGTCAGTAGAAAATCGTGCTGCTGTTGTCAGAGTTACTGTCTGCAGTTGCCGAGCAAACATCTCGGCCACCACTGCCTTAAATAGTATATTTGTTTTCTCCGGGTCCATTCTATAATGATAACCAATTATACCGTAACTAATAATAGTTCACTACACAACTCATCACAAAAGGAATCACATTAGCAATTAATAAACCATTTTAAATAGCAGATATGTATTACACATCTCTATCCATGTGTCTATATATCAAGGATAGCACATCGATTTAGCCTAACAAAGGTCGTTGTCTATATGTATATATCAAAATTTGCCACCAAGTGACAAGAAATTTTAACCCTGTAAGGGTCAGTAGTGTAATGGTAGGCCAAAGTTGTCCTCCATATCAGCATAGCATACTCTATTAGATTCTTGCATAGAGTATCGAAAAGATGCTATACAGTCTATCCAAGTACACATTATAACAATTATAAACGGTTTACAACTTGCCCGACAATTATGTCGGTATGATCACATCATTGGGCAATTGTTTTTGTTCGGCCTTTCCCATAAGTAACCATCTGCCCGTTATGAATTTAATCAGTGCGTCATAATGGGAATGCACGTGTATATACCACTTAAACTCGAGATATTGTTAAATATAACTATTGAATATATTCATTCGCCAGTTCATTCGGTATCAATAAATATGCCAGATTTAATAAAAGTAATAATTTACTGGTTGGGGTAAGTATGTCCCATTCCAGTCTGGCACGTCATCGATTCGTGAACATGAGGTTTCTCTCCTATAATAACCAATTGAAATAGCAAAATATAGGAGAGGTTGGAGGTTCTCGTACATAGATGGTTCGAAAAGTTTGCTAATTAGGGAGGTTCATCAGAGTTAGTCGTACTGGTGATATGTAAAGGAAATTATTATTATTAATATTTCTTTTTGAAATATCTTTAGTACATTATATGTACCTGATAGTAACGATTGGTCATATCATAATTGAAAACTCAGTTTTGGTAATTATCATATTTATAATTTAATAAATCGGGCTCATCATTACGTATTCTTCTTAGGAATGGTGTTTGTTTTCGAACAACCGAAATGGGAAAATAACCGGAAAATAGTTCAGTTAAATGTCAAAGAAACGTGTTTATAAGATAAAGATTAGACCCAAGATGAGAAGTATTATATGTATATTCCCTTGGAATTATTATCTGTAGGTCACACCTCCCACAGTTCTTTCCCGGGCCTTACATATTAAGCCCCTTATTGGTTCCGTCATATCACCAGATTTAGTTTAAACTCAGTTAAGCGTTCTCGTATTCTCGTTTACAGGCAACACCGGTTCCTTATTTGTCATAAGGCTACCCGATCTCGATATCCTTTGGTGTAACAGTTAGTCATAAATGAACATTTTTCGATAGCTTAGATCATTGTAAAGGATATTATTAATTAGGGCAAAAATAAAATATTTTATTTGTTATGAACAGATATAATATTAATTTTGGAAAGATATAATTTTAATTAGAATAAGAATTAATACTGATTATAACCGAATATAATATTCGTTACGATAAGATTCGATATTATCGGGAGTACTGTATGTACACGTATACCTATACCTTGTTTCAGATAAGCACGTATGCACGTTACATATATACTCAACATCACCTTTATACACGTATGTTACCATTTTTACCTATCGATATGTTCTGCGACTTCTACCCGAATTCCTCCATACAAGCAAGTCTGCTATTAAGTTCTAGACCATAATAACTCACTTGCCCTACGAGTTCATCCCAGCATCCATCAATATATATCGTTACATGTTATTAATTTTCCCAGATATAATAGAGCCTAAAGTTATATTATAGGTATCCTAAGAGATAACCTAATCCTTTATAACCAATAGCTCTGATACCAACTTCTGTCACACCCCGTTGAGCGATCTGTGGAAGCGTAAAACGGAGATGTAACAGATACAACTGGTATCAAATACATTGTTCATAAAGAAACATTACTAACTAATTTACAATATATTATATTGTTCTAACATATTTTACAGACTAGGTGATACAATTCAAACTAGCTTTTCAACTACTTTACTTCTAACTCAAATGCTCATAGCATCGTTCACAATCCGAACACGAAACACATAAGCAATCTATTCCGCCTTTCTGATTACCTGAAAAGCATGTTTAAAAACGGTCAACTACGAATAGTGGGTGAGTTTCATAAGTTTTAACGAAATCAGTTCTGCGTACCACACGGTCATAGTTTGTACGTACGCGCATGTGTGAAAATATGTATTTATGTTTGTATATATATGTACAACCGTATCTTTGTGTGTACATATGCACACATTTAAGTTTATAATATGAGTTCGAATTTGCGATGAAATCGTGACTGTTTGTTCGTATTGCGTGTTTTCATTTTCCATATTTAATCAACCACTGTGGCCCCCCTTCCGCCCACAACGGTTCCTCGTAACATCAATCACTGTGGCCCCCCTTTTGCCCATAACGATTCCACGTAAACTCAAACATTACACAGTGTGTACACACACAAATAATTAGTATTTTCTACACATAGTATTTCCTACGCATATTCACATAGCATGTATGTAGACACACATATAGTATTTATCATGTATCACCAAACACTGTGGCTCCCCATCCGCCCACAATACGCATAGTCATATTATTTTATTAACATTCACGTCATAATCAAGTTAGTTTGTTTAGTTGCAGCAGAACTTGTCTCATAGGCCATACTCAACTTTAGTTTATTAAGTTGCAGCAGAACTTGGCTCACAGGCCAAACTCAACTTTTGTTTATTAAGTTGCAGCAGAACTTGGCTCAGAGGCCATACTCAACTTTAGTTTATTAAGTTGCAGCAGAACTTGGCTCACAGGCCATACTCAACTTTAGTTTGGTACTATTGTGCCCCCCCCCCCCCTTCCGCCCACAATAGCCCCATGGTCATCACAGACCACGTTATTCCCCATGGCCGTTACAGACCACATTATTCACTCATGGCCGTTATAGACCACGTTGTTCAACCACGGCCGTTACAGACCACGTTATTCACCCTTGGCCTTACAGACCACGTTATTCACCTATGGCCTTACAGGCCACGTTATGTTTAACAGTACACAACATATTCGTATAAACGTGTATTCACGTGTAATATCATTATGTTTTGGTATTCGTACCATATTCACTTAATTTGTCATTCAAGAATACTATTCACCATTCATTCGCACGTAATCAATCGTTATGTTTGTAGGGACTTTTTGTAAGTAAACATTCAGGCAATTCATATCCTGAATCGTTTCCAGGTATATAACGTATATAAATATGCTTTTCACCCCCAAGAAGTTCGTAAACAGTTTGAAAAGAGGGGTCATGAAACTCACGGTTTTGTAGGCACTCAGTGCGAGGTCAGCTTGGGGTTCGTTTCCCTTTATATTACTTAGTCTCTATAATTAATATTATAATAATATTAACATTTTAATATATTATAATCTTTATACTAAGCTGGGCTATATAGCTAGTCTGGGTGTGCCTGTAACACCCAAAAAGTGTCAATAGGCTTAGATTGTGATGTTGTTCAATGTCTAATGTTTAAAATCGAACTTCGCTTAGTTTCCCCATTTTACCAGCTGAGCCAAGTTGCTCGTTTACACGTTTGAAAAACAGTCATGGGGATATAAGCTTGGGTAAATGTGTTGGTTGATAAAATGATTAAGTTCTAAAGAAAGATCAAGTATTAGGGGTTTGGATTCGCTACGGGGCTCGTTTCCGTTTATTTAGTTTGATTTGGAGAAAAACGCGCACAACCTATCCAAATTGTCTGGATTTCTCACAAAAAGTTCGTTTTTAAATAATTAATCTGAAAATATGTTTTTTGATCACTCTTGATGTTCTGATATTCTAACAAGTTCGTTAATCACTAACTTGCCGGTTTTCGTCAGAATTAAAGTTGTTTAATTTTCAAATAAGCACAATTAATTATTCATTAATCATTAGATCATGAAGATTTAGACACTTATCAAATAAAATATGTAGATTTTTATAAAAATATTTACGGAATTATTTAATAATTTATAAATATAAAAAAATCATTTTATGTGCTATAATTAGCCCGAAAATCATCCGTTTATACCAAATGATTTCTGAAAAATCCGCCAAAATTCCTGAATGACTAAAAAACTTCCCAAAATAACCTGTAGCAATTCCAAAATCTAACAATCTTGCCAAATATAATTTTTGAGCCGAAAACGACAATGAAATTCCGAATGAACGTAAATGCACAAGACATACCTAGGATTTTTCAAATGACCCCAAATTTCACATGTAATCATAATATATCAAATGTGAGTTCCCCAAAAAATTTCATAATTTGTCAAGCATTTTAACTATTTTTCCCTAATAAACGCCCCAATTCGGTAATAAATTCGCCAAATATTCTCGGATGGTCGGATAATAACCATATTTGAACAGGACTCAATGATATGGTACCTGATGTCTCTGAAAAATTTCATGACCTTAAAACATGCACATCACAACCTTAACCTAAACAGCCCGTAATCGAGCATTTCGGCATTACCTTTGCGGTTTTCACCCGTTTTCGCTCTCTTAATCCAATGTTCGGGTTCTCGTGCTTCTATATAAACTAAGTACACGTCCTATATCAAAAACGAAGCATGTATCATCAATTGACCAGCCATGAAAGTTAGGGTTTCGGTTAGGGTTCTAAACCGAACTTTTGAACCGTAAAAGCGTCGTTTAAACCCTTTAATCCGTGTTTATGGCCAAAAAAGAGTATGATTTTGATTCCTAACTGTTGGTACATGATGTCAGTAGTTCAGTATCTAGTGTCTGTAATCGAGTTAGTATGTTTTGTATTTGAAATTAAGCGAAATTGTGTCTCAAGTTCGCCTGATATGGGCGAACTTGTGAAACAAGCGAAGTTAGTGACAACTTGTCGTATGTTATAAATTTTTAGCTGCGGCTAGGTTTGGAAGAAGTTGTTCAGTTTTGTGTAATCGGTGATTGATATATCACGTGTTATCAGTTGCAATACAACGTGTTCTTTGTTTGTTGTAACGTGTGTTTGATTGTGTTTAACGTGTATCGTCTTCTACGCTCGTATCGTCGTACGTAGAGATTCCGCACCTACGTAGAACGAGATATTTCGTGTAGATCCGGCTGGGAACCTACAATTGGTATCAGAGCATTTGCTCGTGATTGTGTGGTTCGGGATTATCACACGGGTGTAGAAATCGTTCCGTTCGACTATTCGCGGGACGAGTTTACGTTAATATACCGAGTTTTGTGTCTTACTCACCTCCCACCATCAAATACAACCCATTACACCTTCGCATACCTCGCAAAACGTCAAAATCAAACCTGGAAAAACAATTGTTCATCAGGCGAAGTTGCCGCTACTGTTTGTAGGGTTTAGGCGAAGATATAAGGTTAAGCGAAGTTATTAACAACTTCGCCTACCTCACAAGTTCGCTTAACTTAAGCAAAGTTATCTACAACTTCGCCTAATCAGGCGAATTTAAAAAGGAGCGAAGTTAAGAATTCAAGCGAAGTTAAGACTTAAGCGAAGTTAAGCTTGAATGAGCACACTTGTGTTTACACAAGCATTAAAGATACAGGCATCATTAACGAATGCTTGTACAACTGCTTCATCAGCCAGATTGAACCAAAGAACTATCAAATGGCTCTCAAGGACAGCTCATGGGTCGAAGCCATGCAAGAAGAGTTAGCCCAGTTCAAGAAGATGGAGGTATGGAATTTGGTTGCAAAACCGAAAAATGTGCATGCGATTGGCACAAAATGGGTTTTCAAATGCAAGAGAGATGAAAAAGGGATAATTATCAGGAACAAGGCGAGGCTGGTTGTAAAAGGTTTTAATCAGCAAGAAGGGATCGACTACAATGAAGTGTTTGCTCCTGTAGTGAGATTGGAAGCGATTCGATTGTTTTTGGAATTTGCTGCACACAAGGAGATGAAGGTGTTCCAGTTAGACGTGAAAAGTGCGTTTCTTAACGGTAAAGTCGATGAGGTTGTGTATGTTGAGCAACCTCCGGGTTTTCCTGACCCAGACTTTCCTGATCACGTGTACAAGCTAAGTAAAGCGCTATATGGGCTACATCAGGCCCCTCGTGCCTGGTACGCAACTCTATCCGATTACTTGCTTGACAATGAATTTGAAAGGGGAAAGATCGATAGCACACTGTTCGTTAAGAGAAAAGGAAGCGACTTTCTTCTGGTGCAAGTCTACGTGGACGACATCATCTTTGCTGCATCAAAAGTCGCCATGTGTCAGGAATTTGAAGCCGTCATGTAAAAGAGGTTTGAAATGAGTGCTATGGGTGAACTAACTTTCTTTTTTGGACTGCAGGTTGATCAGAAGAAAGATGGGATGTTCATTCATCAGACTAAATATGTCCAAAACGTTCTCAAACGCTTCAAGATGGAGGACAGCACTCCATTTGATACTCCAGTTTGCGTCAACCATAAACTGGGTGCTGATTTAGACAGTGATGCAGACGTGGACCCCACCCAATATCGGGTAATCATAGGTTCTTTAATGTACTTAACTGCATCTAGACCTGATATTATGTTTGCAGTTTGTCTTTGTGCTCGCTTTCAGGCAAACCCAAAGGAATCTCACATGAAGGGTGTGAAGAGGATATTGCGATATCTCAAAGGCAAGCCTAAGCTAGGGTTGTGGTACACGAAAGGAGGAGACTTGGAGTTAGTCGCCTACACAGATTCTGATTATGGAGGATGCAATCAGAATCGGAAGTCAACAACAGGTGGATGTCAGTTTCTTGGAGGCAGATTAGTGTCATGGCAGTGCAAGAAGCAGACCTCAGTCGCCATTTCTACCTGTGAAGCAGAATACATGGCAGCATCGAACTGCTGCTCCCAGGTTCTTTGGATACAACAGCAATTGCGCGATTACGGTCTGAATTTCACACATACTCCTATTTACATTGATAACACTGCTGCTATCTCAGTAACTAACAATCCCGTAAAGCATAGCAAAACTAAACACATTGACATCCGTCATCATTTTATACTGGATTGTGCTGAGAAGAAATTGATAGTGCTCGAAAAGGTTGATTCGTTAGATAATTTCCCTGATTTGTTTACTAAAGCGTACGACAAAACTTGTTTTCAAAACCTTGTTGAGCTAAATGGGATGATCAATCCCGAGTAACCGTGTTTTTCGTTTTTGTTTAAAAAAAAAACTCACTATCGCTTAGAATTATGTCGGTTGCTTCAGTTTGAAGGACATATCTTCGGATATGTTTGGTCCTCATTTCTACCTGTAGAGTATGAGGATAGCTATTAACCAGATGACTAAAAGTGACCGGGGCGGTTTATGATGTGTTTTTATTCTTTCGCTGAAAATTAGTCATTCATACTTAGTTAGAAGGACATATACTCGTATGTGGTCGGTCTAGCTGATCCATTGGATCTTCAGGATAGCCGTTTACCTGAAGACTCCGACTTGATCGTGGCGATAGAAGTTAAATTTTTTTTTATTATTGGGAGATGAAATAATTTTTCAAGTCTACTACTTCGTAAGAAGTTTCTTTACTATGTTTAAAAGAAAATTGATCCAACCTTGGAAAGTGATAGACAAACTGATTCTGTGTGCTTAACTAGTGAAGTTATTAGGCCTAAAAGACTTTAGAACAGTCATTGTATGTCATGGTAGCTTTTTATGGTGCGTAAAAGTAGAAGTGATACTAACTAAATCTCCTCGATCTTAAGTGGAAACTCATTAAGAGTTGTGTATGTCTCCGCATATATCTTTCCGAATGATAGGCAGAAAAGCGATTACCCAGTCATACACGAGCCCGTGAGTGTTCTGATTCCCGTGAAGATAGCGTATCAAGAAACTGCAGTGATCCAGATTCGGGACTTGCAGTTGTTTACTACTCTGAAACTGTGTAAATATTTATTAAAAAAAAATTATGTGTTATTGAGACATTCTAGAGCTTATAATGTTAATACTTTTCAATCAAGATGCAAGATAGAGAACGGGAAGAAGACTCTATTGATCGACGTGTACTTACTATTTAATCTGACACTACGGGTCGAGGTCAACTCGGGGTGACTTGGGGAAAGCCAAATACGCTTTGAGAATAGATAGAAGACATCATAATCTCTGAGGTGTTGCCCATTTATATTTTGAGCTTAATTGAACCTAACCCGTAACACAGAAGCGATGAAAACCATTCTAAGTTATTTACCTGCTTACAACTGTTTCTTTATGTCATAATACAACTGAACATGGATCTATGTGACAGTCACTTAATTAGTATGATTCCTGTTCCAATCTTTTCTAAAACGTGGTAGTCCCTGTCGAGACTGAAATTTGATCCCGTGTACTTTATTTCTAAGTTTTATTCTACTTATGTCGTTTTATGTCTTTATATCTGGTTACTTGGTCTTTGATCGTAACATTCTACTTTTTAAAGGAAGGTTTAAAAGTTAAAAGCATAATGTTTAAATTAGAGGGTCTGTTTTGTAACATGGTTATCAAGCGAAGTTAATATAACAGGCGAACTTAAGGGGTAAACGAAGTTAGCCCCAACTTCGCCTGTTCATCTTTGACCCTATATAAAGACATTATTGGTTAGACTCATCATTATTTTCAAACCCAGCGAACTTATCTTCCAGTAACCTCGGCGAAGTTATTTTTCGATTCAATCTTTGTTATCTTTGACAAATACCAATCCGATTTATAGGTGTGTAGTGTCGTCATATCTTATAATCTATGTCATGACGTTAATCAGAGATCGTTTCGACCCGATTCACGACCCCGTTCTTTCAAACATCTAACACCCGCTTTTCAAACTTGTTTTAACGTAGTCATATTCAACTTGATCGTGTTGTTCTCCGTCAAAACATGTTTGGTTGAGTCCGCAATCTCCAAATTGACCAAAATCACTTCGTTTGAACATCTAAACTGTTGCCGATTCATATTCAGGCGAAGTTACAGTTTAGGCGAAGTTATCCTTAACTTCGCCTAAGGTTTAACTTCGCCTGATATTTAATTATTTAACAGTATATGAGGCGAAGTTGTGGTTAGGCGAAGTTATCATTAACTTCGCCTGGCCCTTTTTATTTACCATTTATCAGGCGAAGTTCAAGTTAAGGCGAAGTTATTACCAACTTCGCCCCACCCCTAACTTCGCCTATACAGAATAAATCATAACTTCGCTCAGGGTAACAGGCGAAGTTGTGATTTGACTTGACGATTCTCTAACTTAGACTGTTTTTGTTGTAGAAATGGCAGCTGTAGCTGGAGCAGGTGGTGCAAGTGGTGACGAAGGAGGAGATAACAATCGGCAGTTTTTCCCGGGGCATAACATGTACATAACTTTGGACCCGGATGCGAGCGGTGTTGATGATTTCCGCGAGATCATCACGTTTCTTATCCGCTCGCGTATCTTCCACGCTATTACCACAACACTGCCTATATCTTTGCCAAACATAGAAGATTTCTGGCAGATAGTGGAGTATGATTGTCGAGTCGAGCCCCCATTTATGCGTGCAACGGTTAACAATCAGATAGTGCAGTTCTCGTCTGAACAGATCAGGTTGGCTTTGCAGTTTGGGGATGAAACGAGAGACGATCCTACAGATTTCGTGGCTCCATTCAGAGATGGTGCTTTTCTGAGAATGGGATATTCTGATCCATTGGGAGATACTCAAAGACGAAAGGGATTCTTGTTAGACCAATGGCGATTTCTTATGCACGTAATGATCGTGTGTATGTCAGGGAGAAAGGCTGGTACAGATGGAATGGGTGCGACCATGCAGTCGGCAATGACATCACTGATTTACAATAAGCGTTATAGCTTTAGTCAGATGGTGTTCTACGAGATAGACCGTCAAAGACGAGCGGTGGCGCGTGAGAGATTTCTGATGTATCCAAGATTCCTTCAAATGATCTTGAATCATGTTGCTCCCACGTTACCTCAGCGCCGCCCGATTAGATATGTGGAGAGTGTAAGCAAGAGGATCTTCGCTCAGTGTAGATCATCAAGTGCAAGAAGTAAACCTGAGCTCCGTCCTCGACATACTCCATTATTTGGGTACTTGATCAACCCAGAGTATGTCCCAGCTCGTGGGGACGAGTTTCAGGATCCGGCACCACAACAGGCTGGAGCACCTCAACCACCACCTGAGGTACAACAAGCTTTACCTGCTGCTCCTGTTGTGGCACCGGAGGAAACTGTAGACCTTGAAGCTGCTTTTGGCGGTCAAGGTTTCTTCGATATGGAACGTGTTGATCCGGAGGAAGAGGTGCAAGTCTCGGTTGCACGGGTTACTAGTGTGGATGTTGCTATGGCAGCTACGACGGAGGCTGATTCTGATTCCTCAGATGATGATGTGGCTGAAGCTAGACGAATTTTAGTTACACAAGAAAGGATTCATGGGAAGAGGAAGAGAGACAATGATGACAGTGAATCGGACTTTGAGGAAGATTTACATCAGTTGGTCCGTAGATCAAGAAGGGAAAGGGCAGGTGCAGGTTCGGGAGCTGGTGAGAGCTCAAGTGTGGTTCGTTTCACTCCACCCGCACTGTCTGGTATGACTATAGTCTCTACACCATTGCCAGTTACAAGGCCAATCGCCACGGATGTTCCTGTGGTGACTACCTCATCTTCCTTCGGCATCCCACCCACTACATTCCAGCTCTCGGCTCCGGAGATTGTGTCCTTGCCACCTCCAACTCTTACTCCAACGGAGGTCGTAGCAAGGTTTGTTGAGTCGACAGTTGTTGCTACTGCAGAGTTATCGGTTACGATACCACCTGCGGTTACGTTTCCACCTGTTTCTGAGGTGCCGGTTACATTGGGGATCCCTCCTCCGTACGCTCAAGACATATCATATATGAAGTTTGATTTCGATGCAACCTTATCCGATTCGGAAAGAATAGCAGCGCTTGAAAGGGTCGTGGCAGAACAATCAAGAGTAAATCTTATCCAGACTCATGCTATTCAGCGCCTCGTTGCGGAGAATCAAATTCAATCGTCCCTCCTGATCGAGCATGGTAAAATAATTGATGCCTTGAAACAGTTCTTGGCATCTCAGGGGGAGATGAGCTGTAAGGGTGACGAGCTGAGGACAAAAAAGCGTAACGATCGAGACGATGATCCCAATGCATCGAAAGGTGCAGGTGGAGAGTTGCCAAGAACTGAACAAGCTCTTGGGACTTCCACATCTCAGGGGGAGTCAACGAGTGCAGCTGGCGGTTCAGGGGGTGATGATGTGGTGGTTGTGGATGCTGAGGAGGTGTTAGATGATGTTATAGGTGATGAGGATGTGTTACCGTTGGAGGAGATAGAGAAGATAGGGGCTGAGATCGTGATTGATAGTGAAGTCGAAGAGGGAGAGATTGTGGAGGAGAATGTTGAGCATGAAATTCCAGAGGTTGAAAAGTCAGATTTGGGTCAAGATACGGGATGTGATGAGACAGAATGGGAGGAGCAGCCAAGATGGAAAGAAGGCTACGCTCAGTGGTTCGTAAAGACTAAGAAACCGGCGGTCCCTACTATGTTCAAGAAAAGTTACAACATCAGGGGTTATGCTGAATCGAAAAAGGGGATTATATGCTGGTTATATGATGAGCAGTTGAGGCTTTTTGTGATTAAACGGTATGATGGGGTTCAGTATTTCAAGAGGCTGTTGAGATCGTTGAACACGTTGCCTGAATGTGAAGTGAAGGACTTAGCCAGGTTGGGGTTGATAAACAGGAGTGATGATAACATGGCTAGGATCATTGGGAAGATAGTCTGGAAGGAAAGCATAAAGGAGAAAAAGTTCGAGCTGTTGAAACCACAGAAAGGAAAGCTCGTTGAAGACAAAGACAGAGGAATGAGAGCAGATGGCAAGCCTTGGATGATAATGAAGTATAAGCAGATCCGGTGTCTAAAAGAAGTGCCGATGAAACAAATGCCCAAGGATGTGCTCAAAGATCTAAAATGGTGGTACGTTGATTGTGAAACAGCTGAAGCAGTAATGGAGGATGAAGATGAACAAGAGCTGATGAGAGTATATGATCCTATGCATTTAGTGAATTTGTCTCAAGCTGATCTGCAGGTGCTGAACGAGAAAAAGATATTTTACATTCCTGCTTGGAAAGAAGAAGCAAAGAAATATCAAATAGTAGTTTCAGTTTGTGTACGAGAAGGCGTCCATGCTTAAAGATGGAAGATACAAGATTTTTGGGATTACGAGACACGTGTTTGAAGATAGAGATATGAAGCTACTGCCAAGGGGGAGTCTGTTGTACATGATGTCAGTAGTTCAGTATCTAGTGTCTGTAATCGAGTTGGTATGTTTTGTATTTGAAATTAAGCGAAGTTGTGTCTCAAGTTCGCCTGATATGGGCGAACTTGTGAAACAAGCGAAGTTAGTGACAACTTCGCCTAAACATGTTAGGCGAAGTTGTCGTATGTTATAAATGTTTAGCTGCGACTAGGTTTTGGAAGAAGTTATTCAGTTTTGTGTAATCGGTGATTGATATATCACGTGTTATCAGTTGCAATACAACGTGTTCTTTGTTTATTGTAACGTGTGTTTGATTGTGTTTAACGTGTATCGTCTTCTACGCTCGTATCGTCTTACGTAGGGATTCCGCACCTACGTAGAACGAGATATTCCGTGTAGATCCGGCTGGGAACCTACACTAACCATGTGTATGATCAAAACATATTTTTGGACCATTTTTAGGATTTTTACATGGTTAGGAATGATTTTTAGCAATTATACTATGTTTATATGAGATTAATCATTATTAAAACATGTTAAAATGAATGAAAAATGGGAAAATTACCTTAACTTTTGCTATTCGTGTGAAAGAGCAGAAAAATATGGTTCTTAAAGTTCTGGACTTTTGATATAATATGCTTAGCTTTCTTCGTAATAAGGTAACAAAAAAAATAATAAATTATTAGGGGGTGGCGGCCGGAAGATGTTGGGCCTCCCCCTTGGCCCAAATTTGGCCCATTTTCTTGATTTGCATGCCCGGACGTGAAATGCCAAGTCCAAAATTATTTCAGTTTTGGTTTTGGCGCGAAAAATATATCGGGCACGACAAACAGTGTGAAAATGAGTGTTTTTCAGCCATTTTATTGTAAATTTAGAAAAACCTAGTATTTGTTTGTAAAAATCGAAAATATTTTCACGGATCGCTTAAAGCATCCCCAACAAGTGTTTGGTAGATATTTTTCGGCATAACGGATGATACAATGCTTGTTTCGGAACTGCCTTTCGCATTTAAATCAATAGCGGGTAGTTAAACGAGCATGTTTTCGTTTAACTAGTTTTCTATCATACTAAGGCCTTGATATTAATATGTTGGCTTGTAATAGACATATATCACTTATAGATGGACCCTCGGGATATATAGGTCATAACCAGACCCGTTCGGTTATTCGTATGTTCGCTACGCAATAAGCGGTTAATCGCTTATTTGATAAACAAATGCTAAGGCATACCTGATTTTGTCATAAATGTCATAGGTAAAGACTGAGACTTTAGAATTTAAGTGGGATGCGGCGTTTGGTAATTTCAAGAAGTGCGGGAAACCGCACAAGGGGGATTGTAAGATTGGGTCTGGTTCCTGTTTTCGATGTGATAAGGTGGGACACCCCCATTTCAAGTGTCTGTCGTTGACTTGTTTCCGCTATAAGGGGGCCGGCCACTTGGCATCAAACTGTCCTACCAGCAAGGCGGGGGGTCCGGTCAGGGGACTTCCTTGATGGGGAAAGTGGAAGAGAAGCCGAAGGTCAGGGTGAGGGCCTTCAACATCTCTAAGAGACTCCTCTGATGCTGTTAAATTAGACATAATCAAGTAGAATGCCGCTCTTGTCAAGCTGAAAAAGGAAAAATCTGACATAAGGAGCAGGAGGAGGAGATAGCAGAATAGATACTTAATGATGATTAATTTAGTTCTGTTTATCTTTGTAATTTTTGTTTCAGTTGTATTTTGATGTAAAAATTTAATGTGTAATGCCCAAGAGGCAGAATTCCTATATATGTAATGAAATGACATGTTCTTGAATGATGTATCTTTGATGTCTGATACATGTGTAACTCTATGCAGGTGTGTTTTGGTGCATCTGAGCTTGTTCCAATCTAGGGGGAGATTGTTGGGTCAAATTTTTATAAGGAAGATTGGAATCTTTTCAACCTCCTCAGGAAACGGCTAAGTATGGACTTCAAGCAAGCCTAGACGATCAAGCATGGTTCTACTACCTCGAGCAAGGTCTTTGGAACCATTTGTGGTTAATTCTTCTACGTGTTAAGGCTTCAAGCAAGCTACACTTCAACGAGCAAGAGTATTCTTCTATCGAGCATGGATTGCCAATCGAGCAAACAGCTTGATCATAAAAGTTTTAACCAAGTGTTACGATCAAAGGATGGTTGAGCACATGGGGACAAGCATGGATGCAATAAGAAGATGTCATGTGTTAAAAGCAAGGACTTCGTGCACAGTTCAGTTCCCCGAGCAATATTTACATCCGAGCATGCTAAAGACTGTTCAATAAGTCTATGGACAAGACTGAAGACATCAAGAAGAATGAGCTTGCTCGATGGACTAGTTCGAGCAAAGCAAGGATTGGTCAAGAGGAATGAAGCTTGCTGGAGGAGAATATCTTCACTGAAGATATTCTAAGTAAAGTATGCTCGAAGACATTCATCGAGTACACCTAGCATACTGAGTCTGCTCAAGCAAGAGACAAACCTTGCTCGAAGACTCTTACACTTGTATATATTTTGTCTTTCATTATGTAATGATTAGGAACTTCTAGAAGGAATGTCAGGGTCTATAAATAGTGTCATAGGTTTCCATTTTAGGGCAGACGTGAGAGGTGACACTGAATACGAGAAACATTCTTAGTGAATATTCTATTTGTTTCCTCGTACAGCCGTCGCCGTCATACACGAAACCCTAGACATTCCTTTCACTGTTGTATTAACTGATATATTAAATGCAGTGAATCTTTGTCTTTAATTGTGTTCTTATTGATTATCTGTTATTGTTTCGTGTCGACAACTTCACACCTTCGTTCCCATTCGTTGGATATCCTGATTCAGCCGGGATATTCAATAGGCCTTTGGGTAACTAAGTCAGTGTGTTCTTGTCAACCTTTCCAAGGTTTGCACCTAACTCCCGGTCCTGACATTAACCAATAACTGCTTCAGACACACGCGGACTGTTTCTGAAATTGTTGGCCCAATAGTGACCGTTTGTTCTGGGTACTTTGGGTTGATTACCCATTTTTCCGATTCGGTCCTTACAATCCCTTTTGGAGTCTTGGCAGGTTTGGATCCTTCTGTCGTGAAGCAATTCTTGTTGACTCGGATAATTGCAACACCTGTTCTTGTAAGAACCCCGACTGCGTCATGCGCAGTCGATGGGTTAGCATTGAAGTCTCCTATTTCCTCTTGTCCCAGGATTATATCATGTTTAGATTTTACGGGTAGGACCAGGAATTCTACTTCTTCGGTACGTGAGTGAGTTCCATCACTGAGTGTGACTAGAAATGTTATGACCCCTCACAGGTACATAACCTCGTACCCAAATCTTGACACAGAGGCGTGAATAGGTTTTAGGTGTGCCTTATCATCTTCGTCAAGTTGCTCAAAGCATTGTTCATACATTATGTCTGACGTTCTCCCTGTATCGAAGAAGATGTACTGGGACCTATAGTGCCCAAAAACAGTTATCACCAACGGTTGCTTCATACAAGGACCTCCCTTCATCCTTGGGAAGATTACCAGTTCGCTCTTCCAATCATCTTCTTCAATTCTGGTTCCCTTGTTTCGAAGGGGGAGTTTGTTGATACACGTTTTGGACGTCTCGACCTTTATTAGTTTATTATTATAATGTAAGGGCTATTTGTGTAAATATGCCATTCGCTCTATTTTAAGATACATTCGTTACCTCATAACGAATGTATCACATTCGTATTAATGTAAGCTCATTTGTTAACCAAGTTTAACGAATGTAGGGCCTTTCGCTAAGTTTAATGTATTAACGAATGAGTGTGTTCATTCGTTAGGTTAATTTAACGAATGACACGTTCATTAAGGATAATTTAACGAATGTGGTCATCACCAATATATATATACCTGCAAGATTATCTCTAAAAAAAATTCAGTTATGTTATTTTATCCTTCCAAGTCGTTACGCTGCCCAAATATCCTCTCAACACACACATTACACACACATAACAGTGATTCACCTAATCGTATACATAATCAACGATCAACACGATGTTATCATAGATCTAGATCCGCGTTAGGTTTCTCAGGCGGTCCGCCTTGAGTCATGTGTAAGTTTAAGTCTCTGATTTGTTTATTCGGCGGACCTTTATCTGCTTGAGCAGATTGTTTCCACACACCCTGTCGAACGTTCTTCAATAGGTGTTATAACTTCCCAGATTTGATCGCAGCCTTTATCTCACTTCTTAAACTTACACAATCGTCAATATTTTGTCTGATATCCTCATGAAACAAACAAAGTTTGTTCGGGTTCAAATGCGCTCGTCGCGTCATTGGTTGTGGTCTTTTGAACTCGATGTTTTCTGTCGTGAGAACTTCGGATGGAGTCTTCCTCAAAGGAGTCCATTTTTTATCTTGCTTACTCTTCCTGCGGTCTTTCTGCTTTTGTCCAATCAGTGACCTGGCGTCAAAATGTTTGGATGATTCTCCAGATGGCTGAATTCTAAACCAAATTGACCCCCCCATTCTTCTTTCTTAGGATGGGCGTTTTTGAATTCTACTTTGGCTAACTGTTTCGGAGTCTCCCGACCTAGACGCTTTTCAGTGGCTGTGAATAACTGCTTCAGACACACGCGGACTGTTTCTGAAATTGTTGGCCCAATAGTGACCGTTTGTTCTGGGTACTTTGGGTTGATTACCCATTTTTCCGATTTGGTCCTTACAATCCCTTTTGGAGTCTTGGCAGGTTTGGATCCTTCTGTCGTGAAGCAATTCTTGTTGACTCGGATAATTGCAACACCTGTTCTTGTAAGAACCCCGACTGCGTCATGCGCAGTCGATGGGTTAGCATTGAAGTCTCCTATTTCCTCTTGTCCCAGGATTATATCATGTTTAGATTTTACGGGTAGGACCAGGAATTCTACTTCTTCGGTACGTGAGTGAGTTCCATCACTGAGTGTGACTAGAAATGTTATGACCCCTCACAGGTACATAACCTCGTACCCAAATCCTGACACATAGGCGTGAATAGGTTTTAGGTGTGCCTTATCATCTTTGTCAAGTTGCTCAAAGCATTGTTCATACATTATGTCTGACATTCTCCCTGTATCGAAGAAGATGTACTGGGACCTATAGTGCCCAAAAACAGTTATCACCAACGGTTGCTTCATACAAGGACCTCCCTTCATCCTTGGGAAGATTACCAGTTCGCTCTTCCAATCATCTTCTTCAATTCTGGTTCCCTTGTTTCGAAGGGGGAGTTTGTTGATACAATTTTTGGACGTCTCGGTCTTTATTAGTTTATTATTATAATGTAAGGGCTATTTGTGTAAATATGCCATTCGCTCTATTTTAAGATACATTCGTTACCTCATAACGAATGTATCACATTCGTATTAATGTAAGCTCATTTGTTAACCAAGTTTAACGAATGAGTTAACGAATGTAGGGCCTTTCGCTTAGTTTAATGTATTAACGAATGAGTGTGTTCATTCGTTAGGTTAATGTAACGAATGACACGTTCATTAAGGATAATTTAACGAATGTGGTCATCACCTATATATATATATACCTGCAAGATTATCTCTAAAAAAATTCAGTTATGTTATTTTATCCTTCCAAGTCGTTACGCTGCCCAAATATCCTCTCAACACACACATTACACACACATAACAGTGATTCACCTAATCGTATACATAATCAACGATCAACACGATGTTATCATAGATCTAGATCCGCGTTAGGTTTCTCAGGCGGTCCGCCTTGAATCATGTGTAAGTTTAAGTCTCTGATTTGTTTTTTCGGCGGACCTTTATCTGCTTGAGCAGATTGTTTCCACACACCCTGTCGAACGTTCTTCAATAGGTGTTCTAACTTCCCATATTTGATCGCAGCCTTTATCTCACTTCTTAAACTTACACAATCGTCAATATTGTGTCTGATATCCTCATGAAACAAACAAAGTTTGTTCGGGTTCAAATGCGCTCGTCGCGTCATTGGTTGTGGTCTTTTGAACTCGATGTTTTCTGTCGTGAGAACTTCGGATGGAGTCTTCCTCAAAGGAGTCCATTTTTTATCTTGCTTACACTTCCTGCGGTCTTTCTGCTTTTGTCCAATCAGTGACCTGGCGTCAAAATGTTTGGATGATTCTCCAGATGGCTGAATTCTAGACCAAATTGACCCCCCCTTTCTTCTTTCTTAGGATGGGCGTTTTTGAATTCGACTTTGGCTAACTGTTTCGGAGTCTCCCGACCTAGACGCTTTTCAGTGGCTGTGAATAACTGCTTCAGACACACGCGGACTGTTTCTGAAATTGTTGGCCCAATAGTGACCGTTTGTTCTGGGTACTTTGGGTTGATTACCCATTTTTCCGAGTCGGTCCTTACAATCCCTTTTGGAGTCTTGGCAGGTTTGGATCCTTCTGTCGTGAAGCAATTCTTGTTGACTCGGATAATTGCAACACCTGTTCTTGTAAGAACCCCGACTGCGTCATGCGCAGTCGATGGGTTAGCATTGAAGTCTCCTATTTCCTCTTGTCCCAGGATTATATCATGTTTAGATTTTACGGGTAGGACCAGGAATTCTACTTCTTCGGTACGTGAGTGAGTTCCATCACTGAGTGTGACTAGAAATGTTATGACCCCTCACAGGTACATAACCTCGTACCCAAATCCTGACACAGAGGCGTGAATAGGTTTTAGGTGTGCCTTATCATCTTCGTCAAGTTGCTCAAAGCATTGTTCATACATTATGTCTGACATTCTCCCTGTATCGAAGAAGATGTACTGGGACCTATAGTGCCCAAAAACAGTTATCACCAACGGTTGCTTCATACAAGGACCTCCCTTCATCCTTGGGAAGATTACCAGTTCGCTCTTCCAATCATCTTCTTCAATTCTGGTTCCCTTGTTTCGAAGGGGGAGTTTGTTGATACACGTTTTGGACGTCTCGGTCTTTATTAGTTTATTATTATAATGTAAGGGCTATTTGTGTAAATATGCCATTCGCTCTATTTTAAGATACATTTGTTACCTCATAACGAATGTATCACATTCGTATTAATGTAAGCTCATTTGTTAACCAAGTTTAACGAATGAGATAACGAATGTAGGGCCTTTCGCTTAGTTTAATGTATTAATGAATGAGTGTGTTCATTCGTTAGGTTAATGTAACGAATGACACGTTCATTAAGGATAATTTAACGAATGTGGTCATCACCTATATATATATATACCTGCAAGATTATCTCTAAAAAAAATTCAGTTATGTTATTTTATCCTTCCAAGTCGTTACGCTGCCCAAATATCCTCTCAACACACACATTACACACACATAACAGTGATTCACCTAATCGTATACATAATCAACGATCAACACGATGTTATCATAGATCTAGATCCGCGTTAGGTTTCTCAGGCGGTCCGCCTTGAATCATGTGTAAGTTTAAGTCTCTGATTTGTTTATTCGGCGGACCTTTATCTGCTTGAGCAGATTGTTTCCACACACCCTGTCGAACGTTCTTCAATAGGTGTTCTAACTTCCCAGATTTGATCGCAGCCTTTATCTCACTTCTTAAACTTACACAATCGTCAATATTGTGTCTGATATCCTCATGAAACAAACAAAGTTTGTTCGGGTTCAAATGCGCTCGTCGCGTCATTGGTTGTGGTCTTTTGAACTCGATGTTTTCTGTCGTGAGAACTTCGGATGGAGTCTTCCTCAAAGGAGTCCATTTTTTATCTTGCTTACTCTTCCTGCGGTCTTTCTGCTTTTGTCCAATCAGTGACCTGGCGTCAAAATGTTTGGATGATTCTCCAGATGGCTGAATTCTAGACCAAATTGACCCCCCCTTTCTTCTTTCTTAGGATGGGCGTTTTTGAATTCTACTTTGGCTAACTGTTTCGGAGTCTCCCGACCTAGACGCTTTTCAGTGGCTGTGAATACTTTAGCCGCGGTTATGATGGTGTCCCAGGTTCTGGGCAGTCCATCCCGCCCAGTCAAGCAATGGATCAAGTCATTGCTTTTAACGTTTTGTCTGAATGCGCCCCATAACATGCCTTCACTAATACCACCAATGTTTAAGCTTTCATTGTTAAGGCGGGTGATGAAGTTTACGATGGACTTGTTGTCACGGTGGAAGACATTCAAAATCTCTAAGGGATTGCGCGTATGTTTGCGTAGCGGACTAAAGTGCTGCGAAAATTTTGCAACCAAATCGTCCCTGCTTTTGATTTGCCCGTCCGGGAGTTTCTCAAATCACTCGTGCGCTGCTACTTTAGAGTTAGAGCAAACATGTGGCATCAGTAAGGCAAGGTTCAGCCACTAACTCCTCCTATCGCGGTAAAATTCAACAAGTGATCGCTCGGATCGGTCATCCCATTGTATTTATCAAGGTTGCTTGGAATCTTCACGTTTGTCGGGAATGGAGCAGTGGCGATTCGCGGGATGAACTTTGATTTTTTAGCAAACGCAGCTGGGCGGTAAGGCTTGGTAGAATCTTCTTCGGCATCACTACAGTACTCAGTGTACTTCACTAGTGTCCGCATCCGGCTAGTTCCTTACTTACCATGTGCGCGATTATCATCACTCACATATCCCTCTTCTTGATACATGTAGTCTTTCTGTCTTTGGGAAGCGTGAATCTGATCGTACACAATCCTGCGGGATAAGACCCGCTGGGTCGGCGACCTCTGTCACGACTTCCACCCAGTTGACGGTCACCTGATTGTTCCACAGCCTCCATTTCTAGAGTAACTTGGCTTCGCCGTATGAACGGTGGAGGTGAAGGAGATGGTGAATCATCATAAACTAGAGTTCTCGCCTGTAGCTGATTGTTTTTCACCATCCTGTCATACTCTTCTTTCAACTTTTGTTGTTCGTGTTAATACCACTCTTCCAGGGTCAACACTACTTTCCCAGATCTAGATTGGTGACGAGCTCGTGTTTCATCACCATCGAATTTTGGGAACTCTCCGGCTCTGTCTTCCAGAATCGGAGTTCGAGTACTTCGACGAGATTCTACCAAGATCTGTATGGCTTCTTCTAAGACCGGACCTCAAGAAACTTCAATCCGTCTTCCTCTCGCCGGAGTAACCGTAGGAAGCTGTTGGTTCTGACTCATCGTAACAAACCACAAAAACTTCAAAAAACCACAGAAGACCGTGAAATCTAGCTTCGAAAAACGAATGGCGCCAATGAAGAAGCACAAATCCAAACTGGATAGTCCGGATTTATGTTCCACAAGTACGATACACTAAATACCTGATGAGATCAGATTCCAACTAACTCCCTACAAAACAAACATCGTGAGTCTTGTCACGGGAAGGACAAGATGGGGTCTTCTCATAGCCACTCTCCGGTGTGAGAATAAGTAGTGTACTGTGAATGAAGAAGTACGAAGTACTAGTAATTGCTCTGATTAAGTGAGTGTGAATGAATACCTTATGAAGATGATTAGAGTATTTATAGCCGAGGATGGGAGAAAGGTGATTGATGGAGTTGTCACAATCAAGACATTCCATATCTACATGAATGGACATGTGTCGCACGTCTATAGGATATGACAGCATGGCCCCGTTTGGGACGGTTACCAGGTTGTCTAACTATTATCCTTTTATTGGCTGATGTTGCTATCAGGGAATATTGGAATAATCTTCTAAAAACGGTTTGTTGCAACTGCTCTTCCATATCACGTAGGAGCTTTGCACGTGTGGGGTCCCTTATGTGGCCTGCGGGATCCTTTCGCGGATTCTCGTTGGTAATCCGCAGGTTATGTTAGAGATCCGCGAGATAAATTCCTTAGTTCACGGATAATTTCACCACTCTACATCTATACTCAATCAATATATTAGTACACACTGCATCCCTGTGACAAGATAGGAGGATTACAATCAAACAAAAACAAAGAGAAAATAAGAGATCAAGACTCTAACATAAAAGATAAAATAGATAGATAGATATAATAATTAGAAAAAATTGCTGATGAAAATAACCATAATTAATATTTCCTAACATAAATCTAGTTAAGAGCTCAACAAACTTTTGTTTGTCTGGCCCAAGCCCTAACTAAATTCCAAAACAGTAGTCAGTAAATCAAATCCATGTGAATTTGTCTTACGCCTCCTTTTTTTTTTTTTTTTTTTTTCTCATATAATTAAATTAAACTAAAGTTATTATTATATAATATACCTTTGGCCACATAAGAAATCCACACAAGTTACAGATTAACATTCGTTGGGGCGGAGTCCGGCGACGGACTGACAATGTCTTATCTATTGAAAATGATTCTGGAATCCGCAACACGTATGAATTATACTTATACTGATAATTCAACCTCCAATTCCAATTCCGACGTCCCTGAGATTGCCCCGTCATCAACGGGAACGGGAGAATTTGATCGGATTCCGCTGGATGTGTTTATGCAGATCCTAAAATTGCTTGGACCCAAAGAGGCTGCTAAGCTTACAGTTATCTGCAAATCATGGAAATTGATTGTTTCTGATAATATGCTCTGGATATCTTTTCTTCAGAATCAGCACGATCCCTGGGACTCCAAGTTCTTCGCCGAAACTAGCTTGCGATCCGGTTATCCTCTTCGGTATGCTACTTGTTACTGCGTTTAGTAATATTATAACCTAACATCTTTTATTTGTGATTGCAGAACATATCCTTCTCAGATGCAATCATTTATGCAGATTTATGGCCAACGCGCACAGGTTTCGGGTGCTATTATCATTGATGGTATCTATCTATCTATGCTTTAACTAGATTTTACAAAGTATTCTGTTTTTTACTCTTATGCTCACTATAGGTGGTTCAGGCTATTGCAAATTTGGTTGGAGCAAATATGATGCTCCATCCGGCCGGGCTGCAACATTTTTGGTATGCAACCGTTTATCAATGTTTCAATAGCACTTAATTTGGTCTCTGTTATTATATGATATGCTAAAGAGATCAACTGTATGTGTAGGAATTTGGTAACATCGAGTCTCCAATGTACTCTAGGTTTCGCCATTTTTTTGCAACTATATATAGCAGGTGCTCCTCATTTTAAAGTGCATTTTTTTACTTCTTTTTTTTTCGTCTGAATCTGAGGTTTCTTTGATATTATTATCTGCAGGATGCAGGTGAAATCAACTACACAGCCAACTGTTGTCTCAATTCCAATCGCTCACTGTGGAAGTATGCTTCTATATATTTTTATATCCATTATGTATTCTTTTGTGGTCCGATTAACATTAACATTATTATTATTATTATTTATTTTTTGGCATTTGACTGATATTGAATATGTTTCAGAGACGGAAGATGATAAAATTGCTAGATGGAAGCTAAAAGAAGCCATCTACTCAGCTTTGTTTGATATGAATGTTCCTTCAGTTTGTGCAGTCAGCCAGGTTCGCACCTACTTTCTGTTTATTTCATAACAGAAACGTAAATTTACAGAAATCCCTTGATGCGCAGGCAACTTTAGCTCTGTTTGCCGCAAGAAAAACTTCAGGAATTCTTGTCAATATCGGTTTTAATCAAACTTCTATTTTACCTAGTATGTTATCTCCATCTCTTTTCATCATCCTAATATCCGCATCAATAGATGTATATTTACAGAAATACCCTTGAACAGTTTTGTTTTATAAATGATGATTTTATGTTTCCAGTATTACATGGTAAGATTAAGCATCAAGTGGGTGTGGAAGTTATGGGTGTTGGAGCTTTGAAGCTTACTGGATACCTTAGAGAGCAAATGCATCAAAGAAATCTTAATTTTTCATCATTATACACAGTTCGCACTCTGAAAGAGGTATGCGCCAGCGCCTTTATATCATTAGCTGAAGTGAACTTGAAGTGACTAATGTCTTCACCATGTTTTTTTCAACAAATATTTGACCAAATTGTCACGCTTTATCATGAAATTTGACCAACTCTTGAGGTTCAAGAAGTTACTTAGTTCTTATTCCGGTTATTTGGGAACCTGGGAATATTATTTAAAATGTTGAAAGGCCTATTTACATTCCTTGTAGTTACATATACAGTTGAATAATATTGTTAAATTAACTTGCAGAACCTTTGTTATGTTGCCATCGACTATGAAGCAGAATTGAGGAAGGATACAGAAGGATCATATGAAGTTCCTGTTGAGGGTTCGTTTACTCTCAAGCAAGAGCGTTTTCGAACAGGAGAGATTTTGTTCCAGCCACGCATTGCAGGATTGTATGCACCCTTTTTTATCTCTATTTTCCTAGCAAATTGGTTGATTGAGTTGTGTTTTATAGTAAACTGATCAAGGTTGAAAGTGTTAACTCATTTTTCAAATATTTAGTAATATTGTATCGTAATCGTAAGTAACATGTTGATCAGTTATGAACTAAAATAAAAGGCCAAAAACCTGAACCCGCTATGAATCAACATTGTGAGTCTTATGCAATGGGTTGATGCTTATGTTTATAAAGGTCATTTTTGTTTTTCATATTTAATAAAGAGTCGATTAAGTTTTGATCAAATTGTGTGCGTTTCTGTGTTTTGTTCTATTTGTGCCAGCATTGTCTACTTTTACTATGATAATGGCGTAATAAGGTAGTTTTATTGTTGTGTCAGGAGCGAAAAGGGTTTGCATGAAGCTGTGGCACTTTGCATTGAAAATTGCCATGATGCAGGATTGGCCCCTGATGATTCTTGGTTCACGACTGTTGTCTTGGCTGGAGGCACAGCATGCTTACCAGGACTAGTAGGTATGAATCATAATTCATATCTATATTTTGGTAAAATGTATTTAATCCGTAAAATGATGGAGAACCTTAAAAGGGGTGACTTTTCTGGTATCTGATTTTCTCTCAGTTTTTCAACTTTGTATTTTCATGATTCAGAAAGATTAGATAAGGAATTACAGCTTCTTCTTCCCCCATCCATATCCAATGGAATACGGGTGATTCCACCTCCTTATGGTGCAGATTCTGCATGGTATGGGGCCAAGCTTCTTAGCAATGTAAGTTGCACTCTTTCGGTGCATATAAATCGAATTAAACATAAAATCATGCCAATTTTCTACAATTTCATGCACTTTTTATACATATTTTCCTTTGAATGCAGTTGAGCACTTTTCCAAATTCTTGGTGCATTAGCAAGAAGGATTTCCGACCCAAGTCCAGAAGAACATTGTTTTGGTGAACTTATCTTACGACTAATTTAGTTTCTGAACACCATTAGTCGTCAATTTGTGATATAAGAGTCGAGTGTTTTATGTTCCTGATTTGTGTAGCTTTTGTACAATAATGTGGATTTGTGTAGTTTTTTACAATAATATACGCCTGTTGTGGGCAAAACAACTCTGTAATAATAAGCCTTCAGTAGATGAATAAGCTTTCAACATTGTAAAGAATTTAGTACCGATCTCATGCGCCGTTTGCAATCCAAGTAAAGGTGCGGATGTCACCAATTTTTGTTTAATCCAATTTTCGTACATTAAACGTGTGAAGTAATCAAAAGTATACTTTTAATGCATAACTATATTAATTTGGTTTTAATCCAAGTTTTAGGTGGACAATATTCTAATAATAATGTTTTACAACCATACAGCATTCATTAGTCATTTTTAACTATTTTTTAAAATGGACAAAATATGTTTACTGGATTCACATTCATATAAACAACCACAAAAGATTTTTGTAATATTATGACCGATTCAAGACAACACGCGAAAATCTGTGACAACAGAAGCAAAACAATCTTATACAATGTCATTATAAAAATACCATTTTCCGTATAGATTAGATAACAAAAGACACCAATAAATAACATACAAGAATATAAAAGAATTCCATCTGGGTACTACCTAACACGCCCGTGGTAACGACAGAATATTAAATACTCAGACAAACTTACCAACGTAACGAATCAATCTCGACCCTTGACCTGTTAAGCTCACCAGAACAATATCATTAGGTATCCCACAACCAATGTCAAAACAGCAGGACTAAGAATTTTGTGCCCGCTGTTTGAATCAGCCCCGACACTGTTTCTTCCTGTTCCTGGCGCTAAAGCAGGGCAGATCAGGCCAATTTTGTCATCATGACAAAGGCTAGAAAAGAGACCTGGTGGGTAGTTCCCGTAGAGGTTAATATAGCTAAACATTGTTGATGAACACTCGTTAGACAAATCGTTTAGGTCCTCGGAATAAGGGCAAGCAAAGTCTTTGAAAGCCTGGCAACAGAGCTTAGCAGGGTATTGTGGTCCTTTGCATTGGCTTGTGATTATTGTGTAATTCATGAACTCAAAGTTTACAGGGCAAGCTGCAGGTTCAAACAAACCAATTTAACCCAAAGCGTATCTAGTAAATTATGCCAAATGCGATATCAAAAAGGCTTGTAAATTTTAGTTAAAACTAGGGCTGTGCACGAAAACGAAAAACCGACTTAGAAACCCACGTTTCTTTTTTACGTTTACGTAAAAACCGAAATATTAGTTTTGGTTTGGTTTTTTCTTTTTTTGGAAAACCTAAAAAACCAAACCAAACCGTAAAAAATGATTTTGAATCGTTTATGTTTCATAAAGTTGGATATTTGTTTCAGTTTAAACGTGAATCGGTTATGTTTGTCGATTTGAATCATTTGAAATGTAAATCTTGTAGATCAAAATGTAGAATATTCAGTAGGTTAAGAATTTTGAAATTAAACTCAGGACATAAACCCCGAAATCAAAGATGAGTTGATTACGGCAGTCTCTGAAACCCTAAGTACGAGAATGAAATTACAAGTAGATAATAATCAGGGAAAGGAAAGGAATAGGAACGTACGTTTCTTAGCCTGAAGAAGGTTTCGTCCGATTGAAACATCTGCAGCGAAAAATTGAAGATCAGAAGTGGATGAGGGTTAAAATAATGTAATAGAAATGAGGATTGTACCTGAAATTGAGAAACAAGTGGAGATGCAGCATAGCAGAAGAAGAAGAAGGAGAAATGAGATCAGGATCTTCATATTAAGATAAGAAACACACACAAATTGATTGATTGATTAATTCTTGTGTTGTTCTTCAATAACCATGAAGCAAGCACAGAGAGAGAGAGAAACAAACAGTAAAGGACAGCCGGATCCAGCGAAGCTTTAGCTAGTAGTAGTAGTAGTATTACTATTCACATTCACGCGGTGTGACGTCCATAGATGCACCAAATTATTGGTTTTGTGGTTTCACGATCGTTTATTTTTATTAACTAAAATGCATATAACCATGTTTATTTATTTATCAATATGTATATCGGACATTATTCTAAGGTGTCTACGTAGTCATGTCACATATTTCTTTTGTTACTAATGTCATATCACTCCCTACCTACTATATAAAGTATAAAACTTTACGTTACAAACCCTCAAATACATCTCTCTCTCTCTCTATAGCCATTTTGTAGACCTTTTCTTTAATATTTCCGCTAAAGTATTTATTCTAGGCTAATGGTTGATTCTCATATATGATTCGTAATTCTTATTGTCATTTCATTTTCTTTGCACTTTGTTGTTTGTATTGTTTTTAATTGTAATATGATTTTTCTATAATCTATTTAGGTTCTACATCAAACTCCAAGATTCAATGGACATATTGAAGTTTTTGAGGTATACGAAAATATGATTGATTTATTTCGTTATCGGAATTATTCTCTTTATTATTCTGGCTACATCCATTACTAATTCTTAAAAAATTGATTTTTAATAATTCTGTATATTTAACATTAATTGATCTTTAATAGTTTCGGTTTTCGGCGGCCTAACTTGGTAGACTGGATAATTGCCTGGAACGAGTATTTGATGAAAAACAGGTTGATTGTGTTTGTTTTTGTCATTAAAAATGATATGTGAATCTTATCTTGAAAGTCTTGACAATAATTTCGTCATAATTATAAAACTTAACAACATATTGGTTAATTAGTGAACTTCTAAAAAAAATGGAATTTTTTTTGAATTTTGAATTATAAAAAAATATCTAATACAATTTGTTGTGGAAAATATACGGATTTCATTTTCTTATATTTGACCATTTTTAATTTTTTACTTAACGGTAAATATCAAAATAAACCGTCATATCTTTTTAAAAAAAATACAAAATTTGACCATTAGTTTAGTCTTAATCATGACAAATTTAGACACTATTAAATTCAGAATCTGACCAATTTAAAAAATTTTTATAGTTTCCAATCTCAGCAAACTTTATATTTTATTTATTTTACCAACTTATAATTAATTTACTTTTAATGATACTGAAAATTTAATAAGTTGTGTATTAAATATGGATTATATTCTTTGACCAATTTAATATGTTGTGTATTACTCATTATAAATTTAAATTTAAAACTAAAATTTTAGATATGTTACTATACTATTAAAGTAATACAAGGTTTCCACATGGTATTCAACTAGTATGTCCGTATATGCTTTCAAATCATCAATTTTTCATTTATATAATTTCCACATGTTAATTTGAACATTAATTTCAAACATTAACTCATAAGTTAAATATAGTTTCAAAATAAATTGTTAAAATCATCATTTATTAAGTAATAAATACAATTAATTGTTTTTATTGTTATTTTTTAAAATTTTGAGACTTTGTTATTTTATTTTATTTTTTTTTTTGGAATTTTGGAAATTATTTATGAATGTTTAGACTTGATGTTTGGATTGAAATGGTGGTTTGATTCACGAGGTTTAGATTATATTATTGCTTTATTAAGCGCGGTTTAATAAAAATTATAATTACACCTTATTGTTATATTCATACTTTTAGCATTTTTTATGTTGTGTTCTTAAATGCTTTATAATTTCAATAAAAATAGTTTTTATAGCACACAACTTATGTTACAACATCTACATGTTTATACTTCATACTTTACAACATATGACTTTAGTAGATGATAAAGTTTTAACTAATGTATGTTTTTTGTTTCATAGTATAAGTTAGAAATGTGTGAAATAAATAAGAATTATGTTTTAGATTGTTATTTTTCTCTATTTTTCTTTGTATGTTGGGTTCTTTTAACAAAATTAACAATGTGATACCTTATAATTATCTTATCTTACTATACTATTAAAGCAATACAAGGTTTCCATATAGCATTCAGTTAGCATGTCTACATTGGCTTCCAACTCATTAATTTTTCATTTATATAATTTCCACATGTTAATTTGAACATTAATTTTAAACATTTACTTTTAATTTGAAGAAAGTTTCTAAATAAATTGTTATAATCATCATTTGTTAAGTATTAAAGAAAATTAATTGTTTTCATTGTTATTCTTTTAAATTTTGAGAGTTTGTTGTTTTATTATTTATTTATTTATTTTTTTTTTTGGATTTTGGAAAATTATTTATAAACGTTTGGACTGGATGTTTAGATTGAAATGATGGTTTAATTCACGAGGTTTGTATTATATTTTTGCTTTATTAAATGCGCGGTTTAATAAAAATTATAATTATATCTCATTGATATATTCATATCTTTAGCATTTTTTATGTTGTGTACTTCAGTGTTTTATAATTTCAACAAAAGTAGTTTTTATAACACACAATTTATGTTACAACATCTACATGTTTACGCTTCATAGTTTAAAACATATGACTTTAGTAAATGATGAAGTTTGAACTAATATGTCTTTTTTGTTTCATGGTATAAGTTAGAAAAATGTAACATAACTTAGAATTATGTTTTAAATTGTTATTTTTTTTCTATCTGTCTTTGTATGTTAGGTTATTTTGAATAAAATAATAATGTGATACCTTATAATAATAACAATAATAATGCTAGATTATCCGACGTTTACAATTCGTTAAAATGTATAAAACACACACGCGCGTGCGGGCAAACACACACACACACATACACACACACACACACATATATACATGAAGTTTAATATATTTTCCGTCTGTGTGTAACACGGGATCTAACCTAGTTCACTATAATTGCTTAATTTTCATCATCTTTAATTTTAATGATACGTTCCAATCATTTAATTGAACATTTTTTAATTTTTTAATTTATTCCCGACTGTCATATTAATGTTTAAAATAAACATCCCATATTAATATTTCAAAAAATGGATACTTTTATGGACCGTCATTTGAAAACTTGGATCCCTAAACCTTTGTTTTTAATATTTTTAACTACAAAATCATTGAATGTATCCAATACAAAAGTTAAATTGAAAATTCCATTATAATAAAATGTACATTTATTTATTTCTGTTCTTATATAATACCCCTAATTTATGCTTAATATTGATAGCATATTTAAACCAATTTTAAAAATTGAATTTTACCACTCTTGCAACAAACTTTTAAAGTTTTTAATAGTCTCGTATCCCAGCAAGTTTTCTATCTTTTTAAATTTGACCATTTTGTAATTAAGCATACATGTCAAAATTAATGTATAAAATAAACACCACATTTTAATTTGTCAAAAATCAAAATCATTTCCATAATTTTTATAAGTTTTCTAATTAACTGATTTAATTTTAACTTTTGTAATTATCTCTATATTATTTAAACTCATTCGTGCAATTATTTTAATACTTAAACTCATTATTTTCTTGTAAAATTCCATATTGGTTGTATGAAAGTATTTTCCAATCCAGAAGTATTAACAAATTTTATAGGTTTAAAAGAATTAACATTTTGTTTCGTTTGAGATGAGTTGATTTTGACTTTAAAAATGCATTCTCAAGTTCGGTAACCTTTGAGATAATCATTGAAGACACTCTCAATCAGTTCGGGTTTAAGTAAGTTCAAAGGAACTTCCTTATCTGAAAATACTTTACTAAGTCCTTTCAGTTTAAAAACCCGACCCTAGTTTAACTTAGAATCTTTTGGAGGATTGATAAACTTCATCAAATCCTCATCAAAAACTTTTGGTTTTTCTGATGATTTTACATTATGAGAAGTCTTTGACTTGTTTGAAGAACTAACAGAAGATTTTGAACCATAAGCGGATTGTTTAAACTCTTCTGGTTCACATAAAATGTGATTTTCAGAAGCAATATTATCGTTCTTAACAATTACTTCTGGTTCGTTTAATTCTTCAATCAAACCATCGACCTTGTTCTCGGTAAAGACCGATTTACTCTTAATATGAATCTTGTCATGAAACAGTTTACCAGATTCAACATTTTCAACATTTACTTGAATGCTTTCGGTTTTTTCTGAGAATGTTTTAGTTTTAACATTGTTAGTTTCAACAACCTCGAGAATACTCGAATAGCCATTCTTAAATGGTGGAGGAATCTCCACAACCCCTAAACCAGCTTTACCGTTCTTTTGGTGAGAATTATTGACTTCAATAATCTCATTCAAAAGAAAGGATGAGTCCCTAAACTTGCTTATTTTATTTTTCAATTCTAAAATCTTGTTTTCAAGTTTAGTAACACTGGTTCGTAACTTAAGGATTTCTTGAAAATGTTGTTCTATTGTAACAAGTTTGCAGTTCACTTCTACTTTTATGCCGTTGTTGCTCACAGACAGATTTTAATTTTCAATGTAGATTTATCTAAAAGTTTGGATTTATGTCTGTGGCACTCCTTAAGCATTGGAAGTTCAGTGACAATTTGATCATTTTGTTGTAAAGATGACTCAAGTTTACACTTGAGTTCACAACATTGATCACATTCAGTGATTACTTTAGAAGTGATTGTCTCGTGACATTCATTTACGGATACATTAAAAGTCAAATTAGTACAAACCTCTTCTATATTCTCCATGCAAGAGAAAGATTCGGTTTGCTCCATGTTTAAGTTGTCAGATTCAATCTCCGACTCAGACAATCACTCTCATGTGATAAGTTATCCCCACTTGCATCCAAGAATTGTTCAGAAGGTTTGACCATTGATAGATTAGCTTGATTCCCTACGAGCTTTTGTGACCAATCCAATCCCTCATTCACAATTAACGCTTGTGAACTGTTGGCCTTAACCTGATCCCCATCAGTCTTTGTCTTTTTCTTAGGCACGTTAGTGCTTTTGCCTGAGTTACGGTCTGAAGCTCAAGGACCGAGATACTCTTTCTTTGGCTTGTCACATTCTTTAGAAAAATGGCTGAATTCCTAACAATTATAGCATTTCACCTTTAACTTATCGAACCCTACCCGTTTGTCAGTGTGGGTAGGTCCTTTCCAGTTCTTTACATGATTTGCTTTACCTTACGCACGATCATGGCCATATTCCATTTCAAATCCGTAAGTTCCAAAACATCTGGATCGATTTGATCGTAGTCCTCGTCGGTAAGTTCACTTATGGCTATTTTACTTCCCACAAGCTGTTCATATGAAGTCATAAATGCATACATGAAAGAGAATTGTTGTTCAGCCTCTTTCAAGTTTACGTTCGGGGGTGAACTTGATGGACTTGATCCAGTGGTAGATCCCGACGCCATAAAGCATACGTTAGGAGGCTGATTACTGCTTGGAGTCCCATCAGTAGAACTCTGAGTATAGAAAGTTGTAATCGGGACTGAACTTCCATTGCTACTCGCAAGTAATGCTTCACCATACAAAGTAGGATTCTGGCTATCCTTCAATGAAGTATGACACTTCATATCGTACTCATTCTCTTCCAGTTTATTAATAAACTCTTCAGTCATGAGATTTTCATTCTTGAATTAGCCATTCTCCTTCAAAACCAGCAACAATGTTGAATACGTAGCAGGCAATGCATTCTTCAACGTATCTATCTTGTCCACCTCACTCGGATCTAACTTAACCGTTGACATCTCAGAAATCAGGTGATGAAACCTGCTGATCATCTCCTCTACAGTCTCGTTCTTGAGCAATGTAAAGTTTTGAAATTGAAACTTCACCATCGTTTTCTTACGCTCCAACGTATTACCCAAGCTTCTCGTCTTTAATTGGGCAAATAGAGTCGCACATGGCTTAATCTGACTGAACTGGTGGAAGATGTTATCAGGTAAAGCCATTATCAGTGTAGAATATGCCTTAGTCTCGTTATCTATCTCTTTCCTCTCGCCAGCTTCATACATGCCGAACAACTTGTCAGAATATCCAGTCGTTGCGCTTCCAACTTGCGGTGGTAAGTATACAACATCTAAATGACGAACACATTTAGGATGAAGAGATCCCAAATGTGCCCTAAATCTCGGTTCCCATCTCGCAAAGTCAGACAATTTTAACAACTTTGGACACTTGTTATGAGACCCAATTTCGTTTTCCATAGTAAGAATTTGCTACATCAACGCGTTTTGTGAAGCTAACGTGTAGTACGAAGCTGGAGAAGCCATCTTGTCAACTTCTGAAAATATAAGGATTGATCTTGACAAAACTGGAAACTTGATCAACGAACGAGACACGAATGAACAAGATAATACTTTTAACTAATGAGTGATTTACTGTTTAAATGAAAGACACACGGATGAGTTACTGTTAACACAAATGAGACACGAATGACTCAATAACGAATGACTCATGAATGATGGATGATTGACACGAATGAGCTTGACGAATGAAAATGACGAATGAGTTGATGACACTGTTTTAACGAATGTGATCTGGTAACGAATGAGTAATAAACAAATGGGTTACTGATGACGAATGTGATAACGAATAGGCTGACGAGTGGATTTATGATAACGAATGAAGACAAATTTTAAAGAATGGTCAGTTATAACCATATGACAGCTGGCAATTGTTTGTTACAACAGCTTAACGAATAACCACTAACGAAAGAGCATTCAAACGCACGAATGAGCATTCATCCTCATGAATGAACATTCAAATATCAGTCTAGAAATCCAAACCAGTCCAAATCCTATCAAATCACTACAATCCTAACACTATTCCACTCGGAATCCAATTCCGAACACGTCCGAACCAATCCAAACTCGCAATCCATACCAAATCCAAACCAATTCACACTTTTCAAACTCACACTATTCCCGTCATTTCACAAATCCAATCCAAATCTCAAATTAAATACAATTAAACCTCAAATCCTTCAATAACAACCTAAAACTATTAATCCGAAGCCATTATATTGTTCAATTAGGATCAAATTCGTGTTCAAAGAATCACTTACAATTACGGTCTATTTGAATATACTATTAATCGATTAATTGATATCTATAACACTCAATTAACACTAAATCAATACAGTTAATAATCGAATCACATGTAAGTCTGAATCCCTTTTCTTTGATACCAATTGAGAATTCAATCGAGCCTAGTAAGGATCTAGTTCATGTTATTATAATAGGTGATTCGAGTCAATACGTTTTTATTGATACGATTAGGATGAACATGAATGAATTCGATTAGGTTTCTAGAGAGAATTCGGCAGAGTAACAGTGCAAGTTCATAAAATAGGAATTCTCATTAACTTTGAAATACATTACAGATCTATATGTAGAGGATTAGCCATTCATTAATTATAACCTTAACGAATGGAATCATTCGTTACATTAAGTGATACGAATGACACTAAGTCATTCGTCCCAATTACATTATACGAATAGCCTCTCATTCGTTATCACATTCGTTAGTTCAGGATAACAAATGTGATTTACATAGTACGAATGGACACATTCGTTATGGGATAACGATTGTGCCTTACATTTAGGCGAATGAGCAGTTTATATTAATTACCAAAATGCCCTTATACATTAAACTAATATAATAATACATTATAAAGACCGAGACGTCGAATCATGCATCAACAGTATATATAAAGCGTAAGTACTTACCCGGGCACATAAGTATTTGGACTCATAAGTATCCGAGCACAAAAGTTGTACTCTAGAAAACTACTTCGAGCGTAACTTTCTGTTCTAGCCTCCGTTTCATGTGGCATTCAATGCGTTAGAACTGTAATCAATGTAACCTTCATTTGACAAAGTCGAAAGCGGTAAAAGTATGCACTACAAGTCTCTCCCTAGGATATTTCCTAGTCTTTCCATTCAAATTAAGTGCTTTAACATTTTAGCTCTGGGTATCACTTTTCTTGTCAACACTTCTCTTTCAAATTCTCAGTTCCTTCCTTAAGTGCAAAGAAGATTTGACGCAAGATTCAAACCATTGTTTAAACATTATCGTCTATGTTTGTGTAGTCTTTGACACTTTCGTGAACTGATTCTTTGAAATCTTCAATAATTCTCCCCCTCAATTCTTGATATACTAACATTCTCCACCTCAAGCTCTCATGTCTTGATGGGACCTGTTACTCATGAGAATTTTAAGTTGAAAATCTTATTTAACAATGTAAGCATGCTCGAATATTTGTAAAGATTTTTCAACCGTTTGACAGGTTACCACCAAAAACATCAACAAAAAGTTGTTTATATACCATTTGAAACGACGATGACGTATGCTGATGTAGGATCGATGTTTACGTATGGTGTGCGTCGGATGATATGTCTAAAAGAATAAATGACCCTCACAATTAAGCTTTAAATTTAAAACGAAAATCCTAACAAGACCACACACAACTGGCAAGTGTACCGGTCGCAAGTAGTATAGACCTAGGAAGTCCGAGTATCGAACACGAGGACACGTATAAACGCTAATGATCACTAACCCTAGACAAGACCTACCCAAGAATAATATTTAATTGATTTTTATTTTAATTTTTCTTTTTAAAATAATTTAACTGGCCTAACTGGAATAACTGTTAAAAGTTACCAATAATAGAATACTTAAAGAAAAACTAACTGTGTTGACTTTGGCTGGAGAAAAACGTCTACCTAGGTTTAAATCAAGTTGTAGGCCCAACAAGCAAATGGAATGGATGATATCAAGATACCGGTTCCTAAAGATGACACGACTAAGGATCGCTCAGGCTCATTGGATTACCTCTCGGTCTCACTCAACAAACCTTAACTACTCTTAATCGGCTAAAACGACCAACCGGAAAACAATTGTTAACATGTTCTAATGTTGACTCACCTCTCGGTCTCACCAACACTCGACCCTAATGGTAATGAATACTACACAACCAAGGATAGAGGAACAATTTAATTTAAAACAAAATAGATCAACTAGTCGCTCAAAACACCTAAACCGGACAAGAAACAAACTCGCTATCGCGCAATCCTAATTCTAGCATGCAAAGGTAATGAGACGACCTTAACTTCTTATCACCTCTCGGTCTCTAAGAAGGTGTTTGACCGTTGTACTTTAACCAAATATTCATGCAACAAAACACTACGGTTGTACCTACCGCAAACAAACCCTAAACACAAAGTCTAGAATCAAACAAGCACCGATCAATCAATACAAAATTAATTAACCAACGCAAGGTGTTTAAGAAATGAATTAAAAGAATTTCCAGCCATCAAACACAACCTATTTCATGTCTAAACCAAACTTCACAATAACAATTCAATTCTATCAATCAAACAATCCATAAAACTCATCAAACACTAACAATTATCATCATTCCTAGGTAGAACCGACAAGTTTAGCCTAACATGAATTTTGGAAAGTAGCTATTAATCAATAAAAACATCAAATCACCCATTCCAATCATCATAACAATCATTACTAATCATAAACACTTCAATCTTTAAAACAATTGCAAAACTATGAAACAATTGATCAAGAAAAATAAAGTGATGAACAATGTTATAAGAGAAAGGATATGTAATGTTTCGGGGCTGCTCTTGGCTGCAATAATTGATGGAAAATCGTTCCCGACACTTGCTCTTGCCTCATTCTTCTTCCTTAGCCTCCACAAGTCCAACCCTAGCTTGGAAAAATACTTTTTCTTCCTCTTGATGCTGCCTGCGATCGGACTGCTCACCATGGGCTAGGGTTTATTTTTATTTTTTAATATAATAGGTGTAAGACTTGGGCTTGTCCAATATGCATATGGGCTGGGTTTTGTGTTTTTACTTGAAATCGTATGCATCCAAGGCCTTTAAGCTCCGCGCAAAGTCCGTTTTTTCATTCTTTAACCCATAGCCTACAAAATAAACATTATTATGTAAAATCAAGCTAAAATAAGTTAAAATACATTAAATTAATATAAAAACTTAGATAAAAGGTGCGGAAAATAAGTGTGTTTTACAACACATCAAACATCCCCACACTTATGACTTTTTCGTCCCTGAAAAAGAATTCTACACAGGATCATAACCGAGTTTAACTGACAACTCTTTGTTTTATTTATTTATTATTATTATTATTATTATTATTATTATTATTATTATTATTATTAAATTATTAGAACAAGTGACCCTTTACCCGAATATTTCCGTCCACTTTTCAACTTTCACCTAATAAGCTAGATCAGGCCGATTGCCGGTATTGTGGTCCACTTAAACCCATGCCCCTAATACTTACCAAGGCAAATAAGGCGTGACAGTTTTATTAGTTTGTATGACTAAGCGGGACCCACACTTAAAAGCCCTGCTTCCACTTCACCACGTTCCATTATGGTTTTACCGGACCGAATCACCCCAATTTGACTTAAACCTATTGCCACATGATCAAAATATTTTCGACTCATATACAACCTATAAACTCTAGCTTGGTCAAGATCGACCGACAATAGTTTCCTTCATGGTGGTTTTGATTTGATTTTTTTTCTTTTTCTGCCTTTTGGATTTTTGCATATTTTTTTTGAAAAAATCCACCATGTTTGACGATATTATAGACTGCATCAACGCTAAGATCTGCGCCACCACGCAACAGAGGGCCGAGCAAAACTGTCTTCTGCTATTCGCAGGAATAGATACGTATACATAAGATTATACATATAAGTACGTATACAAAAATTTGGTTTTTATATAATTGGTGATCATGTGACTCGAGGCTTGAGCATGACTCGGCTTTTCATTCCAGTCCTGTTACGAGTTTAGTTAAACAAACAAAATCCTAAGATGTTTCCTACTAAAGTTAGGAAATTTAAAAGGTTCAATTAGGTCAACAACCAAACCGCCCTTTCATTCTCAAAGGCTGAGCCTACCGACACATCGAATACTGAGTCTAAACCGTTCGGTTACAAAACATTACGTGCGGGTCTAATGGGCACTGTTCTTATTTATTATATATATACTTTTGAAAACACCAAGAAGTTATAAAACAAACACGACACGGTAATAATATGTAAGGTCCCGTTCCTGGTAACCATACTTTGGTGTTGGATTTACTCATAAACACAGTTCTAAAATCAGAGTTAGTAAAAACTTCCGCGGAATAATTAAAACTTTATGCATTACATTACAAAACATCAAATCATGTCTTAACATACAAGTTGTCTTTTCACATATATTAACATAAAATAGTCATGACACTTCTTCATGGATGCCAGTCTCTTTAGCTCGTGCCATGTGTCCCTTCTCAAGCCAGCTGCCTCAACCTATTTGCCTGCGTGCATACTAAAAGTCAGCTACGCTGAGTGAGTTCTAGTTAATCAATTAACATACATTACATTCATACCATACTCATACGTGTCCGGAGATACGTATTCATACCTTATTTATTATCACTTCTTTCATACATACTTTACATACATGCATACGTTCTTACATACTTTCTTTCATAAAACCCTATGGTATAACATAAGCTATTCTATCTTAAACATCATAGATATTATAAGGGTCTGGTCCCTAACATCACAGATATTATAAGGGTCTGGTCCCTAATATCACCGATATTATAAGGGTCTGGTCCCTAACATCACAGATATTATGAGGGTCTGGTCCCTATCATCTCAGATATTATGAGGGTATGGTCCCTAACATCTCAGATATTATAAGGGTCTGGTCCCTTCTGTCTCGAATAACCATACCTTTATCATACGTGTATACTTTACATATCTTCTAGTTATAAATATATATACATACCCGTTCATACAATCATTATGTAACAATACATTCAATACACAATCATACACGTATCATACACTTACCAATCAAGTAAGTGTATTATCTACCACATAGGAGTATGCACACAGCCCCGAAAACATAATAGATAAAGGGGCTAGAACTCACCTGGAGTCGGTTTCTCTCGCCGTTAATAGTAATGCCCTTCCTTAGTTGTGCACGGCTAACTGTTCAATACATTACGCGTGTCAATTATCCATTACTACTACTTCCTACATCTAAGTTAATGAAACCCTCAACTAATGGGATTCCGGGGGCAGCGCCCCTGGTAGCTGGGTCTAGGGGCGGCAACCCCTAGCAGGTTCCAAGGGGCAGAGCCCCTGGCTGGGGTTGAGCTACCAGGTCAGCTCAGAAAAATTTTATTTTCATTAATAGTCCTTTAACAAATATGAATCAGAAAATGGATTTCATGAAATTTCGCATGGCCATTTCGCATGGAATTTTTCTTGGAATTTCGCATGAGAATTTCTCTTCGCATGCGATTTCGCTTCGTATGCGATTTCGCTTCGCATGACTTTTTCGCTTCGCATGGCTGTGTGATGCGAAATTGACTTATGCGAAAACACCTCCTTTTCTTCATTTTTTTCCATTTTAAGCCAAATTACTCAGTGACTCTTCCTTAGGACCCGATTTTACCCTTTATATGGGTTTTTGGTTGCACCAACTTTGTATACCCGTGTTTTATGAGGTCCGAACATCACCTTTTTGTCCTATATCATACCCGTGAGGTTTTAACTCACCAAGTTTATGTTTTTCTTACATCTTACAACCCGATCTATCATTATATCTGTTTGCATGTCGATTCTAACCATAAACTTAACCCTTTGGCCGAAGCTTACCTTTTGTTCTCGGGTTCGGTTCATATCTGGACCAACTCGTGAATCTAACGTGGTTCTTGGTGTTTGATGACGTTTACACACGAGATTCTTCCTTCTTTTAGCTCGGGATCGGATCCGGGTGTTTAGAGAGAAAGTGTAACATCCCGAAATTTCAAGATAATATTAATTATATTACTTAATAATAGAGGGAAAGTTTACTCGGGTTATCAGAAAATAAATAAAAGAGTAAGAGTTGGTATGGGTCGGGCTAGTGTCGGGTCATGGACGTTGGTTATGGATTTGGATTAATTGAGATGGGTTAAATGAGAATGGGATTTCAGAGATATAAATACCCCCAAAATCCCAAAATATCTTTCATTTACATCTATTTCTTCACACACTCAAAACACACACATTCTAACCGATCAAGATTCAAAGCCGAGACCCGAGATTTTGTTGATAGATCTGAGTTGGTAAGGTAAGAACAAATCCAACAAAGCTAATATTACTGAAAATGGTTAGGATTGGATGGGTTAACCGGACCCGAAACCCAAACTGCCCAAATCGGACCCCTAAAACGTCGATTTTAGGCCGATTTGATGGTTGGGATTTGTAGGCGCCGATCATACGATTCCGTGGGTACCAAAATTGAGTTATTTGGCTAAGAAACGAAGGATTTATGGGCAAACAGATCTGCAGCGCGATAACTTCGCCTGCAATATTAAGTTCGCCTGATGAACTTCGCCTTCAAGCGTAACTTCGCCTTCAAGCGTAACTTCGCCTAAGGATAACTTCGCCTACGGCCAAGTTCGCCTAAGGATAACTTCGCCTGAAGCCAAGTTCGCCTAAGGATAACTTCGCCTGAAGCCAAGTTCGCCTAAGGATAACTTCGCCTGAAGCCAAGTTCGCCTAAGGATAACTTCGCCTGAAGCCAAGTTCGCCTAAGGTTTAACTTCGCCTGAAGCCAAGTTCGCCTAAGGTTTAACTTCGCCTGAAGCCAAGTTCGCCCGAGGTTTAACTTCGCCTGAAGTGAAGTTCGTTTAGAAAATAAATTAAAAACCTAATGGAAAATGTGTTAAGACAGTTAATGGAAATAAAATTTTTCCAAGCTGACCTGGCAGCTCGACCCCAGCCAGGGGCTCTGCCCCTTGGACCCTGCTAGGGGCTGCCGCCCCTAGACCCCGCTGCCAGGGGCGCTGCCCCCGGACCCCCGTTCGTTGTGGGTCATATAAAGATAGAAATACATTATAAGTAGTAATAGTTAAATTGATATGTATACTTGATATACAGTCAGCCGTGCACAACTGAAGAAAGGGATTACGATCAACGGAGAACGTAACCGTGTTCAGGTGAGTTTCTAGCCCCATTTATGTGTTACGTTTTCGGGGCTGTGTGCATACTCCATGTGATAGTTAATACACTTACCTTAAATGGTAAGTGTATGCCGTGTATGATATATGTGATAGATATGATTGATTGCATGATGGTACGTGAACGATCTTCGGATATTGCACGTACTGTCAGGATGTAAATAAAGATATTAATATTGTATGTAATGAGAGGATGATGTAAAAACATTATGAATGGAAGCTTGTCGGTACGTGAACGATCTTCGGATATTGCACGTATTGTCAAGGGAAGTGATTAGCTCCTTACATGGATATTAAATAATAACTTATAGATAGTGTTCCTTATATGGATGTATATAGAGTTCCTTCTATGGAGAGTATAATGTTCCTTCTATGGAAAGTATAATGTTCCTTCTATGGAAAGTATAGTGTTCCTTCTATGGAAAGTATAGTGTTCCTTCTATGGAAAGTATAGTGTTCCTTCTATGGAAAGTATAATGTTCCTTCTATGGAAAGTATAGTGTTTCTTCTATGGAAAGTATAGGGTTCCTTCTATGGAAAGTATAGGGTTCCTTCTATGGATAGTAAAGTGTTCCTTCTATGGAAAGTATACAGAGTGTTCCTCCTATGGAAATTCTATATAGTATGGTAATGGTAAAGGTTCTTTTAATAGATATTACGTGATGATCCTCCTATGGATATTTATACGAGGTTAAGGTAGAAATATGTGTCTTCGGATACGTTAAGAAATATATGAGAATAAAATTGTATGTTGCCTGATTAACTAGAACTCACTCAGCGTAGCTGACTTTTAGTATGCACGCAGGTGAGCTGATTATAGAGTTAGCATGAGGATGACACACGGCATGGATTGAACGGCTGGCATCTGTAGAAAGAAGTAAAGATGTTTTAAATATAAAGTTTTGTGTTATGGTATCAAAGAAAAGATTTAATGTTTTGTAACAAATGATTGATGTTTTATATTCCGCGAAAAGTTTTTAATAAACTCTGATTTGAAGAACTGTGTTTATGAGTAAATCCGACGCTAAAGTAGGGCTACCGGGTTCGGGGCCTTACAGAAAGTGTGTGTGTTTGAGTGTGTGTGTTGTGAAAGGAAACAAAAAGAGGGGTTCGGCTTATATAGGGGGCTATGGGCCCCACAACCCACTCACATTTTCCAAATCACAAACACTTAACTCACGACTAATTTAATGACACACAACTATTAACAAAACTTTCTGTTATTCATTTAACAAAAGTTGGGTGTTACATAATATCATTTCCTGTTTAACGTAGAGAAAACAAGTTTCAAGGGACAATTTTTTTCAAAATTTTCTATTTTTTTAAAAATTTTTCTACAACTAAGTAAAATAAATCCCATCCCCACATTTAGAACGAAATCGTCCTCGATGAGAACAAGGAAAAGAAATAAAATAAAATAAAGATAAAACAAAAATAAAAATATAATATACTAGAATAAAACAAAGAACGGGTTACTCCCCTGGTTTGTGTGCAGAATCTTCAATAGCTGAGTAGCAACCAAGTGACCGTATAGCATTTCATTCGCGGCCGCAACCTCGGGAGAACCTGTTCCCAAACGCCATCGTAGCTACCATGCGCATAATATAACCTGAAAAAACTCAAACTCGATCGCATGTAGCGGCGTACAAAACAGAGTACAAGAAACATAAAAAATAAAAGTATTTTTGTGTTTTTGGTTGTTATGATTTTTTTTAATAATAGAACACCCCTAAAATCAACCGACTCGAATGGAGATTGAGTACGAGCGGTTTCATTTTGGAACATCCTGAAATAGACAAAAATATATAAAACAGATGGCACAAACAAATAACAGAAATACAAACTCTACAACTCGGGCAGTCTCCCGAGTGATGCATCCAGCACGTCTACATCTCGGTGAGCAAGTCAAGGTAGAATACCTCGACAGTCTGATCGGCCATTGGCTCGCCAATGTAGTGCTTCAGTCTATGACCGTTCACCTTAAATTTCCCGCTTTTATCCTCTATCTCAACAGTGCCATACAGGGAAATCTTAGTGACCGTGAACGGTCCCGACCATCGGGATTTCAACTTCCCCGAGAATAACCTCAACCGGGAATTATACAGTAAGACCAAATCCCCACACTTGAACTGCTTGTTCCCCTTCAATTTCCTATCATGCAGTTCCTTCGTCCGCTCCTTATACCTAAATGACTGCGCGTAAGCATGCTCCCTCAGCTCCTCCAACTCATGCAACTGGTGGAAACAAGTGCTTTCCGCGGCGGACATATCAAGATTGACCCTCTGTAGGGCCCATGAAGCACGGTGCTCCAACTCAACAGGCAGGTGGCAGACCTTCCCATAAATAATCCGAAATTGTGTGGAACCGGTCGGAGTTTTGTAGGCTGTATGAAAGGCCTACAACGCATCATCCAACTTGTTGGACCAATCCCGACGATTCGAACCAACCATTTTCCCAAGAATACATTTGATCCCCCGATTACTCATCTCTACCTGCCCACTAGTCTGTGGGTGGTAGGCGGTTGCAAGCCGATGGGTGACCCCATAGCGTCGCAACGCCTTCTTCATCTGCACATTGCAGAAGTGAGTACCTCTATCACTTATCAACGCCTTCGGGACACCAAAACGAGCAAAAAGGCTCTTGAGAAAACAGACTACAACTCAGACATCATTCGTGGGTAAGGCCTTGGCCTCAACCCATTTTGAAACATAATCCACAGCCACGAGTATGTACTTGTTCCCACGCGTAGGTGGAAATGGTCCCATGAAATCAATGCCCCACACATCGAAGACCTCACAAACCTGAATAGCATTTTGGGGCATTTCATTTCGCGACGAGATGCTGCCGACACGCTGGCAACGATCACAACTCCTAATGAACGCGTGCACATCCTTAAAAATCGAAGGCCAATAAAAACCACAATCAAAGACCTTCTTTGCTATCAAGCTCGCACCGTGGTGACCTCCTGTCGGTCCTACATGGCAATGGCTCAGAATCTGCCATCCCTCCTTAACCTCAACGCACCTCCTGATCAACTGGTCAGCACCTATATGAAAGAGATACGGGTCGTCCCAAAGGTAAAACTTGACATCAGCAACGATTTTTTCTTTTGCTGGTAAGGCATCTCCGGGTAGTACCCGTCCGCAAGATAATTCGTGAAGTCGGCGAACCATGGAAAACCCTCATCCTGAGCTGTAACAAAGATGAGACTCTCTGTTGAGAAGCGGTCATTAATCCTGACCCCCGGCTTGTAACAACTCGGATTTTTCGACACCTTATTCGTTTACGTATAACCCGGCCCAGAAATATTTTGGGATCATTAATATTAATCAAAATCAAGTAGCTAAATGTAATTAAGTTTCCAAAGTTCACTTTAAACCCCTCATAGTTTATAGAATGTCCATTTCTTCTTTATTGCATAAAAAGTTCAATAAGTAACCAAATATCAAACTTCAGGGACCAAATCTGCCATTTAGTGAATCTCCATCATAGGATGCCAGAGCGCTGTGCGGGCAGACCCCCACCCCCCTTCATGTGCCGCCTTGGTGCACCTGGACAGATCGTTTATGTTTTAGTTTGTTTTCTAGTTCGTTTAAGGTATAAAATCGTTTATTTTCGGCATGTTTTAGTGAATTAAGGTCCAAGTAAACATCATACAACTAAAATACCATTCCTAATTCGTTTTCCTTTGTCCAAGATCAGATCTTTCTGAATAAATCATTGATTCTTTCCTTAAATCGTATATTCTTACCTAAACGGGCCAAAAGCCCATAATTAGTTCGTTTTATGTATTCCTATATAAACAAGACATAACCATCTACTGTAAACTTTAATCTAATCCTAAAAACATCCCATAGCCGTCACCTACCTTTGTTCATCCTCCAACCCTTCGGTTTTTGCATCTTTGTTAAAGATTCAAGACTTGTTCGTTGACTTTGCTTGCTTTAGGATCTTTGACTTCCGTTTCTCATCAATCCTTTCACTTTACGGGTATGTTGTAAACTGTAAAATTGTTCATACATATTCCCTAATCAATAACCTTCAATCAATTTTGGTGGTTGAAGGGTGTTGACTGGTCAATTCGCTTAAAACCCGATGAAGGGTAAAACAGTCAACAAGTTTGACTTATTGTTTTCTCATGCTTCTAGTTGGGTTCAACGTTCGGTCCAGAAGACTTTTATTCTCGTAACAAAATTTTAGGTGTTCTGACCAAAACCCGACTCCCGACTTGAAGTTCGGATTCTGGTCAGACTCGACTCGTTTAAACAATAAAATCAACATAACTGGAGTTCTACTCATCCGTTTGGATTGATTCCAGCGGCATTAAGTTTGTTTTTATTTATAGTTTCATATCACAAAGTTTCAGACTCTGATCATTAATCTCGTTGGACGCGTATTGGACGACTCGCTTAAATCATTAGTTCTTTTGTCAAATTTATTAATCACTTGCCTTCCGTCTAAGGTGAGTTTGATCATTCCCCTTTTTTCACCTATTTTCAAATGTTTTGGGGACATATACGTATTTACTCATTTTTTCTATTCTATATATATACTCAAAATCGCAAACGTAATTATTGTGTGAATATCAATTGAATGCTATTTGCTAATTGCTACATGTTTAATTGTTTACTTGATAACGTTTCGGAGAGGTCCAACATATCCCCTTTTGTATAGGGTTCTCATTAGTATGATCATACGACTGTCTTAGTAACCGGATCCCGATTCGCTTGGCAAAGGTAAACCGACAATTTAGTCATTGTAATCAATGCCCGATTCGCTTGGCAACGATTCATTGGCACACAAATATACTTGGTTTTGGTTTGTTAAGGTTTGATTGATTATTACCACATAGACTGGTTTGCGCATTTAACACTTATCACTTACTATTTATTTATTATATAACTATTTGTTGTGTCAAAATTAGTGATCATCTCACTCAACATATTTGTTGACAAAACTCCATTTTCTACGCATATGCAGGTTGACCGAAGATTGAAGTTTGGACATTTAGAAAGACCTTAGGATTATAATGAGACAAACTTGAACTCAAATGGTTGTATCAATTTTTTGAATTGTATCGTTGTATTCGATTATTGTTTGTGTTATTTGAACATAATAATTAATTAGATATTGTCATTTATATTTATGATAGTATCTTCGAGCTGTGAACAATCTGATCACGCCCCGAAATTTCCACCTTAGGTTGGGGTGTGACACAGCTCTCCTAACTCAACTCCCTCAAGACGTGAAAGATGATCGGCCGCCACATTCTCGGCCCCCTTTTTATCATGGATTTCAATATCAAACTCTTTAAGCAACATGATCCATCGGATAAGACGAGGCTTAGCATCCTGTTTGCTGAAGAGATAACGAATAGCAGCATGATCCGTGTACACAATCGTCTTGGACAGAACTAGATAGGACCTGAATTTATCGAATACAAACACCACAGCTAAAAGCTCTTTCTCGGTTGTAGTGCAACTCTCCTGTGCACCATTCAAGGTCCGACTAGCATAGTAAATCGGATGGAAGTGTTTTTCTTTCCGCTGTCCAAGAACCGCTCCGTCTGCGAAGTCGCTCGCATCACACATCAACTCAAAGGGAAGCGACCAGTTGGGAGCAGTCATGATCAGGGCGTTAACGAGTTTGTCTTTTAAAAGATCAAACGCCTCGATACACTTCTCAGAAAACACAAACGGGGAATCCTTCTCCAGAAGTTTGGTCATGGGTCTCACGATTTTAGAAAAATCTTTAATGAGCCGACGGTAGAACCTGGCGTGACCCAAGAAACTCTGGATGGATCTCACAGAAGTGGGTGGGGGAAGATTAGAAATGGTCTCGACCTTCGCTCGGTCGACCTCTATCCCCACACTCGAAATCTGACGCCCCAGAACGATGCCTTCGCATACCATGAAGTGACACTTCTCCCAGTTAAGGACTAGGTTGGTGTCAACGCATCGGGGCATCATCCTCTCAAGGTTGGAGAGACAATGATCAAAAGAGCTCCCAAACACAGAAAAATTGTCCTTGAACACCTCCATGGAGTCTTCGATCATGTCATGAAAAATAGCCACCATGCACCTCTGAAATGTGGCTGGAGCGTTACATAGTTAGAACGGCATACGTCTATAGGCAAACGTTCCGTATGGGCAGGTAAACGTGGTTTTCTCCTGGTTATCGGGCGCAATTAGAAACTGAAAGTACCCGGATAAACCATCCAAGAAGCAGTAATGCTGCTGACCTGCCAAACGCTCCAGCATCTGATCAATGAAAGGTAAAGGAAAGTGGTCTTTCCTTGTGGCATCATTCAGTCTACGGTAATCAATGCAGACTCTCCAACCGGTCACAGTCCTAGTGGGAATGAGCTTATTCCTCTCATTGGTGACGACATTTATGCCGCCCTTTTTAGGAACAACTTGAACTGGACTAACCCATGAACTATCAGAAATGGGGAAAATGATTCCCGCATCAAGGAGTTTGATAATCTCCTTCTTCACTACCTCCTGCATCTTAGGATTAAGCCGCCGCTGCGGCTGAACGACAGTTCTGAAATTATCCTCCATGAGGTTGATACCCTTAATGCCGATAATCTTCCATGTAATAGCCTCCTTATGCTCTGTCAGCACCCTTAACAACTTCTCTCTCTCGAACTCCGTCAACGCAGATGCAATAATTACCGGCAACTTCCTCTCCTCGTCCAAAAACTCGTACTCCAAATGGGTGGGCAAATCCTTAAGCTCTAAGGAAGGAGGGGGAATCTCGATGGGAGGTCGGTCCATCGGATCGTCCCGTACAATCCCAGCAGACACTTCAGACTCAGGGGCATGTGACTCGGTGTCATCATCCATTGACTGATTGGTCATAGCGGCCATCTTAACCTCCGGAATATCCCTATAGAAAATCTGAGCGTCGGAGGCAGATCCTCCACAGATCTCACTGAAAAACTCCCCAACATGTTCCATGATGGTATCGATGAAGTACAAGTAGTCATTAGCAGATTTGGGGTGTTTAAGTGACTGTCGAACGTCGAAGGTGACGTTCTCATCCCCGACTCTCAGGATCAACTTACCCTCGCAGACGTCAATCAACGCCTATGCAGTGGCAAGGAATGGTCGGCCTAAAATAAGCGGTAAACTATCATCATCGTTCATGTCCAGAATAACAATTTCCACCGGGAAGATGAACTTGTCGACACGAACAAGCATGTTCTCGACCACCCCTCGAGGGTATTTCACAGAACGATCAGCAAGCTGGATACTCATCCTGGTAGGCCTCGGTTCGCCTAAATCCAACTTGCTGTACACGGAATACGACATAAGATTAATACTGGCACCAAGATCAGCCAGTGCATGAATCACCGTATCATCACTCAAGATGCAGGTAATCGTGAAACTCCCTGGATCGGATATCTTCTCTGGTAACTTCCTTTGCAAGATAGCAGAACAACTAGCACTCAAAGGGATGGAAGCAACCTCAGCTAACTTCTCCTTATTCGAGAGAATATCCTTAAGGAACTTCGCATGTTTCGGCATTTGAGTAAGTGCCTCAAGGAATGGAATATTAAGGTGAAACTGCTTCAAAGATCAACAAATTTGGAGTTATGCTCCTCATCTCTATCCCTACGGAGTCTTCCGGGATATAGCACTCTAGGTTTGTAGACTCTCGGTGGTTCGCTCGGTAACTGCTATTTCTCGGCCTGTGCTATACTTCCTGGGCTGTGCCTCTGATGCACATGGTCCGACGGAGACTCCATCTGAATCTCCTCATCCACCTGCTCCTCTCTATCAACAACTGCAGGATCCTCGACAACTCCTCCTTTAGACCTCTCCTGAATCACGGGCTCCTCTCGTGCCCCTGCACCGCTCCTCGTCGTCACAGTTTTCGCGAATCCTTTTGGGTTTTACTCGGTATTACTCGGTAGCGTACCCTGCGGCCTCTCGTTCAAACTACTAGCTATCTCTCCCATCTGCCGCTCAAGACTCTAAATCGATGCTCCCTGATTCCTCATGAATTGCTCGTGCTCACGAAACTTCTCCTGGGTCTCTTTATGATGGGCACCCTCTCGTGTCATAAGTTGGGACAACATCTGCGTCTGCTGTGCCATCATCTCTTCTAAAGTGGGCTTCTTCTCCCCACTGCTCGCTCCTTCACCTGCATCCTGGAATAGACTCTGACGCTGCTGAAAACCGGACTGATTCCCGCTTCTCTAGTTGGAATTCTGATTGCCTCTCCATCCTGAATTATAAGAATTGAAAGAATTTTGATTTCGGTTTGGATTGCCTATAAAGTCTACATCCTCCTCCCACGAACTAACTGGGCACTAAACGGTATCATGCCCTCCTCTGCATATCTCGCACAACTTACTCTTTGTCTGCAAGTCGTTCACAATCTTCGCCAACCCCTCTACCTATGCCATAAGTGCGGTGTTCGTGTCCATCGAATGCATGCCGCGTGATATGGAATCGACGTTCTTACCACCCTTGGTGGGTGGTCGCTGGTATCCACTCATAACTAACCCATTAAACAAAGCGATGCACTCATCCGGATCCTTCGCCGTCAGCAGATTTCGTCCCGCCGCTGTGTCAAGTATACTCTGCGTCGCGTACGTCACTCCATTAGCAAAATTCTCGACAACCGCCCAATCTTGCAAGCCGTGGTTCGGTCATAACACTAACAGATTTTTAAATCGCTCCCATGCCTCGTAGAAACTCTCGGTGTCCTCCATCTGAAAAGAATGAATCTGGTTACGCAAACGCGCAGCCTTAGCCGGAGGATCGTATTTCTCAAGAAATTGGGTCTGCATGGAATCCCCAAGTAGCTATAGATCCCCATGGGAGGGACTTGAGCCACATAATCGCATGATCAACGAGTGAGAATGGAAAGACGCGGAGTTTGAAGGTGTCTTCGGATACGCCGGCAAGATGGAAAGTGTCGCAGATACGCGCGATGCGAGTGAGATGAGAATGCGGGTTTTCGTGAAGTAACCCGTGAAACTAAGCAGAATGTGAAATGGTATTCAGAATGTTCGACGGACTCTGCCAACTCGTGTTAACTGCAATGGCGGGTGGTGCGATGATGGATCTCGCGCCAGCATTGGCCAGATGTGCCCTATCTGTAACTGTCCTCCTCGGTGGTGGATTGTCTCCCATAATCCTATCCCTATCGTGGAAGTCAGAAAATGTAGGAGAAGAGGATCGACTACCAACGGATGAAGAAGTGGACGATGGTGAAACGGTGCGACGTCTCTCACAAAACTCTCTCTCTGGCTCGGGAAATACTTCAGTTTCGGGTGGTCCACGAGATTGAGTATGTCGCATAAAACTATAAAATTCAATAAAGGTAGCCAAACTATTCTAACAAATAAGCAAAACAAAACAAAAATACTTACAAGTAGCAAACAAGGTAAATCCAAACTCGAGTCGCTCTCAAAAAGCCTAAAAACCGTGTCCCGGCAACGGCGTCAAAAACTTGGTGTGCACCGGATGATATGTCTAAAATAATAAATGACCCTCACAACTATGCTTTTAATTTAAAACGAAAATCCTAACAAGACCGCACACAACCGGAAAGTGTACCGGTCGCAAGTAGTATAGATCTAGGAAGTCTGAGTATCGAACACGAGGACACGTATAAACGCTAATGATCACTAACCCTAGACAAGACCTACCCAAGAATAATATTTAATTTATTTTGATTTTAATTTTTCTTTTTAAAATGATTTAACTGGACTAACTGACAAAAGTTACCAAAAATAGAAAACTTAACGGAAAACTAACTATATTGACTTTGGATGGAGAAAAACGTCTACCTAGGTTTGAATCAAATTGTAGGCCCAACAAGCAAATGGATTCGATGATATCAAGACACCGGTTCCTAAAGATGACACGACTAGTCGCTCTCGCGCATAGATCAACTAGTCGCTCAAAACACCTAAACCGGACAAGAAACGAACTCGCTCTCGCGCAATCCTAATTCTAACATGCAAAGGTAATGAGACGACCCTAACTTCTTATCACCTCTCGGCCTCTAAGAAGGTGTTTAACCGTTGTACTTTAACCAAATATTCATGCAAAAAACACTACGATTGTACCTACCGCAAACAAACCCTAAAGACAAAGTCTAGAATCAAACAAGCACCGATCAATCAATACAAAACTAATTAACCAACACAAAAGGTGTTTAAGCAATGAATTAACAAAATTTCCAGCTATCAAACACAACATATTTCATGTCTAAACCAAACTTTACAATAACAATTCAAGCAAGGTTGTAAAAGTCGCTAGGCGGACCCTAGGCGGTCGACTGGGGAGTTAGGTGTACTCGGAGTACTCGGAGAATACTCGGACATGGTAAATATAAAGAAAATTAATTTTTAGATATTATATATATGCCAAATATAATTATTTTACTAATATTTATAACAAAATATATAAATATCAATATAAATAGAAGAAATACACAATAAATTATTCTAAGAATTACTAATCATTAATTAAAAAAAATGATATTTGTTGTTTAATATTATATACACAAGAATTATGTTTTTCTTTTTAAGTCAAAACTGGCTCAAATCCACAGACTAAATATGATTCTGGCCGAGGTTGACCATCTTTGATTGATTCTTAGTAACTAGGCGGAGTTAAAGAAACTCCCCTCGGCGACGTACCTTGTAGCGAGTACTCGGGGAGTACTCGGCCTTGTAAACCTACTTTTACAACATTGAATTCAAGTCTATCAATCAAACAATCCATAAAACTCATCAAATACTAACAATTATCATCATTCCTAGGTAGAACCGACAAGTTTAGCCTAACATGAATTTTGGACAGCAGCTATTAATCAATAAAAACATCAAATCACCCATTTCAATCATCATAACAATCATTCAGTAATCATAAACACTTCAATCTTTAAAACAATTGCAAAACTATGTAACAATTGATCAAGAAAAATAAAGTGATGAACAATGTTATAAGAGAAAGGATATGTAATGTTTCGGGACTACTCTTGGCTGCAACAATTAATGGAAAATCATTCCCGACACTTGTTCTTGCCTCCTTCTTCTTCCGTAGCCTCCATAAGTCCAACCCTAGCTTGCAAAAAACTTTTCTTCCTCTTGATGCTGCCTGCGATCGGACTGCTCACCATGGGCTAGGGTTTATTTTATTTTATAACATAATAAGTGTAAGGCTTGGGCTTGTCCAATATGCATATGGGCCGGGCTTTGTGTTTTTACTTGAAATCGTATGCATCCAAGGCCTTTAAGCTCCTCGCAAAGTCTGGTTTTTCATTCTTTAACCCGGAGCCTACAAAATAAAAATTATTATGTAAAATCAAGCTAAAATAAGTGTCACACCCCGACTAGCACATTGCGGAAGCGTAAAACGGGAATGTAACAGACACCTTTGGTATCAACATATTGTTTATAAAGAAACATTACAAACTAATTTACATTATATTACATTTCCTTGTATTATCATCGTTTTACAGTCTAGGTGATACAAACCAAACTAGTTCGTTAACTATACGATCTTACTACTAACTTCCTTGCTTCTATTCACATAGCATCAACCACACACCTTGGGCAAGTAACACATCACCAAATCATTCCGATTTAGGAATACCTGAAAAGCAGTTTAAAACGGGTTAACTACTAGAGTTGGTGAGTTTCACGAGTTTCAAGAAAACAGTAATGAGTATTCACAAGTTAACACTTGTAATCATGAAATAAGTATGTATGTATGTAATTGATGTAATTATGCTAAGCTACAGTGAAGCCTTGACTGTATGTGCTGCGTGCATCCATTTCCCACGCTCAGTCAACCACTGTGGCTCCCCTTCCGCCCACAACATTCCCCAGTAGCTATGTCTAACACTACATAGCATGTTTGTATAAATATGGTCATGTGCAAACGGCACTATATGACACGGCAACCAGGCCGATTCCGTTTGGGTTTGTTAAACCAATTGTACTATTCACAAGCCACCGGCTCGAAGTTAATCACTGTGATCGTGAGGACTTTCGTGTGTTAGCACTTAGATAATTCACATCAATACATGTTTCAGGTATGTATATGTAATCAAACATACTTTTCACCCCAAAAGTTCATAAAACAGTTTAGAAGTGGGGTCCTGAAACTCACTGTTTAGTAGATAATCAGTAGCACGTCAGTTCAAGGTTTGTATAACTTGCAATCACGGTTTCCTATAATCAATATTATAATAATATTAATATTTTAATATTATTATAATCTTAATACTAAACTGGGCTGTATAACTAATCTAGGTATAGCTGGAACGCCCAGAAAGTGGCAATAGGCTTAGGTTGTGATGTTGTTCAATGTCTAATACTTAAAACCAAACTTGGCTCAGATTCCCGTTTTCCCAGCTGGGCTAAGTTGTTCGTTTACGCGTTCAGAAAATAGTTATGGGGAAATAAGATTGGGTAAATGTATTGGTTAATAAAATGATTTAGTTATAAAGAAGGATCACATACTGGGGTCCCGGATTAGCCACGGGGCCCCTTTCCGTTTATTCAGTTTGATTTAAGAAGAAACGCGCACAATTCACTCGTATTGTCCAGGTTTCTAATAGAAAAGTTCCTTTTTACGTAATTAGTCCAAAAATATGATTTTTGATCACTCTTGGTGTTTTGATATTCCCGCAGGTTCGTTAATCGCGAACTTGTCGGTTTTTATGAAAACTAAATTTGTTTAATCTTTAAATTAGCATAATTAATTAACCGTTAATCATTAAATTATGAAAATTTAGCCACTTATCAATTAAAATATGTAGGTTTTTAAAAAAAAATTTCTGGAATTATTTACTGATTTATTAATTTATAAAAATTCATTTTATCAGCTATATTTTGCCTGAAAATCGTCCGTTTATCCCAAACAATTTTCAAAAATTCCACAAAATTTCCTGAATACTCAAATCATGTCCCAAAACAACCTATATCAATTCCTGATGTAAAAAGCTCGTGCAATATTCTTTTCGGCCCAAATTCGGCTATAAAAATTTACACGATCGCATATACACAAAAAACCTTTAGACTTCTCCAAATGATCTAAAAATTCATGTGTGATCAAACTACATCAAATCTGAGTTCTTAGAAAATTTTCGTAATTTTTGAAGTATTTTAGCTATTTTTCCCAAATAAACGTCCCAATTCGGTAATAAATTCGCCAAATATTCTCGGATGGTTGAAAAATTACCAAATTTGAAAAGGGACTCAATGATATGGTCCCTGATGTCCCTGCATAATTTCAAGTCCTAATAATATGCACATCACAACCTTAACTTAAACAGACCGTAAGCGAGTATTTCGGCATTACCTTAGCGGGTTTGGCTCGTTTTTACCTTTCTAATAAACTTTTCAAGCTCCTGGGCTCCTATTTAGGCTATATACAAGTCCTATATCACAAACCAAGCAGGTTTCATCAATAGAACAGCCTTTAACGTAGGGTTTCGGCTAGTGCACAAAAACGAACTTTTGAACCGTAAAAATGCCGTTTCAACCCTTTAATCCGTGTTTATGGCCAAAAAAACTATCAAAACAGGTTCCTTACCATTTGTATGATCAAAACATGTTTATGGACCATTTTTAGGATTTTTACATAGTTATGAATGATTTTTAGCAATTAAGACATGTTTTTATGATATTAATCAAGGTTAAACCAGTTTAAAAGTTACTTATTTAAGTTGTTACCTTAGGATTTTGGAAGGTTTCTGTAAAAACTGACTTGCAGCTGCTTGGACTTCAGTTTTTATCAAGTGAAATGAATAAACAAGCTTAGAAAACAAGTTTTATAAAAAAAATGGGGGGTGGGGTGGGCTGGCCGATCGAGATTGCTTATGGGCTCCCTTTGGGCTGTTTTGGCCCAATATTCTGATTTTTCAAGCCTAAATATGAAAAGCCTAGTCCAAATTTAGTTCGGGTTCGGTTTTTGGCGCAAAAAATTTATCGGGTGCGTTAAACAGCGCGAAAACGAGTGTTTTTCGGCTAGTTTTGTGTAAAATTATAAAAACATACTATATATTTGTAAAAATTGAAAATATTTTCACGGATCGCTTAAAACATTTCAAATAAGTGTTTGGTAAGTCTTTTTCGGCTTAACGGATGATACAATGCTTGGTTTGTAACTATCTTTCGCGTTTAAATCTATAGCGGGTAGTTAAACAAGCATGTTTTCGTTTAACTTGTTTGCTATCAAACTAAGGCCATATTACTAATATTTTAACTTGTATAGATTGTATATCACTTATAGATGGCCCCCCGGGATTTCTGGGTAATAACCCGACTCGTTCGATTAATCGTTCGTTTGTTACGCAAAAGGCGTTTATTTGCTTAATTGGTAAATACGTACTGAGGTATACCTTGTTTTGGCTCAAATGTCACATTCTCCCCCTGTTAGAAAATTTCGTCCCCGAAATTTGATTATTCAACTTTGTCTTTATTTGGAAACAAGTGCGGGTATTTCTTTTTGAATTCGGATTTCCACTCCCATGTGAATTCGGGTCCCCGTTCTGAATTCCATCGAACTTTAACCAGAGAGATTTTGTTGTGTCTTAATTTTTTTATTTTTCCCTCTAATATTTCCACCGGTTCTTCAACAAAATTCAGTTTTTCATTTATGTTTAAGTCTTTTAATGGCATGATTTCGGTTTCATCAGTAAGGCACTTTTTCAGGTTTGATACGTGAAAGACATCGTGAATAGAACTCAACTTCAAAGGTAGTTTCAGTCGGTAGGCTACAGGACCTATCTTAGAAATTACTTCATACGGTCCAATGTATCTCGGAGCTAGTTTACCAGTTTTACCGAATCGAAAGACGCCATTCCACGGGGATACTTTCAGAAAAACTTTGTCGCCTATTTCAAAGGATAACGGCTTTCTACGAACATCAGCATAGCTTTTCTGTCGATCTCGGGCGGTTTTTAATTTGCTTGTGATTTTACGGATTTTGTCAGTGGTTTCTTAAATCAAGTCTGATCGTGTAATTTGGGTATCTCCCACCTCAGTCCAGCACTAGGGTGATCTACATTTCCGCCCGTACAGCGATTCATATGGTGTCGCTTTAATGCTACTGTGATAGCTATTGTTGTACGAAAATTCAACCAGTGGAAGATGTTGATCCCAGTTCCCACCAAAGTCTAGTACACAAGCGCGAAGCAAATCTTCTAAGGTTTGAATGGTTCGCTCAGATTGACCGTCGGTTTGGGGATGGTAGGCAGTACTTAGGTCAATTTAGGTTCCCAAAGTTTCTTGTACGGCTTGCCAGAAACTAGAGGTGAAATGGCTATCTCGATCAGAAATAATTGAAACGGGTACGCCGTGGCGGGACACGATTTCATTTATGTAAATGTGAGCAAGTTTTTCGGTTGTGTAAGTGGTTCGGATTGGAAGGAAGTGTGCGGATTTGGTTAATCGGTCAACTATCACCCATATTGCATCGTTTCCTCGGGAAGTTTTAGGGAGGCGTGTTACAAAATCCATGGTAATTTGTTCCCATTTCCATTGTGGTATTTCCGGTTGGTGCAACATTCCCGAAGGTTTTTGATATTCAGCCTTAACCCTTGCACAGGTTAAACATTTACTGACATACGTGGCTATATCATTCTTCATACCGGGCCACCAATAATACTCCTTCAAGTCCTTGTACATCTTATTTGTTCCTGGGTGAATGGAGTATTTGGACTTGTGAGCTTCGTCCATGATCAAGTCACGCAGATTGCTGAAGGTGGGGATCCAAACTCGGTTTTTGTAATATAAAATTTCGTCAGTTCTTTCTTCAAAGTTTTGTTCGGTCCCATGCAAGTTTTCATCTTCCAAGTGATCTCCTTTCAGAGCTTCATTTTGAGCAATACGAATTTGTTCAGTGAGACTGGTTTGGACGATCATTCCAAGTGTTCGGACCCGTAGTGGTTTGATCCTGTCTTTTCTGCTTAAAGCATTTGCTACTATATTAGCCTTGCCCGGATGGTATCGAATCTCACAGTCATAATCGTTCAACAGCTCTACCCATCTCCTTTGCCTCATGTTTAGCTCTTTCTGGTTGAAAATATGCTGTAGGCTCTTGTGGTCGGTGTATACTATACATTTGGTGCCATTCAAATAGTGCCTCCAGATCTTAAGTGCGAAAATAACCGCGCCCAGTTCCAAATCATGGGTAGTATAATTCTTCTCGTGCACCTTTAACTGTCAAGAAGCGTATGCTATGACTTTGTTTCTTTGCATAAGTACACACCCTAAACCTTTCCGGGACGCGTCACAATAAACTACTAGATCATCAGTTCCCTCTGGAAGACTCAGTATCGGGGCTTGGCATAGTTTCTATTTCAGCAATTGAAAAGCCGCTTCTTGTTCTTCTCCCCAAACATAAGCACGATCTTTTTGAGTCAAAAGAGTTAAAGGTTGGGCTATGCTGGAAAAATTAGCAATAAAACATCGGTAATACCCAGCTAATCCCAAAAATTGGTGGATTTCTTTCGGTGACTTTGGGGCTTGCCAATTTTTGATGGCTTCAATCTTACTCGGGTCTACACGGATACCGTGTCGGTTAACAACGTGCCCTAGATATTGTACCTCTTGTAGCCAAAATTCACACTTTGACAGCTTGGCATACAACTTCTCCTTCCTCAACAGCTCCAAAATGGTTCATAAGTGCGGATCGTGATCCTCTTTGGTTTTTGAATATATCAAAATGTCATCAATAAATATGATAACAAATTTTTCGAGGTATGGTTTACAAACTTGATTCATAAGATCCATGAAAACTGCGGGAGCATTAGTCAGTCCAAACGGCATAACTAAGAATTCGTAGTGGCCATAACGAGTTCAGAATGCTGTTTTAGCACATCTTCCTCTTAAATTTTAACTTGGTGGTAACCGGATCGAAGATCAATTTTCGAGAAATAGTTTGCCCCTTGAAGTTGATCAAATAAGTCGTCTATTCGTGGAAGAGGGTATCGGTTTTTGATGGTAACTTTGTTTAATTCCCGATAATCAATACACATTCTAAAACTTCCATCTTTCTTCTTTACGAACAATACCGGTGCTCCCCAAGGAGAATAACTAGGACGAATGAAACCCTTATCTAACAACTCCTGTAACTGGTTAGATAATTCTTGCATTTGAGAGGGTGCCAGCCGGTATGGTGCCTTAGCAATGGGGGCTGATCCTGGAATTAAGTCTATGCGGAATTCAACCTGTCGGTTCGGTGGTAATCCAGGTAGATCATCGGGAAAGACATCGGGGTATTCACGTACAACGGGGATATCTTCTATGTGTTTCTCATCAGGGTTCTTTATAGTCACGTTCGCCAAGAATGCTATACAACCTTGGCGTAAACATTTCAACACTTTAAGATGAGACATGAGAGGTAATATCGAACCGGACTTCTCTCCCTGTACCACAATCACCTCACCATTCGAAAAGGTAATTTTAGCTGTCTTGTTTTTTACACACAATCTCTGCCTTATTCTTGGTTAACCAGTCCATGCCGACAATAACGTCAAAACTTCCTAACTCTACCGGGAGTAGGTCAATAAGGAATAGGTGGTCATTAAGAATAATGGGACAATTTTGGATTATTTGGTTGACAGTTATAGAGTTACCGTTAGCGAGCTCTATAGTATAGGGATTTGTTAGTTCACTAACTAGCATATTACCCAGGGATACAAAGCTAGAGGAAACGAAACTTCTATCGGCACCAGTATCAAATAATACAGAAGCATATTGATCAGAAACAACAAATGTACCTGTTATTACGTTCGGGTCATGTCATGCTTCTCCTGACCCAATAACGAACGCGCGTCCTCTAGGCGCACCAGAAGTCGATGCTTGGTTCGGTCGAGTAACTGCTCTTGGATTCAACTTGGGGCAGTTTCTTCTAATATGTTCTGTACTGCCACATTCATAACAGGCACGGTAGGTTACTGCGGTTGAAGTTTGTTGGATAGGTTGTTGGCGGTTTGGCTGAGGTCTGGGTGGCGGTGGACGACGAGGTTGAGTTGCTTGGGTTGGTCGGCTAACAATTTCTGCACCTGCTCTGCAATTAGGGGCATAATGCCCAGTTCTTCCACATTTCTGACATATCGGGAATCTGCACTCTCCCACATGATGGTAATTACATTTATCGCACTTTCGAAAGGGTCCCTTATACATGTCCTGCTTCGTATCGGAACCAGTTATAGCATTACTTCTTATTGTCGGACGTGCACGTTTGCTTGATTGTCCTCCTTGTGCTCTCGTCCCATAGTCAGTTCGTTTCATACCCACTGATTCTCCGATCATTCTCAATACTCCGCTTCTTACCAAATCAAAAGTCACAATTCCGGCTTGGGTCACAGCATTTTCAAACGATGTGTGCCCCACGGAGTTCACCAAACTCCTCACTTTTGGGGCTAAACCCCAAACATAACGTTCAATTCGTTTGTCTTCAGGAGTTACTAACCATGGTACTAAGCGAGCCAGTTCATTGAAGCAGTTCGTGTATCCCAAATGATCCGCTCCTTTCATTTCCAGACTCCAAAGTTTGTGTTCTAACCTTTGTGTTTCATTCTTTAGGCAAAAATGTTCTAGCATCAATGTTTTGAGTTCAGCCCATGTCATGCGGTTAATTGTATCTTGCCTTTTTATCTGAACTGTAGTGTTCCACCACATCAATGCATGATCCGTAAAAGTAGAAGCAACATACTTGACAATGTTTTCCGTTGGACAATTGCTGATATTGAGGACAGATTCAGTCTTTTCGATCCATTTGATTAATCCGTTTGGCCCTTCAGTTCCCTTAAAGTCAATCGGTTTACAGGCCATAAAGTTTTTGATCGAATATTCCCTTCGAGGGGGATTAGGGTTGTTATTGTTATTGTTTGGGTTCGGTGGGGGATTATTGTTGTTGACATTATTCGCATCAGGTGGGGGATTATTTGCATTGGTAGGGGCAATTATATTAGGTGGGGGATTATTATTTGTGTCTGTTTCAGTGTTGGTTGGGAGAGCATTATTGATTTGTTGCTGGTTTGTTTGTATATTGGCATTAACACCGGCAGTTACTTGTGTTACAATTAGTGGGATCACTGCCTGCATTTGCCGAGCAATTATCTCGGCTATTTCCGCCTCAGTCATAGGATTTGCTTTCTTTGGGGCCATTCTATAATGATAAAGAAATATTAGCCAATTAATACTAATTACAGTCTACGACACTGTGTAATAATAATCACAATGAATGTTGTACAGGTAAACTAGATAACATACTGACATTTCACAAATTGTTTTGTACATCGATAATAAAAGGTACATAGACTTAGCCTGATAAAGGCCAGTGCTTGCATGTATATATCAAAATCTGTCACTAAGTGACTGTTAGACTTAACCCTGTAAGGGTCAGTGCTTGTAATAGTGTACAAAATTGTGCCCCATGTTAACATAACATACTACTATATACATACATGGAGTATCAAAAGATCACGTGCACATATCTGTAACATTCTGCATCTATCCGTACAAACGATAGGCTAACCACAAACATAAAAACAACAACACTGTAATCATCCAGTAACAGTTCCACAGTCGAACTGTCACCCTATCCAAACACCAACGGTGGTAGGCATCTGACTCCTGCAAGTTCAGTACTATCTGCTGTAACGTCAATAAACACTGGGTCACGTCCCTCCTTTCCTGGTTAATGTTAGCTATGGCTATCGAGTGGTCTATCACACGGTCAGTCAAGACAGCCATCTAAGACTTGTTTCCTGCGTTTGGGTGATCAGGGCGAGGAGTAGGAATACTCAACGAACAGGAAGATGAAGTATCCGCCCTAGGGCGTGAAGGTCCTCCCCAGTAGTGGGTAGATCTAAATGGAATCGAGGTAGGGTTAATCGGGGTTACCCGAATACGGGTAGTCTGTCGGACTCGCGCAGTAGCTGAAGTCGTCGGGGACAGGTGAATAGGTGGAGTATGTGATCTGGCTACTCTAGCAGGGGAACGATACTGACTGTTAACTTCGTTTTGATCCCTGCGTGGTGACCTGGGTGGATAGCTATCGCATCTGTAGCCGGACAGATTAGGCACATTCCTGGGTAGCTCTCTACAGATAACTTCTTCCACCTCTTCCTCCTCCTCTTCCGGTTCCTCTTCTGGGTCCTCCTCTGATTCCTCCTCTGGATCCTCCTCCTTAACAGAGATTACCGGTTCTTCTTCCGGTACGTAGTCGTTATTTCTTGACATGACTCTGCACAAAGGTTAGTTATAAGAACAATATCTATTGCTATCATTAACTATTGTCGAGGAGATTAATTAATTATGCCAAATTTAATATTAATTATATTATAATATAATATTAGTTTTATTAAAATTTTAATTTTAATTATTATTAAAATCAATACTAAATATAAATGAATATAATATTCATAATAAAATTTACCGTTATCAACAGTATCGTACGTACACGTATTCATACACCTTGTTCCAAATAAGCACTTATGAGTGTTACATACATATATACTTTCACATTACCTTTTATACACATATGTTGCCACTTTTACCCAACCGCATGTTTCACGACTTCTCCCCGAATTCCCTCGTACGAGCAAGTCTGTTATTATGTTCCGGACCACAATAACTCACTTTCCCTACAAGTTCATCCCGGCATCCATCAGTATATAATATTAAATTATTATTTAATTATTTTCCCAGAGTTAATCGAACCTACGGTAATATTTTAGGTACCCTAAGGGATAACCTAATCCTTTATAACCAATGGCTCTGATACCAACTTCTGTCACACCCCGACTAGCACCTTGCGGAAGCATAAAACGGGAATGTAACAGACACCTCTGGTATCAACACATTGTTTATAAAGAAACATTACAAACTAATTTACAATATATTACATTTCCGTTTTTTATCATCGTTTTACAGTCTAGGTGATACAAACCAAACTAGTTCGTTAACTATACGATCTTACTACTAACTTCCTTGCTTCTATTCACATAGCATCAACCACACACCTTGGGCAAGTAACACATCACCAAATCATTCCGATTTAGGTATACCTGAAAAGCAGTTTAAAACGGGTCAACTACTAGAGTGGTGAGTTTCACGAGTTTCAAGAAAACAGTAATGAGTATTCACAAGTTAACACTTGTAATCATGAAATAAGTAGGTATGTATGTAATTGATGTAATTATGCTAAGCTACAGTGAAGCCTTGACTGTATGTGCTGCGTGCATCTATTTCCCACGCTCAATCAACCACTGTGGCTCCCCTTCCGCCCACAACTTGCCCCGGTAGCTATGTCTAACACTACATAGCATGTTTGTATAAATATGGTCATGTGCAAACGGCGCTATGTGACACGGCAACCAGGCCGATTCCGTTTGGGTTTGTCAAACCAATAGTACTATTCACAAGCCACCGGCTCGAAGTTAATCACTGTGATCGTGGGGACTTTCGTGTGTTAGCACTTAGATAAATCACATCATACATGTTTCAGGTATGTATATGTAATCAAACATGCTTTTCACCCCAAAAGTTCGTAAAACAGTTTAGAAGTGGGGTCGTGAAACTCACTGTTTAGTAGATAATCAGTAGCACGTCAGTTCAAGGTTTGTATAACTTGCAATCACGGTTTCCTATAATCAATATTATAATAATATCAATATTTTAATATTATTATAATCTCAATACTAAACTGGGCTGTATAACTAATCTGGGTATAGCTGGAATGCCTAGAGAGTGGCAATAGGCTTAGGTTGTGATGTTGTTCAATGTCTAATACTTAGAACCGAACTTGGCTCAGATTCCCGTTTTCCCAGCTGGGCCAAGTTGTTCGTTTACGCGTTCAGAAAATAATTATGGGAAAATAAGCTTGGGTAAATGTATTGGTTAATAAAATTATTTAGTTATAAAGAAGGATCACATACTGGGGTCCCGGTTTAGCCACGTAGCCCGTTTCCGTTTATTTAGTTTGATTTAAGAAGAAACGCGCACAATTCACCCGGATTGTCCAGGTTTCTCATAGAAAAGTTCGTTTTTTACTTAATTAGTCCAAAAATATGATTTTTGATCACTCTTGGTGTTTTGATATTCCCGCAGGTTCGTTAATCGCGAACTTGCCGGTTTTTATGAAAACTAAATTTGTTTAATCTTTAAATTAGCATAATTAATTAACCGTTAATCATTAATCTATGAAAATTTAGCCACTTATCAATTAAAATATGTAGGTTTTCATAAAAATATTTCTGGAATTATTTACTGATTTATTAATTTATAAAAATTCATTTTATCAGCTATATTTTGCCTGAAAATCGTCCGTTTATCCCCAAAAAATTTCCAAAAATTCCACAAAATTTCCTGAATACTCAAATCATGTCCAAAAAAACCTGTATCAATTCCAGAATGTAAAAAGCTCATGCAATATTCTTTTCGGCCCAAATTCGGCTTTAAAAATGCACACGAACGCATATACACAAAACACCTTTAGACTTCTCCAAATGATCTAAAAATTCATATGTGATCAAAATACATCAAATCTGAGTTCCCCGAAAATTTTCGTAATTTTTTAAGTATTTTAGCTATTTTTCCCAAATAAACGTTCCAATTCGGTAATAAATTCGCCAAATATTCTCGGATGGTCGAAAAATTACCAAATTTAAACAGGGACTCAATGATATGTTCCCTGATGTCCCTGAAAAATTTCAAGGCCTAATAATATGCACATCACAACCTTAACCTAAACAGCCCGTAAGCGCGTATTTCGGCTTTACCTTAGCGGGTTTGGCTCGTTTTTGCCTTTCTAGTCAACTTTTCAAGATCTTGGGCTCCTATGTAGGCTAGATACAAGTCCTATATCACAAACCAAGATGGTTTCATCAATATAACAGCCCTTTAACTTAGGGTTTCGGCTAGTGCACAAAAACGAACTTTTGAACCGTAAAAACGCCGTTTCAACCCTTTAATCCGTGTTTATTGCCAAAAAAAAACTATCAAAACAGGTTCCTTACCATTTGTATGATCAAAAAATGTTTATGGAACATTTTTAGGATTTTTACATAGTTAGGAATGATTTTTAGCAATTAAGACATGTTTTTATGATATTAATCAAGGTTAAACAAGTTTAAAAGTTACTTATTTAAGTTGTTACCTTAGGGTTTTGGAAGGTTTCTGGAAAAACTGACTTGCAGCTGCTTGGACTTCAGTTTTTATCAAGTGAAATGAATAAACAAGCTTAGATAACAATTTTTATAAAAAAAAAATGGGGGGTGGGGTGGGCTGGCCGATCAGGATTGCTTATGGGCTCCCTTTGGGCTGTTTTGGCCCAATATTATGATTTTTCAAGCCCAAATACGAAAAGCCCAGTCTAATTTAGTTCGGGTTCGGTTTTTGGTGCAAAAAACTTATCGGGTGCGTTAAACAGTGTGAAAACGACTATTTTTCGGCTAGTTTTGTGTAAAATTATAAAAACATACTATATGTTTGTAAAAATCGAAAATATTTTCATGGATCGCTTAAAACATTTCAAATAAGTGTTTGGTAAGTCTTTTTCGGCTTAACGGATGATACAATGCTTGGTTTGTAACTATCTTTCGCGTTTAAATCTATAGCGGGTAGTTAAACGAACATGTTTTCGTTTAACTTGTTTGCTATCAAACTAAGGCCATATGTCACACCCCGACTAGCATAATGCGGAAGCGTAAAACGGGAATGTAACAAACACCTCTGGTATCAACAACATTGTTTATAATGAAACATTACAACTAATTTACATTATATTACATTGGTCTATCTTTTATTACAAACTAGGTGTTACACCAAAATATACTCATAAGCTACTCTAGCCATACTGGTAGCCTTGCCTCTATTCACACCGCATCGATCACATTTAGTAACAGGTAGCACTTAATCACGGATTTTCCAACTTCGGTAACCCTGAAAAGCAGTTTAAAACGGGTCAACTACTGGAGTTGGTGAGTTTCACGAGTTTAAAACGGGTCAACTACTTCGGTAACCCTGAAAAGCAGTTTAAAACAGTAATGAGTATTCACAAGTCAACACTTGTAATCATGAAATAAGTATGTATGTATGTAAATGATGTATGTGATGTAATATGCTAAGCTACAGTAAAGCCTGGACTGTTCGTGCTGCGTGCCTCCATTTCCCACGCTCAATCAACCACTGTGGCCCCTTTCCGCCCACAACATGCCCCGGTAGCTATGTCTAACACTACATAGCTGGTTCGTAAAATTTATGGTCATGTGCAAACGGTTTTGGTGTCTCGGCAAACCGTGCCGGCTCTGTTTGGGTTTGTCAAACCAATAGTACTATTCACAAGCCACCGGCTCGAAGTTAATCACTGTGATCGTGGGGACTTTCGTGTGTTAGCACTTAGATAATTCACATCATCACATATTTCGGATAAGTATATAGATATAAGCAAAACATGCTTTTCACCCCAAAAGTTCGTAAAACAGTTTAAAAGTGGGGTCATGAAACTCACGGTTTACTCGATAATCAGTAGTACTGTATCAGCTCGTGGTTTGTTCGGTCTGTTATCAGTAGTTCCTATAATCAATATTATAATAATATTAATATTTTAATATTATTATAATATCAATACTAAACTGGGCTGTATAACTAATCTAGGTGTAGCTGGAACGCCCAGAAAGTGGCAATAGGCTTAGGTTGTGATGTTGTTCAATGTCTAATACTTAAAACTGAACTTGGCTCAGGTTCCCGTTTTCCCAGCTGGGCCAAGTTGTTCGTTTAGGCGTTCAGAAAACAGTTATGGGAAAATAAGCTTGTGTAAATTTATTGGTTAATAAAATGATTAAATTATAAAGAAAGATCACATACTGGGGTCCCGGATTAGTCACGGGACCCGTTTCCGTTTATTCCGTTTGATTTGAGAAGAAACGCGCACAATCCACCCGGATTGTCCAGGTTTCTCATAGAAAAGTTCATTTTCACTTAATTAGTCCAAACATATGATTTTTGATCACTCTTGGTGTTTGATATTCCCGCAGGTTCACTAGTTGCGAACTTGCCGGTTTTTATAAAAACTGAATTTGTTTAATGTTCATATTAGCATAATTAATTAACCGTTAATCATTAAATTATGAAAATTTAACCACTTATCAATTAAAATATGTAGGTTTTATAAAATATTTTTGGAATTTATTTACTGATTTATTAATTTATAAAAATTCATTTTATCAGCTATATTTCGCCTGAAAATCGTCCGTTTACCCCAAACAATTTCCAAAAATTCACCAAAAATTCTTGAATACTCAAATCATGTCCTAAAACAACCTGTATCAATTCCAGAATGTAAAAAGCTCGTGTGATATTCTTTTGGGCCCCAAATTCGGCTGTAAAAATTTACACGAACGCAAATGAACAAAACACCTTTAAAACTTCTGAAAATGATCCCAAAATTACTATTTGATCAAAATACATCAAATCTGAATTCCCAGAAAAATTTCATAATTTTTGAAGTATTTTAGCTATTTTTCCCAAATAAACATCCCAATTCGGTAATAAATTCGCCAAATATTCTCGAATGGTCGAAAAATTACCAAATTTGAACAGGGACTCATTGACATGGTCCCTGATGTCCCTGCAAAATTTCAATCCAAAAAATATGCACATCACAACCTTAACCTAAATAGCCCGTAAGCGAGTGTTTCGGCATTACCTTAGCGGGTTTGGCTCGTTTCCGACTTTTTAAACAAGTTTTCAGGTTCTTGTGCTTCTAAGCAAGCTAGGTACAAGTCCTATATCACAAACTAGGCAATATTACATCAACATAACAGCCCTTAAGTTAGGGTTTCGGCTAGTGTACAATAACGAACTTTTGAACCGTAAAAACGTCGTTTCAATCCTTTAATCCGCGTTTATGGCCAAAAAAAACTGTCAAAACAGGTTACTTACCATGTGTATGATCAAAACATGTTTATGGACCATTTTTAGGATTTTTACACGGTTAGGAATGATTTTTAGTAACCAAGACATGTTTTTATGGTATTAAACAAGTTTAAACAAGTACAAAAGCTACTTCTTTAAGTCCCTTACCTTAGGGTTTGAAGGTTTTTGGCTGGAACAGAAGCTTATGTCCAGATTTTTCAGGAAAATAAGGCTAAAATATCTTGGATCTAGTTTAAATATGAAAAGAAAATGAAGGGGGGTGGTGGTGGCGGCTGCGGCCAGGAGCCCATGGGCTCATTTTGGGCCCATTTTGGCCCAAGTTTCTGATTTCTCAAGCCCAAATACGAAATGCCCGGTCCAAATTTAGTTCGGGTTCGGTTTTTGGCGCGAAAAACTTATCGGGTGCGTTAAACAGCGCGAAAACAAGTGTTTTTCGGCTAGTTTTGTATAAAATTATAAAAACATACTATATGTTTGTAAAAATCAAAAATATTTTCACGGATCGCTTAAAAACATTTCAAGTAAGTTTTTGATAAGTCTTTTTCGGCTTAACGGATGATACAATGCTTGGTTTGTAACCATCTTTCGCGTTTAAATCTATAGCGGGTGGTTAAACGAGCATGTTTTCGTTTAACTTGTTTGCTATCGAACTAAGGCCATATTTCTAATGTTTTAGCTTGTATTAAATGTATATCACTTATAGATGGCCCCCCCGCGATATCTGGGTCATAACCCGACCCGTTCGGTTAATCGTTCGTTTGTTACGCAAAAGGTGTTTATTTGCT